>NC_045771.1:98826877-99142318 GCF_008692025.1 Phocoena sinus
TCTATGAGGGCAAAAGACACCCAGGGACGTCACCTCCAGTTCTTCCATGGGTCCTGAGGTCCCTAGCTGGTCTTCCTTCCTGCCTCCTGTCAGGGTTTCTTTGTTTGTTTTGCATGTAATGTCTAGAGTTGTTAGTTGTATTTAGCAGAAAGTACGTCCCCCTACTTTCCCGGAAGCAGAAGTCCTTGACAACAGTTGTTTCATAACTTACTTCTCTGCCGCGTGGGGACCCGCAGAACAACCCCACCTTTCCACACAAGAGCTCTTTAACATTTGAGAACACTGATATTACCTGTCCCGTGGCAAAGTGGCCTTGTCACCAAGCACAAAACGAGCTCACAGACATTCCTTCTGCCTTCCAGGCTCTCAGCCATCAGAGCTAATTATCCTTTACTCCTTCTGAGCTTACATTCAACTAACAACCCAAGGTCTTTCCCTGTGAGCCTCTAAGCTCTTCTGGGTCCTTGTTCTTGCAGAGTTTGGTTTTTGGACCTAAGGAAACAGTTCCTTCCTTCTACTTAGATTATATTTTGTTTTGTTTGATTTGGTTCATGGGATATAAGTTCCTGCGAGGACTCCCTCTGCTGTACTCGTATTCTATCTCTAATCGGAGCTTTAATGGAGTGTTTATGGATAATTACACCTGATTTCTTATGAAAAACAGTACAACGAAGATGAAAGAACTTTACTTCCATATATAAATATGGAATTAAAATAAAAAAGATAAATATATCTTTCCATTGTGAAGATCAAAATGGTTTTATTTTTACCATTTTATTGAAGTATAATTGACACCGAAGTTCTTTTAATAGAGTAGTACACATTCAGTGTATGTGAAATTTTAAAATCCAAACTTAAAATTGAATTTCTCTATTGCTATAACCCCCCCAAAAGCTTCAGTGACTTCCTGTACTAGTTAATGATAACTTACATTTTAAAAATGTAAGCTTTCACATTTACAAAAATAATTCCACTTCTATTTTCTAGAGCTTTCTTCAGTGAGATCAACCATTCATACCTGTTTAATTTGTTCATAACATATATAAGGTACATAGCTACTGTATCAGGGATAGGTACAGAAAGCAGCATGTTCCTTAAATATTGTTTCTTACATGCTTATGGCTATTAGCACCGACACTTGTAAATATGGAAGATAAATATGGAACGAGGTTATGCCTTAGGAAATCGCCCTTTGGCACTGGCCAGTTACCTACCAAGCTGCCTTAGCAGCAGTGGGACTTAGGTCAGATTACCCTGGGTCAGGGTCTTCTCCTGATTTTCAGGTTCAAAACTCTAACTTTCTCTCTGTACTAGAGCAGATCTGTCTCTCAGATGGCAGGTTTTCTTTAGCAAAGACCCCATATAGCCTGGGTCCTTTCAGTACCACCTGCTGAAAACTCTCAAAGTTCCTCTCCATCCTTCCTCAGAGAACTGGTCCTACTGGGGCTGGACAGTCCACTCAGGTTCCGTGGACTCCTTTTGTCCGACACGAGTGCCACCCTCTTGCTTAGCTCTTGGCTTCTCCTGGAGAAACAACCTTCACTAGGAGCACACCCTGCTCTGTGTTCTTGCCATGCCAGCACCCAGCCATCCTCCCTGACACCTCTTTCTCTCTCACCAAAGGCGGTCGATTTTGCCTTCCAAGGATCCCTCTCATGCTGATCCTTCGACTTCTACAATTTCCCCAGTTTAAGCCCTTGTCACTGCATGGTCCCATGCAATAGCCTCTGACCACAGGTGGTGACCATTGAGCCCTGGAAATGTGACTGGTGCCCCAAGTAACTACAATTGTAATGGTATTTAATGTCATCTTCTTTACATTTAAAGTGCTCATGCTACATTCAGTTATTAGAAAACTGGGTTATTAAGGATCCTGGAAACACTTGAGTAGGTGAATCTACGTTTCAACTGTGAATTTTACAAAATCTAAAGCAATTTGAGTACTTCAGATGAGAGTTTAAGCAGCCAAACTGAGATTTGCTGTATGTATAAAATACACACTGGGTTTCAAAGACTTCGTAAAAAAAGTATGGAAAATATGATATTAATTAATTGTTGAATTGATTACGTAGGGAATTGATAATATTTTGGATGTATTGTGTTACATCAGATCTATTATTCCATTTATTTCATCTCCTCTTCACTATTTTTTGAGTGTGGATGTTAGAAAAATTTGAAATTGCATGTGTGGCTATTTTTAACGGTCGTCTCTGTTCAAGGCTTCTCTACCTGCCAGCACTAAGTGAACGGCTCCACAGGCCTCCACTGACCAGCGCCTTGCCCCTCTGCCTGTGAGTAAAGCCCAGGGAGCCACTGCAGCCCACCTTCTCTGGCCACCCTGGGCACGGCTGCCAGAGCCTGGGCTTCACAGCTCTGGACGTCCCTCTCTCATCACACAGCCATGGAGCAATCTGTCTTGGGGGTCTGCCCCTCTTCTACCTTTCCTGCCTCCCAGACCTTTTCTACCTGCCGCTCCCCAGTAAAACAGACAAACAAACAACAAACAGAAACAAATCAAAACTCTGGATGAACTGTCCTTGCCATTTAAGAATCAGCGAGCTCAAGCATCATCTTCTCCGACGTGCAGTTGGTACCTGCTGCATCCTCCCTGACCCAGCAGGTCTCATCCTGGGCTGTGTCCACCTTCTGGGTCACTTTCCGTTATTAAGTTATAACAATTCCAGCCAGCTCACCACCTGAGAAACCCAGGAAGCACCCTACCTGCCCCCCACAAACACTAAGGACCTGCTTGGATGAATGAATGAAATGAACAGGAATGTCAGTGTTGGAAATTCACAAAAGTAAACAAAACTTATCCCGGATATTAGAAGGCACCGTACTTTGACATGGGCTCTCCTTTCCCTATGTGGAAAAGCAACAAAAGCAAGCCTTGATGAAATAAAGAATCAGAACGCAATTTAAGCGGGTAACCTAAGAAGCATGTCTAGTGTGCCATCGCTAGAGCACTTTCAAAGGAACAATCACAGGCCTTCAGTCTACTGGCTTATTAGTGTCTGCAGCTGTGACTGTCTTTTTTCTGGTTTTTTTTTTTTTTTTTCTGAAAGGCTATTATCAGACTCTCCGCCACCACATCCTATTTAAAGCTGTGTACGTGTCTTCAAGCAGGTACAATCCAGCCTTGTTGGTCTGAGATCTGTTCTGCCTCTTCTCAGGAGGTTTTGTAGACCTGCACCCCGAGTCACTGCCTGGGGCTTGTAAATTTACATTGAAATGAAATTTACATTTCCTATGAGCTTATCACATGTTGAAGTATCTCTTCGCAACTCAGATTTAAAAAATTTGTTTAAATGTTTAAAATCATATTTTCTGATTAGTCAAACTAAAGTTAAGTTTTAGAAAAAGCTCGGTATCTTCCTCACAGTTTATTTGGCATTGACTTCATTGCTGGGAGCTCAGAATCTGTGCCTGAACGGCACACGCATCTTTCATTCACATAAATTTTATCATCCAAACATGAACAGCAAAGCAAAGCAAAGCATTGGATAGAGGAGTAGGGAAGCAGGCTGCTCTTATCAGCATGAAGGGTGTTTCCATCCTATTAGGATAGTGTCCATAAAAGATAAAACCTGCAATACAATAAATATTTACTTGTTTATATTTTTCTCTTCTATAATTACCATAGTGAACTCTTGCCTGATAAAAACATCAACAGAGAAGGAAGAAGATGGGCCTCATCTGGGCTCTCAGCAGATCAACAGGCAAAAAAACTGCTTTTCAGGCTTCACTAGTTTGACTTATTTATCTGAACTTACTGAATTAAATAAGCGTGATTTAATACTGCAGAACAGAGAAAAAGCAAACTGTGTTGCTTTGCCAGAGAAATCTCTCTTTAGGATCTTCACAAATTCCTAGCATTTTGAAGAGCTTGCTATTTATTATTTGTTGTTGCACTTTTTATTTCTATTCTCAGTAGTCATTCGGGATATGTTTTTAAACTCCTAATAGTTTAAACTCCTAATGGGCTGCGTGACCTTTGCAGGTGACGCAACTGTCTCGTATGTCAAGTGTACTCCATGCTTTGTGAAGTTTAAACCATCTGACTAGGATCCTATTCTTCCTTGACAGGTACACTGATGTATCTGTTATTCATTTTTATCTTCATCCGTTGCGTGTCTAACTTCTGTTCTGATGTTTGCACCTCTGACACATCAGAGTGACCTGCAAGGCTTGATGAAACAGACTGCTGGGCCCACCCTCAGAGGTTCTGATTCACTAGTCTGCATGGGACCTGAAAATCCACATTCCTAATGGGCTGGCTACTACATTTGAGAACCACTGCGATACGGCAATTTTCTCCAGGGAGCAGAATGTGGAACTTGAAAGACATTTAGACCCCTGTCTTCTGTCTTCTCATCTTTGAACTTCTTTCCAGAATACTTGTCTGGGCCAACCTTGATGTTGGCCATGAGGTCATATATGGGAAGAGCTTTTAAACTTTAAAGAGCAATCGATATACACGGAAGGGAACATGATTTTTGGCAGTCTGCCCATGTTTTTATAATTTAAAGTAGTCGGTAAGGCGCCTTCTTTCTTTGCTTCCTTTCCTCCTTGGGGCCCAACGTGATGGGAAAACGTTGACCAGGGCTTCTTTGGGTCAGGCCGATCTTTTAGCTTGAACATGTTCTGCTCTGGCTTAGAGACCATGGAACACTCCCCACTTCTCCAAACTATGGATTCCCCTCTGCAAATCTCTTTTGCCTGTGACGAAGCCTGGCTTGGGTTTCCCATCTTCTGCTTTGTACGCAGTCTCCCAGGGGTTTGTTTAGATGAAAATTCTCAGAAGTTTTATTTTTAAATGTAAATTACTATCAAGTAAATTCTTCTTTCACATGTGAAATTCATCCATGCTTCTGCTCCCTCATTCATGGATTTATGTATTAATTTATTTAAGAAATATGACTTACCTGCCCATGTGCACCACAGAAGTGCTTTGGTATTTAAATATTAACACAAAACTTCACATTTAGCCTTACTAGGTTTAATTGTGAGTATTTTTATTCTTTCCCTAATCTCTTGATCTTAATGATTTTGATTGTTGAAGTGGAATCATCTCATTGGTCTCTGGCTCACCATTCAATTACCTGAAGTTTAGCAATACGGCCTGCTTGTGTGTTTCCCCCAAGGATAAACATTTCAAGCAGGACCTGAACAACTGCAGACGCTCTTGTGTGTCAGCAGAGCCCTGCTCTCTTTCCGCCTTCATCACCAGCATCAGTGTTGCCTGGTACGATGTTTAAACACACACAATGGCAACTAATTGGATAACAGCCTGCCCACTTTTCCAAAGACGTATTTCCTCTGAGATATTCCAAAACTCTGTGTTTAAAAATATGGCAAAATGAATGATTCAACATGTTCCCTTGTTCTGCCACTAGAGGAAGCACATGGATTTCCCTGCCTCACTACTAGTTAATTTGTGCAAGTTATTGGTGGTTATCATTATTTATGTACTTTTTCTGTCCTCACCCAAGCTGCCCAACGATCTCATTCTAAATTTTATCAGGGATCAATGTAAATCTTCCCAGCTCACAGACTCCAGCATCCAGCCATCCAATGCTCCCTTTTTGGAAAATTCAACACGAGTCACAAGAGATGGCCAATTCTGGTTTTACTTTGTGATTTAGCCAGGATAAAAAGAGTAACAGCAATAATAGCATAGTGATGTGTGCTCTCCAGTTTCTAAAACACTTATAGACATTACCATAGTTCTTCCTCTTTACAGCACAGTGAGTTTGATATCTTTTCTGTTTTTCCCCCAGGGAGGTAATTTGGTTAAAACACACAGGAAGGGGAGAGCCAAGACCTGGACTGGGTCTTCCTGCCCCAGATCCTGCATTTGTTCAATGAAGTAAGTAAAACAGGGTCAGATGACTCTTTTTTTTTTTTTTATCAGTTCTGAGTTAGCAGTAAGTGAAATGAACTTGAGTTTAGGGACTGCAACCCTAGTCAGTTCGTTTTTTTTTGTTTTTATTTTTCCTCACAGATGTTTATTATTTATTTCATCATTTTGCCCAACCAGGCCAAGGTTTCCTTAAAACCAAGATCTATTTCCTTGGTCTAAAAAAAAGGAAATAATACCATTTTATATAAATAATGGATTTGGAATGCTTAAGATTAGAATATTTGCCAGAATCATAAATCACTGATAGAAAATAATGGTCTTTTTATTACTTTAAAAATTAAACTAACATCTAGGCTATTTACTATGAATAAAAATAAAAATGAGTTTGGAAGGGTTGGAGTTTATTTCAGATAAACATCTTTTTTTTTTAAGTTTTGATCCAAAACTGCTCTGTCCTCCAAAAGGAGGCTTGCAATCTGACCAGTGCTGGGTTTCCTGGGAAGCTGCGTCTCTCTTCCTGTTTACTCTCAGAGGGAACTTGCACACTGCAACTGTTTAGCACTAAGGCTTTCTTTCAGTGGGTCTCAGATTACTAACTGGTAGGGGAAAGATGAAATGGCCCAAATGGTTTTCAATCCCAAGTTGTTCAAATTCAAGGCACGTTATATACACAAATCAGTGATTTTGTACAACTCTTTGTACGAATCAGCTTTTCATATGCATATGTAAATACAATTACGGAATTTCTTCTCTGTGAAAGGTGCCTATAATTTCTTCAGTTCTGTAGGTTTCTGAGAATTAACAGCATGTTCTTTACCTGGTTGTCGTTCTTATTTTTTAGTGTGAATAATAGCTTTCACTCAGCCTTTTGCAACTTCTCGGTCTGGTTCTGTTCTGAACACACCTCTAAATCTATCCTCTAGTGATGGTTAAACACTCTGAGCAGTGATATTAGAGCAAGCTCTCAAAGTTCTCTAATTAAAGGAACATTAAAAATTTTTTCCCATTACGTTCACGTGGCTATATTTCGTAGCTGTAGAAGTCGTCTGGTGAGGTCAGGAAAGTCCTCTTCAAACGTAAGAACAGAGAGAAGACATTTCAATTCCCATGAGGGTTGATGACCCAATCTCAAATCCAGTTTGTATTAACATCCTGGATCTCCTTCACCACATATGTGATTCCTGAAGTAATTGTTTACTCCTTTAGAACAAGCACGAGTTACAGAAAATCAGAAAACACACAGGTTCAACAACCAATCTCAAGGCAGAAGGACCATCATTATCAGAATAAAAACAGAGACTGGTAGACCTCATTTCATAGATTCCAAAAATGCGCTTCCTGCATTGTGGAAAAGAAGGCACTGACATTTCAATATGCTATTCTAAATATTTGAAAGTAGTTTATGTTACTATTTAAAATATATATAATTCAAATTCCAAATTGCTATGTGACCAAGTCAAGGGTTTTTGTTTTGTTTCTTTTTGTCATCGTTGTTTGTTTGTGTCCTCCCTAGAAGCCAATATTCCTACAATATTAGTGTAGTAAATCGGAATAGTTCCAAGACTTGCCCATAAGCACTTATCTAAGAGTTGGCCCTTCACCTAACTTAATCATTCCGAGTATCTCCCAAGCTGAGTGTCTTTTCACTTGGATATTCTCTGAGTCTTACCTCAGGGAACAGAGGAGTAGGTGGTGAGAGAGTAAACCTTAGTCTTTAGGAGATTTCTCTGGGGAGGTTCTGGGTCAGGGAAACTGAGCCCCTCAAGAAGCAAGAACCAGGGCTCCTTCTGTCAGCAGGTCTACTGATTATGGCTGAAAAACCTCTTTCCCGTATTGCTCCCGCTGAATCGCATTATTTAGCATATGTGCATTTATTTATTTATTTTTAAGCTTTTAAGAAAGCAATTTATTTTCCTAAATACATAATGTTTACATATTACGGTCCGGAAGTATTTTCAAAAAATGGACAATTTTAGGGCTTCCCTGGTGGCGCAGTGGTTGAGAGTCCGCCTGCAGATGCAGGGGATGCGGGTTCGTGCCCCGGTCCCGGAAGATCCCACATGCCGCGGAGCGGCTGGGCCCATGAGCCATGGGCGCTGAGCCTGCGCGTCCGGAGCCTGTTGCTCCGCAACGGGAGAGGCCCCAACAGTGAGAGGCCCGCGTACCACAAAAAAAAAAAAAAAAAGGACCATTTTATATTTGGTAAGTTGCACCAGGTAACACGTGGGTTATGTACATTATATACAGGTAACACGTGGGTTATGTACATTATATACAGGTAACACGTGGGTTATGTACATTATATACAGGTAACACGTGGGTTATGTATGTTATATACAGGTAACACGTGGGTTATGTACATTATATACATTCAAAAATTTCACTGTAATCATCAAAGAGTGTTTTAAGGTCATTTCCTTAAAGCATTTTCACAGAATAAACTTATCTCCATTGTGCTCAGGGCTGAAGTGTCTGAATTATTTTGTAGATGTCTGTCTTAAAAAAAAATTTTTTTATTAAAGTATAGTTGATTTACAGTGTTGTGTTAATTTCTGCTCTGCAGCAAAGTGATGCAGTTATACACACATATATATATATATATATATATATATATATACACTCCTTTTCATATTCTTTTCCATTGTGGTTTATCACACGATATTGAACATAGTTCCCTGTGCTCTACAGTAGGACCTTGTTGTTTTTCCATCCTATGTGTAATAGTTTGCATCTGCTAATCCCAAACTCCCAATCCATCCCCCCCTCACCTTCCCCCCCCAACCCTTGGCAACCACAGGTCTGTTCTCTACATCTGTGACTCTGTTTCTGTTTCACAGATAAGTTCAGTTGGGTCACATTTGATATTTCACATATAAGCGATTAGATGTTTTTCTTTATTAGAAAAACAGCCACATAACAGCAAGTGGAACCTGACAGTCATGCCCACTATTGTTCATGCTTAATACATTTTCCTCATAATTATTTATTAAAACACATACCTCTACATATTTACTTTTCATATCTAAGTGCTGTTTATTTACTATTAATAAACAACTTGTATGCTTCTGTTAAGAATAGGCTGAATTTGATTTTTTGAATTATTTTAAGTTTATTGCTTAGGTACTGTCAATGGAAAAGAATATTACAAATTGTCACAACAGAATGTGTGGGTTGATTAGCAAATTCAACTAATAAGAGTGAAAACTTTTATCCAGCTTAAAAGGGATAGTCTGCAGATAATATACACACTGATAAGCCCCAATGGTCCTCAGGTACCAGACACATAGTATAGGTAGACTGGCAGTTCAATGGGTCTAGCAGGTAAGAGAGTCCACAAAATACTACTAAGAAACAAGGTCAATGAGTTCTAATCCAATGACAGAAACTATTTCCTTCTTGATCTGTTTTATCTTGTCACTCCTGATAAGGTGATAACACAGCCACTAAGACACCAGAATACATAAGGAAAACCCACCTCAGATTTTGAACATATTTGCAAGTGATGTGAATATCTTCACAGGCACTGACAAAATTTCAACATTCAGATCACTAGGAAGTGTCTTTTTTTTTTTTTTGGAATATAATTGCTTTACAATGGTATGTTAGTTTCTGCTGTATAACAAAGTGAATCAGCTATACATATACATACGTTCCCATATCTCTTCCCTCTTGTGTCTCCCTCCCTCCCACCCTCCCTATCCCACCCCTCTAGGTGGTCACAAACCACCGAACTGTTCTCCCTGTGCTATGCGGCTACTTCCCACTAGCTATCTATTTTATATTTGGTAGTGTATATATGTCCATGCCACTCTCTCACTTTGTCACAGCTTACCCTTCCCCCTCCCCATTTCCTCAAGTCCATGCTCTAGTAGGTCTGTGTCTTTATTCCCGTCTCACCCCTAGGTTCTTCATGACCTTTTTTTTTCTTATATTCCATATATATGTGTTACCTCCTAGAGAATGGAAATAAAAACAAAAATAAACAAATGGGACCTAATGAAACTTAAAAGATTTTGCACAGCAAAGGAAACCATAAATAAGACCAAAAGACAACCCTAAGAATGGGAGAAAATATTTGCAAATGAAGCAACTGACAAAGGATTAATCTCCAAAATTTACAAGCAGCTCATGCAGCTCAATAACAAAAAAGCAAACAACCCAATCCAAAAATGGGCAGAAGACCTACGTAGACATTTCTCCAAAGAAGATATACAGATTGCCAACAAACACATGAAAGAATTCTCAACATCATTAATCATTAAAGAAATGCAAATCAAAACTACAATGAGATATCATCTCACACCGGTCAGAATGGACATCATCAAAAAATCTAGAAACAATAAATGCTGGAGAGGGTGTGGAGAAAAGGGAACCCTCTTGCACTGTTGGTTCCTTAAAAAACTGAAAATAGAACTACCATACGACCCAGCAATCCCACTACTGGGCATATACCCTGAGGAAACCATAATTCAAAAAGAGTCATGTACCACAATGTCCATTGCAGCTCTATTTACAATAGCCAGGACATGGAAGCAACCTAAGTGTCCATCAACAGATGAATGGATAGAGAAGATGTGGCACATACATACAATGGAATATTACTCAGCCATCAAAAGAAACGAAATTGAGTTATTTGTAGTGAGCTGGATGGACCTAGAGTCTGTCATACAGAGTGAAGTAAGTCAGAAAGAGAAAAACAAATACTATAGGAGGTGTCTTTTGATGTCTCTTTCAACCGGGCGTTTGACAAACACTCCCTAATTATCAAACAATCTTGACTTCAGGTTCCCCTGTCTTTTCTGTATTCCTTCACAAAAGTCTGACCCCTTTTTCAAATACTCCTTCCCTGGTTTGTCTACTTCTGGTTACAAATATACTGATGACCTCTATATCTTGTCCACATTTTCTTCTTTGATTTATTTGACCCATACTAAGCTTCCGTTGTGCGCCAGAAATTGGTCCAGTCACAAACACAAAATATATATATATATATTTAATCATTGTTTTCATGGGCTTGACACTGGAATGGGGGAGGGGAGACTGAGAATGAACAAACAAATAATTAAATAATTTAACATAGTGGGTTGATACGTGTCCCCCCAAAAGATAGTGCCAAATCCTACTCCCCGGTACACCAGGGCCAATAAAAGCAATCTAATTTGTAAAAGGAGCCTTTGCAGATATAATTAAGTTAAGGTTCTTGATATGAGATCATTGTGGATTGGAAGAGAAGGCCTAAATCCAATGACAGGTGTCTTTCCTAGAAGAGGGGAGACGCAGAGAGACACAGAAAGGAGGTCATGTGAAGACAGAGGCAGATTGGAGTGACACGGCCGAGGAATGCCAAAGGCTGCCAGGTGCTGCCAGAAGCCAGGAGAGAGAGGCATGGAACAAACCCTCCCTCAGAACCTCCAGAGGGAACCCATTCTGCCAACACCTTGCTTGTGGATTTATGGAATCTGGAAAGAATAATTTGCTGTTGTTCCAAGCTGCCAAGTGTTTGGTGATGTGTTACGGCAGCAAGATGCTGAGAAGTACTAGTGAGTTTAACAGAGAAGGAAGTTAGGGCTTGTGCGGGTTTAGTAAGAAATGGCAAATTTAAATATGTGGTATATGACGTTTGGTCAGAGATCTGAAAGTAAGGGATTGAGCCACGTAGAAATCTAGGGGAAAACATTCTCAAATGCAAAGAGCGGAGGGCCAGAACAGGGCTATCTATGCTTGGAAGCCGCAGCAAGGGGGGCAGTGGGAGGGCCAGTAGCTGTGAGGACAGACAGAAGGAAAGGGAAACTGCCTCAGAGGGTTTCTTGTAGGTCCTTATACACAATGAGAGGTGCATTGTTGGGAGGCTATGCCAAAGGAGCTATGTGTTAGGTGCTGTGTTGAGAATAGTTTGCAAGGGGGTAAATACAGTAGTAGTTAAAAGGCTGTTACAATAGTGAGAATAGTGGTGCCCTGGGGCAAAGTAATGTATGTGCATTTAAATGAATAGCCTGTGAAATTATTTTCACTTAAACTTTTGTATACTGAGAAATGCAAAGCAGGGAAAAAAGCCTTTGCTCACATCCATATTCTCATCTTGTCTGGTTTGTTTTGAGTTTGCCACTTTTAGGTTACATGTTGTGAATTACATTCCAATTGGAAGCTCTCTTTTGGTTAAATGCTATGCCTGTCTCACTAGTGTGGGCTGACACGAGGCACTTGAAAATTAAAAACAATAGCTTCCATAGTCTCAGCAATTTTAGTAAGGCAAAAGCTAAATAATCAGCTACACTTTTGCTTTAGAGATCATTATTCGACCTTTTGAACTTACTCCATTCAAATGAGTTGTCCGTTCACTCGTTTAGTCAATCATTCATTCATTCATCCCTGGGCTCCTATCATGTGTCAGGTACAGATGTGGCAAAAGTCAAGTGGGGTGCTTCTAGAGGGAAAACCAGACAAGTAAGTTAAAAATTCAGGCAAAGGCCAGATGAGAAGGGATTGGTGGGAAAATGATAAGGAGTCTGTATTAAAGTCGGAAATGAAAATACCAACTGCTGCTATGAATATGTGTGCTAGACACTGTGGTTTAACTTCATCCTCTCTAATTGTCACTGCAACTCTACAGATCATCCCTGTTTCACAGAGACATAAACTGAAGCTTAGAGAAGTTAAGTGACTCGCCCAACCTTTGCTCCATGGCCCAGCCAGGGTTCAAACCCAAATCTCACATCATCTCTTGCTGTAGCTCCTAAACTAGTGCTAATCAAAGTGCGTCCTCCAGGCCAATGCCAGGCCCCCATGAAATAAGTTCCAGTGTCCTCGAGAGCAGATGTTAGAAACTCAGCCATTTGACCCTGCTGTGACATTCAAGCGCATATTCAATGAACTTGAGTTGTCAGGTTACAGAGAAATGGTAGGTGCTGTGAGCAGTCTCGGGTGGCTTAGGCTGTGAACAGGTCAGGCAGACTAGGGCCTCACACTGGTCTGAGAATTAATTTTTAAGAAACCAAAACAAACCAACTGGTCCTTTACTAAAGTGAGTTAGAGAAACACTTTCTGGGCAGTGGAAGCTCGGCCGTGATCCCTAGAGATGGGGTGAGATCATCATCTGTGTTTCCTAGAAGGAGAGCCCAGGAAGCTGCTGGATGTGGGATTGGAGAGAGATGCAAAGGAGGGATAAAGAAGTCAGTTAAAGCAGCCCAGATCAAACAAGTTCATCTGAGGGATGAGGGGTAATAGAGCCAGGGACACTGAAATAAGGATGGGGTGAAACAGAGAGATTACTGACAAATAAGCAAAAGAATCAATGCCTTTCTGATTAATTGTATTTGTGGATTGAGAGAGAAATAAGCTTACAGGATGACAACTGCACTTATGGTTTGGAAAACTGGAAAGACGATGATGCCTAGAAACTGGAAGAAGGAATATAAGGTGAGCATGAACATTTTAGGGGACAAGATGATGAGCCTGGTTAAGGGAATAGTAGGTTATTTTGCTCTTACGTATCCCAATAGAGATGGTGGGAGCAACCAGTTTATGCACTCGGGCCATGAAATCAACCTGGATGAGTTAAAATCTTGTTTCTGCCACTGTTAGCTAAATCGCAGCTCTCTCCCTCAGGTATATTCCCTATGTTATGGTAAATAAAATTTTATGTTTAGGCAACAAGATGATTTAAATCACATCAAGATAAAAATATAAGTTCATTTGTAAAGGCGTTTTGACAAGAGTGCGCACTTATCTCGGGACGTGACTACAGAACGAACAAGAGCAATTAGCAAACTGGTTGGTCGCAAGACCAATGACAGCAGCAGTTTCAACAGTCAACGCATTTTCATGACAATAGTCATGGAAAAAGCGCAAAGCACCTGAGATCCAAGTTCCAGGACCAACATTTTTTTACCAACCTACTGTTTAATTTGGGCAATAATATTTCTTTCTGCTCTTGACTTCAATGGAGAGACAATATAATTTAGTGGTTCAAATGCCTATGTGTTAAAATCTTTCCCCACCTATGTAGTGACTGTTAAGTTTTCTTTCATTGCTGGCTTTGCAATTTTAGACCATTAGTTAAGCCCTACTCATCTCTTAAATGTGGACAATTTTATTTACCCCGGCAGGTGGTTGTGAGGAATAAACGAAAATATGTATAAAAGGTTCTTAGCACATTACAGGGGACAGGCATTCATTATTTCATTTTCTTTATCTGAAAATGCAGCAGTTAGATTAGAGTTTAAAATTCTTTTTCATTCAACATGCTGTCTCTACTTCCTTGCGTTGCAAGGATTGAGCCAAGAGGCAAAGATTTGAGGCATATCTGGAATGTATGGTCTTCGGAGCAGATTTTGTAAAACCATAGCTTGGGCTACAAAATCTTTAATAAACCTAGGAGGCCACTTTTGCCAGGTGAAGATATTTTAGTTTCACTCTGAAGTTGTGGTATATACACACAATGGAATATTATCCTGCCTTAAACAAGAAGGAAATCTTGTCATTTTTGAAAATATTGATGAAACTGAAGGACATTATGCTAAGTGAAAGAAGCCAGCCACAGGAGGACAAATGCTGCTTTATTCCACTTACAGGAGGTACCTAAAATAGTCAAGCTCATGGAAGCATAGAACAGAACAGTGGTTACCTGGGGGGAGGGGGAAATGGGGAGATGTTCAATTTGTATAAATTTTCAATCACGTAAGATACATTAGTTACAGAGATCTGTTGTACAGCATAGGGCCTAGAGTCAACAACACCATATGGTGTACTAAAATATTAAGAGAGTAGAACTCATGGTAAGTGTTCTCAACACATACACACACACACACACACACACACAAACGGACACAATTTTGAGGGTGACAGATATGTCTATTACCTTGATTGAGGTCATAGTTTCACAGGTATATGCATATGTCTAAACTCATCAAGTTGTATACATGTGCAGTTTTTGTATATTAATTATACCCCGATAAAGCCATTTAGAAAAATGGTGCTGGGGCAAGTGGATACCCACATGCAAAAGAATCAGTTTGGATCCCTTCCTCATACCATTATAAAAGTTAATTCAGGGCTTCCCTGGTGGTACAGTGGTTGAGAGTCTGCCTGCCGATGCAGGGGACACGGGTTCGTGCCCCGGTCTGGGAAGATCCCACATGCTGCGGAGCGGCTGGGCCTGTGAGCCATGGCCTCTGAGCCTGCGCATCCAGAGCCTGTGCTCCACAACGGGAGAGGCCAAGTGGTGAGAGGCCCGCGTTCCGCAAAAAAAAAAAAAATTAATTCAAAATGTATCAAAGACCAGAATGTAAGAGCTAAAAGTACAAGACTCCTTGAAAAAATCATGAGTAAGTTTCCATAACCTTGAGTTAAACATTGATATTTTACATATGATGGCAAAAGCACATACAATAAAAAAAAAACTACGTAAATTGGACTTCGAAATTGGAAACTGTTTTGCTTCAAAAGACACCATTAAGAGAGTGAGAAGACAGTCCACAGAATGGAAAAAACTATTTACAAGTCATTTTTTTAGTGACATATATCGAGACTATATAAGGAACACTTACAGCTCAGCAGTAAAAAGATAACTGGCCGAATTAAAAACTGGACAAATGATCTGAGTAGACGTTTCTCCAAAGGAGATATATAAATGGCCGATAAGCACATGAAAAGATGCTTACCATCACATCATCATTAGCTATCAAGACGACAATGCGATATCACTTTACACACCATCCCCCCAGAATGGCTATAATCAAAACGACAGAAAAAGACAAGTGGTGATGAGAACGTGCAGCAAATGGAACACATATATTGCTGATTGGAACGGAAAACTGTGCAGCCACTTTGGAATACAATTTAGCTATTTCTCAAAATGATAAGCATAGAGTTACCATATGACCCAGCAATTCCACTCCTAGGTACATACCCAAATGAAATGAACATATGCCCATGCAAAAACCTGTACATGAATGTTCACAGAACTATTATTCATAATAGGCAAAACGCCAGTAGTCCATGAACTGATGAAAGGATAAACAAAACGTGTTATATCCATACAAAGAAATAGTATTTGGAAATAAAAAGAAATGTAATAATAATACATGTTACAACATGGGCAGACTCAAAAGCATTATGCCAAGTGAAAGAAACCAGTCACTAAAGACCACATACTGTGTGATTACATTAATATGAATTGTCTAGAAGAGTCAAGTCTATGGAGACAAAAAGTAGATTTGTGGTTCCCTTGGGCTTGGGGAAAGTTTTCAGCTCTTACCTGATCCTTTGAATACAGTGGATTGGATGTCACTAGGGGCAGGCAGACTGGAACAGACATTGCCCTAGCAACATTTGAGAGTGAATAGCGATAAGACAGAGGAGTGAGAACAGGAAACAAGAAGAAAAAAATCAAATGTGTTTCAATAGTAATTCTTGGTGGTCTAAAACAAACAATTCATGACAAAAGGGAAAAAAACAAACTGAAGGGAGCATTCAACAATCAAGCAGAGAACGAGAAAGTACCCCTCTCTCATTAACCGTGTGATAATGGTGGCATCGAGATGATATCAAGTAGATATTATAGTTGTTGGGCTACAAAGCCTGTGCTTGCCCAGCTTCGAGACCGAAGAAACAGCCAGGAGTCAGCCACAGAGACATCAGTGGTTTAATGGATGGGGGAGCTTACACGTCTGAAGCAAGGTCCTGGAGGGACTCCCCACCATGTGTGGTGGCCAGGACATGGCGGAACGGTTCGCTTCTGGGGACAAGGGGAGGTTACCAGTTATGGCGGAATTATGTAAGGTTGCCTCACTGTTACCAAGGAAACCAGCAGAGGGGCACGCCCCTCACTGACTTTTTGATAACAATCACTAGCTGGGGTCTGGGACAAGTATGTAGGAACATCAGTCACGTGAGTAGGGTGTAGGTGAAGCTGGGGCTGGTGGAGCACGGGATGGATGGAGAGCAAGAAAACAGCCGTCTTGACTGGCCTGACCGTACAATGGTATATAAAGAATTTTATTGTGACTTTTATTTTTTGAGCCATAATCTTCAAATAACATGCTTTCTCCCCAACCCCTGGTGACAAAACTTTTTGAATAGACTTGAATTTTAAAAACTTGTGTCCTGGGATAAGTTGGCCAGTCTGATCTTCCTTGTAGGGTTCTCTAAATCTTGTGTTTTTGGTAACTTTATAGATGTATTAATTAAGAGAAGAACTAGTTCAAGTGAGATCTTCCCAGAGCAGTCACAAAGCAGTGACTGGCCCTCTGGACAGGATGCCTGAGTCTTGGCTCTGTGAAGAAACAACTAAATGATTCTGTCAAAAGAAACTGTTTCCTTCCAAATGTGTGAACTACTGTGTGAAGATCTATTCAAATTGCTGCACACAGAGCCAGAATAGTGTAATATCTGCGTATACAGTAAGAATACTAAGTGCAGATCCTTGGCAATCCCCAATCCACTAGCAAATCTAAGAGCATGCATTTTTAGAGGAAGGGTGGGTCTGAGCCATCTCAGTAAATGACAGAGGATGAAAACAAATGACTAGAGAACTGGCAGGCACGAGAGAGTGTTGGATGAGGAAAGAGGGCACTGGACCCAGACCAGATGTGCATCAACCTGATGTCTAGAGCTTTAAAACATACATGTTACTATGGAGATAAGCCAGACAGAGAAAGTCCAAATGGACTGATTTGAAAATCTGGAATTTGATGGAGATAAGGCTGCAATGACTGGAAAAATAATCACTGGATTTGTATATGTTTATCTGCAAAGGCTTAATCCAATTTTCTCCTTATAGGCAAAATTGAGAAATGAACAAGTCTAATTTTTCAAATGCCCTGTTTCTTAATTAACACTGATGTATACATCATATAATTTGATTCTCGCAGGAATGCCTTCCAGATCTGCTGCTCTGTACATTCTCTAAATGAAGGGGATGGGAGTGGGAAACTTCCAGTGATTTTCTTAGCAGCTCAGCCAGCGCAAAGATTGGCCTAAGTGCCTCTTCTGATTCCAAGGCAGGCAGAGTTGGAAGAATATAACAAATATATATATATATATATATTTTTTTTTTTTGCGGTACACGGACCTCTCACTGTTGTGGCCTCTCCCGTTGCGGAGCACAGGCTCCGGACGTGCAGGTTCAGCGGCCACGGCTCACGGGCCCAGCTGCTCCACGCCATGTGGGATCCTCCCGGACCGGGGCACGAACCCGCATCCCCTGAATTGGCAGGCAGACTCCCAACCACTGCGCCACCAGGAAAGCCTTATAACAAATATTTTAAATATCTGTTATTTAAAGACAAAATAATATCTATTCTATTATTTTTTCCTTAAGAAGCTAAAATTTATGTCCACAAAGACAAATTGCCTAAGATTGCACAACTCAGGACATGGTACTCTAGGGTAGTTTAATTTTTTCTTTGTTCTCTGACTTTTTTTTAATATACAAAACCATATATTCTCCGGAATTCATGAATAAAACATCAATAGTCCACAGGAAAAAGAATATGCCCTTTAGCTATTCTCCAAATAGGTCTGACACAATTGCACTCTGTTATGAGATGATTGAATTGCCATGGCTTTCTTACCAGGCTAAGCGTCCCGACAAAGGGCACACACTTCACAAAGAAAGCCCCAATGACCACTTCCTCGGAACACAGTGTTTCTCTCCGTGCCCCTTTGCAAGCCTTCACACAGGACATTTCAAATGATTCTCTCTTTGCCCAGGGAAACAGGTCCACAAGAACATATAATGATACTATTACATGTATAGCACCTCTAGGAAAATAATGACTATATTAAGAATGTTTTGAGGGAGATAAATGGCTTAGTTTTTGGAACAAAGAGATCCAGCTATTTCAGTATTAACTGTTCTTTCTTTCCCTCATACAAAGAAAAAAAAAGCCGTGAAGAATTGCCTGATCTTATTTGATTGGTAAAGAAAATCTTGGCAGTGTGGTAATCCTAACCAATTTGTATTATAATTAAAACCAATGTTCGTAAGTTCCATAATATCTTCCATTGAAAGTGTCTGCGGGGCTATACCCGGTTTGGCCACTGTGATACAAGGAGCAAAATAAAATCCTACAGGGCATAGGTGGGACCCACACAGTGCTTGGGCATTTCCCAGGCCTTGGTTAATGGACATTAATGACTTTACATATATTTACACGTATATTCTCCCAGTACATGCTCACACCACACACACACACACACACACGCACACACACATGTGTATACTATACAAATATTGTGCCTCTCTATCGAGAAAAAAATGTAATGGAAGAAACTGTAGGCCAGTGTGCTGTGACTTTGAGGTGATAGAAAATTGTAACATGGTCATACCATCCCGGGCCAAGAACCATCAGACTTGACTATGTGACTTGCTTTGGGTAGTAAAGTGTGACCGAGGAAGGGGCTTGCTGCACAGCAGACACTATAAAGATCTTTGGGATATTTGCACAGTCTCTAGGTTGCTCTTTTCCATTCTGTCCTAAGAAGAGCCAGTCCCGGACAGGCCTGGATCCCACCATGAGTCAGGCACGTAGCAAAGAACAACAGCTGAACAGCTGCCAACTTAAAACCTCAATAATAAATCATCCTTTAATGTTTCAGACAATTGAGTCTTTTGGATTGTTTGTTACCAGAGCAAAAGCTGACCAATAAAATCGAGAGGATTTCTTAAATAACATTGAAAAGTAAACATTTAAACATGGGAAAATTTAGGAGATTATGTTATAGGCAATATAAAAATATATTTCAACTGACAACACATGAAAGTATTTAAACAGTACTGAGCACATTTTAGTGTAGCATACATGCTGCAATTAGTATTATAGCAAAATAAAGCTTTTCTCATCTATGAGAGACACTTTAGACAAAACAATAGATGGTGACAGACTGACAGCATATATATGTAAAGTCTTTATTAATAACTAGAATATATAGAATTTTTAATCAATAAGAAGAATAACCTCCTCTCTAAAATGGGCAAATAATATGAATCTTTACCATGCCCTCTACCTCTGTGACACACATTACAGTTTACTTCTTCAGGCATTAAATATAATATCAGTTGGGTAAATATCGTGTTTATGTTATTTGGTAAATACTATTTGCAGCTAGCCTCATAATATAATAATTAATGTTCTTTTCTGAAGAGCTTTGTTTTTAGCTATGAATCTGATGATAATATTTGTTTTTGATTGTTGTCTAGTTGATTAATTTTCTGTGCATTTATCATTAATTTAACACCCATGGCTCTCAATACGCTCCAGCTTCAACAGCAATTTTATCTCACCTCCCCATGCCCACCTCCCCCCACTCTGCTGGGAGGTCTCTTCCTCGTGTCCTCTGACCTTCTCCAGTCTGGACCAGCTGCTCTTTACATCCCATAATCAGCAGTGATCTGAGGATCTTCCTTCTTCAACAACCTGGAAAGTCATCTCACTTCTTTCTTGAGTGGGACAACTGCTTTCTCTAATTTACATCTTTCCCTTTTGAGTCTAATCCTTTGTTTTGGTGAAGGACATCCTCCAGAAGCTTCCTGAGAAAGGATCGATGAAACTTCTATTCCCGAAAATGCCTTTATTTTATCCTCACACTTGTTAGTTTCACTGTATGTAGATTTCTATGACAAAAGTCGTCTTACTTAAAAATATTTAAAGCATTTCCCCATAATTTTCTTCCTTCTAATAATGCTATTAAAAGTCTAAAGCCATTATACGAGAATACAATCTCATGGGATTTCCTCTTTACCTCTGTACTCTGAAATTTGATCGTGTATCTTGGGAGAGTGTTATTCATTGTTCAGGTGTGGTGTGAGGCGCATGCAGTTCTAACTGTGCCTTCCTAAAAGGACTATTAGAAGGTGGCGGTGGGGGGAGAACTCACCACTTCAGCATCTACTGGGCTGCCTACCTGATGCCAGGGGCCGCATTCGGTAAAAATGCTCCATTTGGTACTGCAGAAGTAGATGCCTTGCCACCTCCTGGACTGGTCCTGACTTGTCATCTCCATGACTCCTCTGACACTAAATTTATGCCATCCTCCATGACTCCCTAGCTTTGGCTCTAGCAAAATAATTTATCCAAGGAAGTAGTACAAACAGCCATGCCTGCATGTCTCCCTTTTTTGTTTTGGCGCTAATCTCTGTTGGATTTCTCATAGCCGTGCTGTGTGGCCGTTTTGCACTCTCCTTGGAGGAAGGGAGCGGGTTAAGGAGGGTGGGGAAATCCCAGGGGTTGTCCAGGCCAACCCTCTCAGGCACAAGGCAGAACATAGGGAAGATCAGAGATGGAAAAGCTAACAGAAAATATTCAGGACTTGAACCTACCTTTTTCCCAACACCCATGATTTCCACTTATCCGAGACGAGATCTGATGACGACAGTTTTGAGTTCAATCCTGTACCATTCGGGGCAGGTAAATTTGGACCCCATGTGTGTTTGGCCATCCCTGGGGTCTCAGATTATCAGTCTGATGGTTTCTTCTCCCATTTTCCAGTCAAATCGCTGCAAATTTCTTCCCTCTTATTCAGGAGGGTAAACCTTTCTTACATTTTAGGGCTCTTGGTTCTGGGTAGACCCTGGTACCTTCAGTCCCAGGTGGTCACTGAACACGGTTCCCTCTGTGCTTCCCTGCTGTTCCTCCATGGTGTGGCCAGGTCTCCTCCCTCACGTTTGCACGTCTCTCCTTCATTTCTGTTGTTTGGGAAGTCCCTTATCTTTCTTTGGGGCCTGACAGTGTATGATCATTTATTTTAATTTATGTTGTCTCCAGCTTTGGGACATGTTTGAAGCAGGATGGGACTCAGTTTGGCATGTTGCCAGGAGCCCTGTCAATCAAACTAAGTCACTTGTTAGACTACATTTGGTTCTGCTACTTGGGATGACAAGCTTGTTTGCGAAGGAATAAAGCTTAACTTGCTGTCTGAGCTGAAAAGGATACTGGTGAGAGGGGAGCCAGGCAGGAGAGTCCCAAGGTGTGTCTGGTGGGGACATCTGATAGCGGACGTGGCTCTTCCACAGCAAAGACCTTCCAGGTGGGTCAATGGCAAATTTATTGTTTCGGAACTCTTCTGACAGCTTTGATTAGTACGCCCTTAAGATAAAATCATTTAAGTGTATCTACTAAAAACTAATTTCTAAGAGTAGTTTTCATATCAAAGGGGAAAATGATAAAGGGGAGACTGTAGAGAAAAGAGCAACAGATGGTGACTGCGGGTCCCAGTGGATTCTGGTGCCTTGAGCAGTAAGGGGTCTTTGATTGAGCAGCTCTTTTGTGGATATTTTAAGGATAAGAATCTTGGGTAAGATAGGCAGCCCCAGGGCCTAGTGATGTTGCCCTTGTATCACGGGCCACAGGGAGCGCTGTCCACAGAGCAGGGGCAGACAGGTCTGCAGAGAGGGGACAAGCTGGGGAAGCCCTGGGCACCTGCCAGAGCAGCTGGAGATCGGGAAGTGGTATGGCTAGGGGACCCTCATTTTCAGGACCGTCCAACTTGTCCTCTCCCCATCCCACTCACCTTTTCTTGCTGGAGCCTTTTAGCGCAGCCTCTGAGGGGCCTCTGTCACCTTTTCATTTCATCATTCCCTCGGGGGTGCGAGGGTGACAAGGAAGCTGCAGCCCCGGCATCCAGACTGCTCCCAGGGACACATCACTTCAAGGCAACCCTTCCATCTTCAGAGGGTCCTGGCGAGCATACCAGTCAGAATAAAACAATAGAACTACAGAGTGGGCCATTCATTGTCCTGGGAAGTTGGGTTATTCTAAGTCCCAAGTGCTACCCTGCCTTTAACGTCTGACGTGATACAGTTAGTGTCTGACCTTGTTGTTGACACCCACATTCCCTGGACCTGTGAATCTGTTATGTACCATGGTTAATTTTATATGTCACCTTGGCTGGATCACAGTGCCCAGATATTTGGTCACGTTATTCTGGGTGTTTCTGTGAAGGCATTTTCTGTGAAGAGACTTATGAATGACTAAAATATATGAGCTGACAGAATTAATGGACAATCTGAATGAGATTGCTTTTTTCTTTTAGAAAGGCTATGTTTTCTTAACAAAAGAAAGGACAAAGGAAACACAGTGCTCTAAATGTGTGTAACCATGAGAACAAGAAAAGCAGTCTTATAACACTTATATTATTACTAGCATAACAGACTGCAGATTCACATTTAAAATTGGTGGATTTGAGCAAAGCAGACTGCATTCCATAATGTGGGTGGGCCTCATCCAATCAGTTGAAGGTCTGAATAGAACAAGGAAGCAGATTTTTTTTTAACATCTTTATTGGAGTATAATTGCTTTACAATGGTGTGTTCATTCCTGCTTTATAACAAAGTGAATCAGTTATACATATACATATATCCCCATATTCCCTCCCTCTTGCGCCTCCCTCCCTCCCACCCTCCCTATCCCACCCCTCTAAGTGGTCACAAAGCACCGAGCTGATCTCTCTGTGCTATGCGGCTGCTCCCCACTAGCTATCTACCTTACGTTTGGTAGTGTCTATATGTCCATGCCACTCTCTCACTTAGAAGCAGATTTTTGAGCAAGAGGGAACTCTGCAGCAGAAGGTCCTCAGACTTGAACTACAAGATCAGCTTTTCTCCCTGTCTGCACAGTGCCAGCTCACTCTGCAGGTTTGGGACTTGCCAGCCTCTATAAGGATGTGAGCCAATTCCTTAAAATCTCTCTCTCTCTCTCCATCATCTATCATCTATCTATCTATCTATCTATCTATCTATCCATCTATCTATCTATCATCTATCTATCATCTATCTCTCCTCATCTATCTACCTATCCTGTTTCCTGCTGGTTTTGTTTTTCTGGAGAACTCTAATACATTAGGTTACAAAGCAAAAGGGATTTTACAGATGGAACTGAGACTATGGACCTTAAAATAGGGAATTATTACCCTGAATTGTCCAGGGGCGCCCAATCACCTCTGACCTTAAGAACAGAGACCTTTCTTTGTCTTGGGGCCAAGCAACATGGCACAAGGAGAAGTGTGAGTGACCTGACACCTGAGGACTCTATGCACTGTTGCTGGTATGAAGACAGAACGGGCAGTGGGACGAGGAATGCAGGTGGCCGAGGAGCACAGAGGCTCCCAGATGATGGCAAGCAAGGAAGTGAGACCTCGGGCCTACAGCCATAGAGGTCTGAATTCAGGAAAAACCTGAGTGAGTACAGAAGTGGGTTCTTGCCAGAACCTTGAGAAAAGAACATGATCCAGCCAACACCCTCATTTTGACCTCCTGAGACCCTAAACCGAGAAGCTATGACCCAGGCTGTGCCTGGATGTCTGACCCACGGAAACTTGGACATAATAAATGGGAGTTGTTTTCAGTCACTCAGTTCGTGGTAATTTGTTACAGCAGCAAGAGAAAACTAATATCAACCTTTTGACCTGTGAGCTTCTGAGAGAAAGGTGTGGAATGTGGAGAGAGAAACAAGCCAATAGTAAAATAAATAGAAAAACTAGAAAATGGAAACCAGATGAGGAAAAATGAGGTTGGTACATTGCTCATTCAGTCATGAACAAAGACAGTTAAGAGTTGATTCTGAGTATCTGATACGCATTGGAGTTTGCTCAATGTTTGCTGGAGAAACGAAAGATTCTCACATAGTTGTACTTTTCAGGGATGCTGTGGTCCGGCCCCTTTAAAGCCTCTCTCTGGACAAGGTCCACCTAGACAGGTAGCCAGAAACGTATTCACTTCTGCAGCACATCACCACATTCTGACAAGATGCTGTTTCTGCATAAATGTGCTTCTCCATTGTAATGAGCCCTGATTCTCCAGCTGCAGGGGAAGGCACTGGGCCCATTGGTGATGGCTCCAATGTTAGGAACTGCTACAAAAAGGGTCAGTGGAGATCTCTCCCAACACTTTTCTCAAGTGCCATCTTCAGGAGAAAGCAGGTGCCTCTGGGAGCCTGACCACAATCTACGGGGTCCCCAGACGCCTGGAGCTTCTTCCTCTGGCTCAGTGAGACCCCTGATGTCCTTCTGATCCACCGTCTTTTCTGCCTGGTCTAATTTGAATTGTGCTTCTGCTACGTCTGAAAGATGAACTGACCAATGTACACTTCAGAGACCTTGACATCTACCCAAATGGTTTGCAAACTATGTTTTGTATCTGAACACTGTCTTCAAATAAAATTTCACATGGGAAGCTCAACTATAAGGGCAACAGATAAGGGCAGAGCTGCTGGGGCTGATTGCTCCAGGGCTTGGGGTTAAGCCCCACCGCACTGCTTCCCCTTCTCCCAGGCATTC
The DNA here is from genome assembly GCF_008692025.1 of Phocoena sinus. Lineage (NCBI taxonomy): Eukaryota > Metazoa > Chordata > Mammalia > Artiodactyla > Phocoenidae > Phocoena > Phocoena sinus. The sequence goes on from NC_045771.1 coordinate 98,852,013, forward strand.
CTGTCTTCTGTGCAGGTCCCTGAAAACTCACCCTCAGGAAATCTGAGAGCAAGCATCTCCTCCTTGGAGTCCCCAGGACTCTCATCCTGGCCTGAAAGGGGGCTGTCACCTGCATTTTAATGAGCTCTGTAGATGTGTCCATGAGCCCAGGAGGAGCTCACAGTTGTGCCGATTGCCATAACAAGACCAAACGTAACACAGCTCCATCACAGGGGAGATGACCGCATTCCAAGCCCTTTCCCTGTCACTTAGCTTGGTCCTTCCACACATCCCAGCATCAGGCACAACCCCAGTCATTATCAAGGCACCCTTTCTTTCACACACTCACTCCACGGGCTGGAATGATAAATAACACTGATTCTTTCTCTTTTCTTCCCTCTTTGGAGGGCACCTTTGGGCATCTTTTCCCACCTCTGACCACTGGCTCGTATTCACCTGTTCATTTTACAAAATAATTATTAAACACTTATTAAGAATCAAATTTGTGCATTGTAAGACAAACATGATCCTCACACTCTTGGCAAGTTTATAATCTTGGGAGGCAGACAGATAAAAAAAAGCAAGTAAACAATAACAAAGAGCTTAATTTAAATTGCAATAATTTCTACGAAGGTCGTGTGCAGGGTTTTGTTGCAGAGAATAACAGAAGTGTGGAGGGGTTTTCCCTTCTCTCCCACACTTCTGCCCTCACCCAGAGTATGGGAACTCTGCCTCTCCAATTGCCAGGATGGAAGCCTCTCCTTTCCACTCCTCACACAGATCTACTTCTGGATTGGAAAATGGCTTATCTCATGCTTCATCAGACCTTCCCAGAATTTCTGGTTGACTTGACTTCAAGCTGAACCTGTGGACCTTTTCACTCTGGCCTCCTTGGCATGGTGAACCCCGAGGGAGGCTAAGCCCCTCGAAGGGAACTCTGCAATTATATGAGGCCAACTGCATACATTCTGTCTAGGAGGAAGGATGCAGAAAAACTGTTGTTTTTGCCAACCTGGTGTTACCGGCAACGAGCTGGTGTTTTTTTGTTTGTCTGTTTGTTTTTCTTTTAATTTCTGTTTGTCTCTTACACCCCTTCTCCATCAGTTCAGAGCTTCCTAGTGTGAGATGGAGAAGTGGGTGAACAGTCCATGTGTCCATCACATGGTGATGCTGGCACGGAGTGAGAGGGCTAGGAGTCCACTCCAGAAGGACAAGCCAGAGGGAACCTCATCAAAAGAAGGTGACATTGGGGCGAGACAGTGGGTGGTAAGTGGGCACTTCCCAGACAGCCACGAAGGGCAGGAGGCCTTAGGCAGAGGGAGCAGTGCCACGGAAGGAGAGAGCCCGGAGTGCCCAGGGGGTCCTGTGTGGCTGAAGAGTACAGGGAGTCTGTGCTGGCCAGGTAGGAAGGTGCACAGGGCCTCAGCTGGAAGAGGCATGCATGCCACGGCATCTTCTGTATTTGGTGCTAATGTACTCAAAACGTCCAGTGACTTAACACTTTGAGACGGATCTGACCCCATCTGGAATCTATATCCAATCATTCACCAAGCTCTACTGAGTTTTCTTCAAAGTGTCCTCATTCATGCTTTTTCTTAAAAATGAGTCATCGAGAAAAGGCGCAAGTGAGGAGACTTTGAAGATTGCCACTAGCCAGTGCCTCCCTCGAATGTCTACGTTCATCTTTTTGTTTCGTTACGGTTGAGAGGAAGATGTACGATCAGACTGGAGGTGAGCAGGGGTGGGATGATGGCAGCAAACCCGGAGCAGCACCTGTGTCCACATCCAGGGGCTCATCAGTGATGTCTGAGCTCAGCTGAAATAACAACATCTCAGGGAACCCTCTGGAGCCTATGGCCCTCCACTGACCTCAGATGCGAGGAAGAACTGCGTGTTCTGAGGCCCCTGATAGGAGATGATCTCCACACATTAGAAGAGAGGAGGAGACAAAAATCTCATCCATTTCCAAATAATTTATTTAACACACATTTCCTGGTGTCAACACTTCATCGTCCTCTAAGATCAAGAGGAGGGCTAGAGAAAACAAGGCTCAGCCTTGCCCCAGGAGACTGGCTTAAGTGGTAAAGACACGAGTAGTGACAATCTAGGATGTGAAGTACTATAAAGAGGGTATATATTGGGTACACATGGAACATAGAAAGAGCTAGCTGGCTGTCTTCAAGCTGCATCTTGGGGATGAAGAATTCTCTAGGCAAATTAGGGAAGGCTGAGCATTGGATACACAAAAGAACAGTAGGAGAAATAAAGAAGCATGAATGAGAACATGTTTTTAATGATTATATCTGTTTCCTGGGGCTTCCATAGCAAAGCACCACAGACTGGGTAGCTTAAAAAACAGATATTAATTCTGTCGTAGTTCTGGGGGCCAGAAGACCAAGATCAAGGTGTCAGCACGGTTGCTTCCTTCTGAAGCCTGTGCAGGAGAATGTTTCATGCCTTTCGCCTAGCTTCTGGTGGTTTCCTGGGTAATCTTTGGTGTTCTTTGGCTTGTAGAAGCATCACCCTGGTCTCTGCCTTCCTGTTTATATGATGTCCTCCCTGTGTTCCTGCCTGCTCTGTTTCCAAATTTTTTTGCTTTTATAAAGACATCAGTCATATAGGATTAAGACTCACCCTAATGACCTCATCTTAACTAAGTGCATCTGAAATGACCCTATTTCCAAATAAGGTCTCATTCTGAGGTCCTGGGAGTTAAGATTTCAACATACAAATTTGGGAGAGACCCAATCCAACCCATCACAGTGACATGGGATATTGGTTATAACTGGAGCACAGCATGCATTGGGCTGAATAGCTTGCAGTGCCTTTTCAGGATTAGAATCCTTTCAGTTGCTTCAACCACTTCCTCCCTGAAGCCCACACTCCTTCAGACAGAACTACTTCAGCTCTCCAGCTGGGACATGTTCTCCCTTTAGCCTCCAGGCACTGTTTTTTATGGCAGGACTTCTCCAGACCCCCTCTGCCCACACACCAGCCATCATTATCCTTAACTTTGTCTTCTACTCATCCGTTCAGCTTTACATTCCTAACAGGTTTTATTTCCTTTTGGAAACAGCCCTGGACGCATAAGGCTGGATGGGTCTCAGTTTGTGTCCATATTCTTGTCCAGAGAATGAAATATATCATCCTAAACCATAATTGCCGGCTTACTTGTCCCCATTTCCACTAGCCCATAAAATCTCTGGAAATAAAGACCAGCTTTCATTCATTAATTCCATTTCTAGTGCCTGATCCAGTGCATGGCATGCAATAGTTGCTCAATAAATGCTTGTAGAATGTACAATGAAGGAGTGAAAATTAAGCTGGCCTTTGAAAGATAGAGGCCCGAATCCTTGACTTATTCTTTCAAGTAACCCTCATAGCACCTGTACCCCTTTTCCCTAGAGCCCCAATCTAGTGCGGAGACATGGTGACGATGGGGAGACTTCTCTATGACCTCCTCTGAATTTTCATACTTCCAAACACAGCCCATCCTCAATTTATTACTGTTAACCATCATCAGTTATCTGAGAGTGGGTGACATTTTGTCAGTGGAACACGACCTCTCTCCCTGCTCAGGATCCTTTACCATCCATGCTCTGTGTTATTTGTCTAGACTAGTACACAGTGCTCCTTCTTCAGATAAAAACCCTCACTTTCTCATTCGTACCGAAACCAGTTTGCCCAGACCATACTCAGCTCCAGCTAAAGTGGCAGTTTCGTATCTGTGCTTCATGTCACCAACAATATCTGGATACATCCCAAGACTGTCCAACAATACCCACCTGTAAGGACGTGGTGGATAAACAGACTCTCAAAACGATGCCATTTCAGGAAGGTCTTCCACAGCAGTGAGCCGTGCTAAGCCTGGGTCTCCTGCTTCCTCGTGGGAATTTGTGAAAGAGGTCTCTCTGCCTATGGAATAGCTATTTTCAGAGCTAGAAACCCCGAGTATTCAAGCATGATTCAGTTTCCTCCATGGTCTCTTCAACCAAATGCATGGGCTGAGTCAGCAAACAGGCATAGAATTATAAGGAGAATAAAGGAAGTTCCAGCAGTACTTTGAGTCCTTTGAAATAGCTGAAATATTTTTGCAAGTGTTTTTTGGATTGGAGAATCCAGAAACAGGCTCTGCCAACCTCCTCTCCACTTACTTGTCAGCTGCACATGTACTTCAAAGAAAAAGCCACCATTGTGTTTCTGAATCATGTACAAACGACACATGAAACTTTTCTGTTTTAGAAGTCTTTGTATGGCGTCGTGTTCTGGAGTCCAGAGAACTTGGATGGAAGATGGTAAGAAGGGGATATTTTCATAAACTCTTTCAATCAAGGAAGTGCCACTAAATCAAAGTGAGTGAGCAGAAGCTCCGCAGGCCCCGTTAGACTGTGAACTCAGACACACCAAGCATGGCAGACTCTATAGTTTGGGAAAAATATTGTTCTCTGACAGATTGAGTCAAAAAGCCAGTATATCCCAAAACTGTAGAACTGATCAATGTTACTTTGTTCCTCTTAAAACTGCATCCACTGAGCTATGAGTTAAAAAAATATGCCATGTGGGCTTCCCTGGTGGCGCAGTGGTTGAGAGTCCGCCTGCCGATGCAGGGGACGCGGGTTCGTGCCCCGGTCCGGGAAGATCCCACATGCCGCGGAGCGGCTGGGCCCGTGAGCCATGGCTGCTGAGCCTGCGCGTCCGGAGCCTGTGCTCCACAACGGGAGAGGCCACAACAGTGAGAGGCCCGTGTACCGCAAAAAAAAAAAAAAAAAAAAAAAAAAACCCAAAATATGTCACGTGTAGATTTAACAATGTGTCAAATAGAATTTTTCTGAATTCTTTTAAGGAAATTGTTACTTAAATACATTCTCCAATACCACCTTATTTATAGAACTACCCCAAATCCACCCAGAACTCATTGCCAGGAAAAGGTTTTCTTCCTAGTGACCTGATTAAATTCAAGCATTTAATTGAATGTATTTTACTTAGTATTAGTTCTGTGAGGGGTTTAAGATGTCACTTAAAAAAAAAAAAAAGGTTCTGTGATTAAATACACTTGGGAAATCCTGGGATAAATGCAGTTAATCCTGATGCAACCGAGAAGCAACTTTGAGTCTTCTGATGTACATGGGAAGGTCCACTGGAAAGCAAAAGTTTCCCCCAAATTATTTGACAAACCGAACCCTTCTTGTTGCAAAACATTTTTCTGGTTTAGAGTTATGTGAAATGTTCTTGGGGAAGTGAGATATAATAAGCATTGTTTTTCCCTCTTCGCTTTGGCCACCCTAAAGCTCCTGTGATTGTTATGGTAAACATCAAGTTTGTAATGCTGATCTCTCAGCAATGCTTGGAAGGAAAGTCTTGCAGTGGGAAGAAGGAGGATACCGTCACGCGCTTTGTGATCACCTGGGAAGATTTGGTACGTACAATGTCTACAACACAGACTTCTTTGAAAACATGAAGTTGCAAGTATAACATCATACATATAATATCCATTCAGAGACTAGCCATTAGTTACATTTCATCCAATTTTACTTCTTTTAGTCCATATAAACATTTACAAAACATTCTAGATGTGAATTCAAAGCGATTTCAATTTCATATCAGGAAATTGGAGGTGGCTAAACAGATGATGAAAATATACAAGATATTCAAGCAGCTTCAAATAAGAAATAGTATTGGGACTATTTTTCCAATTAAGTTTTGCCATTTTCTAGAAAATTTGAAGGTGGTAAAAGCAATGATAGTTTTTATTCCAGAAAGAATTCAAGCCTGAAGTCTATGCATTTGTGTTCAGAGCACAGAAACTGCAAATCTCTCTAGCTTAAAAACTTAGAATTTTATTTTTAGTGTAAAATCAGCTTAAACGTCATGGTTAATTTCATCCCTTCCTACCTTCCTTCAATAATCTCTGCGATGTGTCTCTCCATTGCTTTCATCGTGGAATCCCAGGATTCCTCAGTGTGGTGGCCAATCCAGCGTGATGATCTCTTGCCTGATTTACGTCCTCTCCAGCCACTTGTCCTCCACATTCTTGGTTCTCTCCACACTACACACCTTCACGTCTCTGTTCACATTAGCACCCACACCATCTTCTCTGTCCATTTGTCTTCTTAAGACAACCACCAACATCACCTTTCTTTCTGAAGATCTCCCCTCTTTCACCCTCTCTTGCTCCAAGTGGGAAATCACTTTCTTATTTATCCTCCCTGAGCTTCACCCTTGCCTATGTGTTTGCTCTTGTCACATGGTAGCAGCACTGCTGGCTGACACCATCTTCTCCCTGTCGAAACAAGTCATCTTTGGAGGCTGAGGCCAAGTTGTCTTTGTTTCGCTCTCCTCTGTACCAAGCATAGGACTTAATGTGTAACAGGTGCTCAATGAACATGCTTTTTTAAACCCTTCTCTTTCTATTTTTAGTTATTTTTTTTATTGAGGTATAATTGACATTTAATGATATAATATTAGTTTCAGGAGTAGAATATAATGATTCAATATTTGTAGATGTTGTAAAATGATCACCATAGTAAGTCCAGCTAACATCCATTACCTCATATAGTTAAAAAAATGTTGTTTTTCTTGTGATGAGGACTTTTAAGCTCTCTTAGCCACTTTCAAATGTGCAATACAATAATAAGTATAGTCACCATGCTGTAGGTCACATCTCCATGACTTCTTCATCTTATAACTGGAAGTTTGTACCTTGAAGGTGAAATACGCTTTTAATGGAATTAACTATATTTACATGATTCTATGGCAAAGAGTTCCCAGCCTTGGACGAGAACACATTCACAACTCAGGCTTCCCCTGCTCAGCCAGGCTTCAGGAGTTCCAACCTGAGTCCACAGCCAGATGTATTGCTGCCCAGGGAGGGGTTGGCCAGGGCCCCAGAGGACCAGCTGGAGGATAAATGATGGTGATGTGGACGGGAGGGACTCTGGGAAAAGACAGGAAGAGTTGGAGGAACCAGGGAGAGACTGCGAGGGAGAGGATGAAACTCACTCAGCTTTCCTCCCACACAGTCTGAAGTGTGTTGCTGTTTTGTTCAAGGCTTTGGAGAACAGTGACAACTATCTGGGGGCTGTCTTCCTGGGGACTGGGAAGGAGCAGGCAGCCTCAGGCACAAAGGAATCAGAATCCTGAATGGAAGTTTCACTTCTCAGCCTGCCTTTGCTAGCAAAAGGTCAAGCAAATGCTAGCATAAGAGCTGGAGTGAGGCTGTCTGCCTGCCAGTAATGGTGGGCAACTGAGCACAGTCCAAACCAGCCCTGTAGCTAATGTTACATGTTGTCGCTCCTCTGTGCTGATTCTGAGATTTCTTATTTGCCTGCTCTTGCAGACCACACCAAGGACGTATAAGCCTGCGTTAAAGAACACAGAGGAAGGGATGCCTCACTCCCCTGGGTTCCACGGGATAACCTGAAGGATGGCTATGCATGGCCAAAGGCTAGGGGACCTCCTCCATGCTTCCTGACAGAAGAGCTCATCTGTACATCTAAGAGGCCTGCCAAAAGGATTTGGGAAGCAAAGGTGGAGGAGAAGCTTTATTTAAGCCAAGGCCTCCTGCCATCAGTGAGGTGTGTGTGGGCTGATTAGATAAAGGAACCAGGGTTTTATAATCCCCTCGAGCTGCCCTGGATGATTCTTATCAGACCCAGGACTCAAGCAAGAACCTGTCTGTGACCACAGGACCAGGGATGCTGAAAGGAAATTGCTGGTCTCTGCAGAATTAGGGAACCTGTTTCATGACTTAAAAAGAACAAGAGGGGCTTCCCTGGTGGCGCAGTGGTTGAGAGTCCGCCTGCCGATGCAGGGGACACGGGTTCGTGCCCCGGTCTGGGAGGATCCCACATGCCGCGGAGCGGCTGGGCCCGTGAGCCATGGCCACTGAGCCTGCGCGTCCGGAGCCTGTCCTCCGCAACGGGAGAGGCCACAACAGTGAGAGGCCCGCGTAACCCATAAAAAAAAAAAAAAAAAAAAAAAAAAAAGAACAAGAACTCACATGACACCTTGTGAGAGGGCTGGAAAACACTTAAGAACTTGAAAGCAAACACTTTGGAGGATACTTAGCAAGATTAATTTCATGAGCCTGCCAGTACAATTTCACAGCCTCGGGAATAGAAAGTCTCATTTGCTTAGAATAATAAGGAAAACACAGCTCTGGAGAAGCCCATTTTCTTGATGACGATGTCTCCCTCTCTGAATGTCCAAACTAATTTTAACCATTTTTGATGGAAATCTTTCTAAGGCCAAAATCACGTTTCTTTGTCATCTCAAACAAACAAACAAACAAACAAAAAAATGAACTTTTCCAGAATACTCTAGCCTCTGATTTATGGATCGAGGTCCCTCTTCAGATGAAGGAAGAGCGAGACACTAACAGTTGCTTAGCAACTGTGATGTACTTGGAACCATGCTAGATACTTATGCGAAGCATCTCTTTAGTTCTCACCAGGACCAAGTGTCAAAGACGTATTTACCTCAAGGATCCATATAAGAAAACTGAGAGCTGAAAGTGAGCAGAGATGTGAACAGAGACACCTAAACTGAACCATCTCTGTGTGACATATAATCTTTGCTTTATGATACAACAACAGACTTGAGTAGTTTGACCTATGTTCACAAAGCCAAAACTATTCATTATCTGGCAGTTGACAGAAAAACAGTTTCCTGACTCCGGATCTACGTGGTGCGATGTGATTTGTCCACACAACGCTTTATATGCTTTAAATTTACCTCTTTGAACCATATAGCTCAAGTGACTGCATATTAATTGCTGCACGGGACGATTACACTGATGCTAACCCCAACTTATCAAACTGTTACATGCTGGGATCTGTTGTAAGCAGTGCTCCTGCACTGTCTAACGGAACTCATAGCAGTCCTATCAGGTAGGCATTGACATCGTCTACGTGTTCCCGAAGAGGACACTGAGACAGCGAAACTAGGAGCTAGCCCAGGATCCTAGCTGATAAGGAACAGTTCTGGGTTTGAACCAGGGAGGCTGGCCACCTCTCACCCACACTGCCTTTGAAGAGATTTCACTGTTTGACCTAGCTAGTTTTGTTTTGACGCCTCCAAAGAAAAGTCTTACAGAAAAATAAGATTCTTTATGTACATGAGTAAGAATTTCTCTAAAGCTTTCATAGATCCACACGTCTTCACATAGTCACCTTTACTAGACGTTGCCAAATTGTTCTCCAGAGTCTTGATATCAATTCATTTGCTCCCCAGCAAAGGTGAGACTTGATGTTTCTCTACAAGTTAGCCCAGGCTTAATCCTGACATACATTTCCTCTTTGCCCGTCAGGTGTGAAGTAGCACGCCATTGTTTCAATTCCCAGCATCCTGATGGTTAGGACACATCTACTTATATGTTTATCGACCATTTGCATTTCCTCTTTCGGGACTGTCCTCTAGATACTTTGGCCATTTTCTTCTGGGTTATTTGTCTTTCTTATTGATTTGTGATGATTCTTTACAATTTTTTAAAAAATTAATTGTCAGTTCTATGACATCTCTTTTATATGACTTATCCCTTCAGTTTGTTTGATTAGAAAGGACTGCTTCTAATATCTCACTGGTAAATAGGATGGGTGATATTCATATTTGCTAGTGACCTTTATCAGTTAAGAAAGCTTCTATTTCCTACTTCATCCATAAAATAAAATATCTCCATATCCATCCAAAGGAGTGCCTTATAAATTCATAATACAAGCTCCTTTGATGGTTATTTGTATGGCAAACATCTTCTTTCACTCTGTGACTTGACATTTTCAGTTTATTCATGGTGTATTTTTTTTTTTTTTTTTTTTTTGCAGTACGCGGGCCTCTCACTGTTGTGGTCTTTCCCGTTGCGGAGCACAGGCTCCGGATGCGCAGGCTCAGCGGCCATGGTTCACGGGCCCAGCCGCTCCGCGGCATGTGGGATCCTCCCGGACCAGGGCACGAACCCGTGTCCCCTGCATCGGCAGGCGGACCCTCAACCACTGCGCCACCAGGGAAGCCCTAACGGTGTATTTTAATAAACATAAGTTTTAACTTTGAAGTATTGTATCAACTTACGTTGGCCAATAAAATGTTAGGGGAAGTAACATTTGCACTTTCTTGAGAAAGTTAATAGACGATGCTCTACTCTACAATTTATTTTCTCTCTCTGCCAAGAACCTACAATCCTTTGCCCTTCTAGATGCTCAGGCAAAAATACTGATTCCCTCTACCTGCTTAGCTCTCATCCAAAATGCCAGCAAATAACCACGGCTTTCATTTAAAATGTGCCTAGATTTTGATCCCTTCCTAGCATCTCTTCTGCTACATCTTAGCTGCCATCATCAGAAATAACCTCCTGTCTGTTGTTGCCATTTATACCTTTGTTCCCTATTGGAGATTTACAGTGCAAAAGCCAGAATGAGGCATTCTAAACAAAAATCCAAACACATCATTCTTTTGTTTCAAGTCTCACAAGGACTCTTCATGTCTTTTGGAGCAAAAGCCAAAGCTCTTATAATTGCTTACAATTCTAAGAAATTCCCTACCCTTCCTTCTCTGCCCCGTCTCCTGTTAACCTCTCCCATGACTCTAGCCACGTTGCTTTTCCTTCTGCTTCTCAATGCACACTTCCACTTTATAACTTTGTACCAGTCTCCCCCTCTTCCTGGCCTATTTTCTCCAGAACACTTTCCTCCTTCCAACATATGGTATGATGTTCTCGTTTATAACATTTACAATTTTTCCCCCTACTTTTCTCTCCCTACTCTGCACTCACAACATTATCAATCAAGAAAATCCAAGACTGTATGAGTTCTGGTCAAAGAGTTACCCCAAATGCCTGTGATAGTGCCAGGCACAAGGTGGGTCCTCAGTGAATACTTGTGGAACTCTCAGTCTCAGCGTTGGGCAGCGTGACCTCGGAGGTCACTTTCAGTTATGATATTCCAGAACTATTAGATGTTGAATTCATGTCAGAAGGTTTCTATTACATAGTTAAATGTAGGGAAACCCCCAACAACCGTGGTTGTGTTTTGCTATTTATTTACCTTCTTAAAAGTAGCTATCGCCATGGTATCTAAGAAAAAAACTCTCTTGAGCTTTTTTTTTCCTATTTATTAATCAAACAAATGAGTCACTACAAAAGCTGACAAATGAATCACCTGAATGCAAGCACTTACACTAGTTACGGAAATAAAAGATCTGATTGGAGTGGAAAATCTAGGATTTGAGGCCCCAGAGTTCACAGAAGTAACAGTTCGTTGAATCTGTGGAGGGAATAGTCACAATTTTCTGAAAGCTTTGTTACGAAATGAAGGACCCGATACGTGGAAAAGTAAGTGACTATGTAGCACTTCTATAATGATTTTGTCTCTAAGCTTCCTTGTGACTCCAAGCTCTTCTTTACAAAAATGAAAGCCAGTAAGCAGAAGCTGTACTTAAACAGTCATGCTGTGGCTGCCCACCTAAGTTTTCACAGTGTTCTCTGAGGCCCTGCAAGTGTCCTTCAAATCATCGCTATAACCCAGGCCTTTAATTTCATTGATGCTTTGTCTTGGTAGCAAATAAAACTGGTTTTTCAGTTATATAAATTCAAAAATATCAAACATATTAAAAGAAAAAGGTAGAAATCACCTGCAATTGCACCATCTTGAGGCAACTGCCATGAATATTTTTCTGACCTTCCCTCACGCACCTCTTTATAAGGTTACACAAATACCTTCATAAAATGCCTGGTTTCTTTTTTTTATTGTGAATATATTTTGCATTTTTTTCTGACGTTGACTCTCGTTTCCTATCTCCTCTATCAATATATCGAAATTCCTAGGTAAACAATGTTAACAGCAAAGTATATCCTTCCATAATATTCTTCATCAAATGAGTACATAGTACATACAGCTTTTAATTTTCCCTTGTTCACTTAAAAAAAAATAGAATATAACAAGAATTCTCAAAACTCAGTAATAAGATGACAAAACAACCCAATTTAAAAAGGGTCAGGGGCTTCCCTGGTTGGCGCAGTGGTTGAGAGTCCGCCTGCCGATGCAGGGGACACGGGTTCATGCCCCGGTCCAGGAAGATCCCACGTGCCGTGGAGCGGCTGGGCCCATGAGCCATGACCGCTGAGCCTGCGCGTCCGGAGCCTGTGCTCCGCAACGGGAGAGGCCACAACAGTGAGAGGCCCGCGTACCGCAAAAGAAGAAAAAAAAAATTTAAAAAACAAATAAAAATGGGCAAAAAAATAGATCAAATACTCACCAAAGAAGATATTCAGGTGGTAAATAAGCACATGAAAATGATGATTGGTATCATGGGTCTTTAAGGAAATGTAAAGAAAAATCACAAGTACAAACCTATTAGAATGGCTAAATCTGAAAAGACTGATTCTAACAAGTGTTGGTAATAACTTGGAGGCCCTGGAACTCTAGTACACTGCTGGTGGAAATGTAAACTGGTGCTAGCACTTTGGAAAACAGTGGTAGTTTCCTATAAAGTTATATATACACCAACTGCATCACAAGTCTTCCTCCTTGTAGGTGTTTACCCAAGGAAATGAAAGCATCCATCCATACAAAGACATGGCCATGAATGTTCAGAACAGCTCTGTTTGTAATGGTCAAAAACTGGAAACAAATGGTTTTCCACAAGTGAGTGGGTAAACAAATTGGGTTGCATCCATACAATAGAATACTCAGCAATAAAAATAAACGACCTCTGACACAAGTTGTATGGATGAGTCTCAAAATAATTATGAGGAGTGAAAGAAGCAAGACAAAAAGAATAAATGTTGTATGGTTACATTCATATAAAATTCCAGAAATTTCAAATTACTCCACAGGGAGGAGAAAGCAGATTCATGCTTGCCTGGGGATAAATGGGGGTGGTGGAGGGCAAGTTGGGGGAATTATAACAAGGACGAGGAAATGTTTGGGGGGGAGGATATGTTCAGTATCCTGTGTTATTGGTTTCATGGGTGTATACTTATCTCAAAGGTTATCAAATAGTACCCTTTAATTATTTGCAGTTAATTTTTTAATATATGTCATGACTAAATTAGCATACCAAACTCAGTTAATATAGATATAATTCATTCTTTTAATTGTTATATAATATTCCAGTGCGTGCATGTTTTATAGTTTCTCTAAGTACTTCCTTGGTGATGTGTATTTATATGTTCCTAGTGTTTTTGCTATCACAACCAATGATTACATACATATATATTCAATTTATTCAATGATTTTATGTTATATACATGAATAATAGCTATATAGATGCTTCATATTTATACTATATATAAAGCACTGTTTACACAACAGGGATTTTAATTCTGAGGAGTAGCTCCTAAGATGAATACATTATATGTGTTTTCTTTTTAAAATTTCAGTGATATATCATGTTTCCAAAAGACTCTTACCACCCACCCCTCTGCAGTAATCTAAAAGGATATACCTTTTTTTTTTTTTTTTTTTTTGCAGTACGCGGGCCTCTCACTGCTGTGGCCTCTCCCGTTGTGGAGCACAGGCTCCGGACACGCAAGCTCAGTGGCCGTTGCTCACGGGCCCAGCCGCTCCGCGGATTATGGGATCCTCCCGGACCGGGGCACGAACCCGTGTCCCCTGCATCGGCAGGCGGACTGTCAACCACTGCGCCACCAGGGAAGCCCTAAAAGGATATACTTTTAATCTATACACTGAAAACACTTCAGAAATAGTTTGCCAGCCAGGAAGGTATAAAACAACATCTTCTATCACACTTGTCCCTTTCAAGTGTACTGTTAGAACCTTGCTTTCAAGATTTTTTTTTAACATCTTTATTGGAGTATAATTGCTTTACAATGGTGTGTTAGTTTCTGCTGTATAACCAAGTGAATCAGCTATACATATACATATATCCCCATATCTCCTCCCTCTTGTGTCTCCCTCCCTCCCACCCTCCCTATCCCACCACTCTAGGTGGACACAAAGCATGGAGCTTGATCTCCCTGTGCTATGCGGCTGCTTCCCACTAGCTATCTATTTTACATTTGGTAGTGTATATATGTCCATGCCACTCTCTCACTTCATCCCACCTTCCCCTTCCCCCTCCCCGTGTCCTCAAGTCCGTTCTCCATACAAGATGTTCTCTTAATCCTAGATGTTATTTGCTCTCTTTTCCTTTGGTGTCTTTCTGACCCTGACCCTAAAACATTATCCTAGTGCAGACACACAGTGATCTTCCCTGAGTTTCTGCATAAATTTTTATTTTTCTCTTCTTCAGTGCCTTCTGTTCCTAAAGCCGTTACTACCACAGATCACTCAGGACAGATTCTGAGATGTTCTGCATTCCAAAATGAAGCCAAATGGTTTTCCCTTTACCGTGAAATTATGCAGACTCAAGAAAATGGGCCATATGCTGAAGCTTCTGATATCAAATTCCATCGAGCAAAGGTCAGGATTGTACCCACCTTTAGCTCATGCAGTTGCCAAAAGTATTATTCACCTTACTTTGGGTTCCAAAAGGGATTCAAACATGTAATGAAAGCAGCTTGAACAAGTTGGAACTCCGCATGTTAAGCAATGTTTGAGCGTGCCATTTCTCAACAGCTAAGTTAATATCCTCTTGCTCAGAAAAAAAACTTTCCACTGATCCAAAATACCAATGGAGATTCAGCTTTCTCATTATCACAGAGTAAATTGGTGCAAGTTTAAACGAGGTATAAAGCACATGAGTTTACCAGCTATATTTTCATCTTTGCATAATAAATCTAAATTGCTGGGAATGGGGACATTAGCTATAAACCATGCTATTTCTTAAGAGTGTTAAAAGCTTGTAAAACGCAGGGAGAATTTCAGTTGAAATTGTCAGTACTACTTCTAAGACCCTGACTTGTTATCATGTCAGTGACAGACCATGGGTCTAGTCTGGTTACCATTTTTCAGGAATACTTTGTGAAACTGTAACAGGGTTTCTGGTGATCATTTAAGAATCTATGCTATTGAGAAAAGGGGTTATTTATAATTAAATGCTGGATTTCTTAGCTTGCTTTTACATAGCAAACTGAAAATGTTGATAGAAAGAAGATCGATAAGGTGGTTTTCTTCAAAAGCATTCAAATGAACTTATTTACAAAACAGAAACAGACTGACAGACATAGACAACAAACGTATGGTTACCAAGGGGGAAAGCAGGGGAGGGATAAATTAAGAGTTTGGGATTAACATATACACATTACTATATACACAACAGATAAACAACAAGGACCTATTGTATAGTGCAGGGAACTAAATTCAATATCTTGTATAATAGAAAAGAATCTGAAAAAAGAATACATATATATATGTATAAAACTTAAAAGCTTTGCTGTACACCTGAAACTAATAAAACATGGTAAATCAACTATACTTCAATTTTTAAAGAAAGCATTTGACTACGGTTTCGTGGAAAAGAGAACTGGGTTCATGTTCATTGCCACTTAGGGGTGGAAGCTTTAAGAGCTGTTGCATGATTTGGAATCATTTATTTTTCCTGTAATCTCCTGGAGGTAACAGACGTGGACATTTCCTCCTCACCTGAATCACTGCGTGCCCAGTGGAGAGAAATCTTCCCTCATTCACAACAGGCATGAAACAGGAGAAAGAAATAAACCTTTACCTTGTAACCCACTGGGAGTGTTTTGGTATGTAGCATAGCCTGTCTCATGCCGACTGATACTTCTATTTACATAAGCCAGTGCCTTAAAAGTTCTTAGACTCAATTTATTAAGTTGAATCCTATAAAATTGGTGATTTTAAGTGAAAAGAATGCAAAGAAGAACCTACATATTTTTATGTCTGAAATAATTTAGTAATGATTTTGCATTGCTTTCTTTTAATTAGCATTCTGAAATGAATATTTCTTATGTTACTATTAACTTTTTCATAGATCTTAACGTTTTCATATGTCTTTGTAGATGTAATCAGTGTACCCAAATGTTATCCGTAAGGCTGCATTTGTCTCATTTTTCATGACTACTTATTTTGTAATGACCATCTTTGGGAATATGGTCTATTTCTAAGAAATCCAGCATTTAATTATAAATAACCCCTTTTCTCAATAGCATAGATTCTTAAATGATCACCAGAAACCCTGTTACAGTTTCACAAAGTATTCCTGAAAAATGGTAACCAGACTAGACCCATGGTCTGTCACTGACATGATAACAAGTCAGGGTCTTAGAAGTAGTACTGACAATTTCAACTGAAATTCTCCCTGCGTTTTACAAGCTTTTAACACTCTTAAGAAATAGCATGGTTTATAGCTAATGTCCCCATTCCCAGCAATTTAGACTTATTATGCAAAGATGAAAATATAGCTGGTAAACTCATGTGATTTATACCTCGTTTAAACTTGCACCAATTTACTCTATGATAATGTGTATATAGTAATGTGTTGCTACTATTCTGGATTTTGTATTAGGACATATTTTGAGAAACATAATGGGTAAAATATGTAAGTATTTAGAAGGCATTTGATGCACATTGAAAAATTAAGTCCCAGAAAACATTACTAATGAGAACGTATAGTCCTGCCATGTTTTTTCTGACCCATGTCATCTGGCTATAAGGATTCCAACCCCTTACCTGGCACACGTTAGTCAGAACTGGGTGGCTTGAGGAGGGGTCCACACTCTGTGTCACTTTTCCCTTGGTATGAGCAGAGCCCAGTAACCTCTGAGTCTCAACCCCCAACCAGAATCAACAAGGCAGACCAGGCTGTGGGAGGTGGACCCAGATGGCACTCCACTTCCCATGTCCCTTCTTCTGGTGTCAGCAGTGTCCAGCGGAGGTGGGCCTACACCCCTACCCAAAGGAAGCGAGGTGGTACAAGTCGATGCCCCACTTGCACTTAGCTCTCCACTAGCAGAGTCAGGGTGGAGCCAGATGTCTGTCCTCATCTGCAATGAGGCAGTGTGCTCAGTGCCCCACTTTGCCCCAGGGTCTTGGCAGGGCCCATAGGGAAACTGAGCATACACACCAGCCTGGACTTCATGCTCTACCTCACGCCTCAGCATGGGGGTTTCTGCTAAGAGAGGGAAATTAAATTGGATCCATAATTAAAAAAAAAAGACCAGGATTTTTTTACTCAGGACAAGTTTTTTTTTTTTACTCAGGAAAAGTTTTTTTTTTTTTACTCAGGACAAGTTTTTTACTCAGGACAAGTAACTGAGGGTTACTTGTCATGTGAAGAATCAGAAAAATCAGAATATAAATTAGTAAAGACACCAGTACAAAGATGAATCGGATGTTAGAATTATCTGTTAAGAATCTTAAAGTAGTCAAAATCAAACACTCTAGCAAGTAATTTTAAATTATTTTGAAACTAATAAATAGAAAATTTCAACAAATAAATAGAAATCATAAGAAAGAAAGAATCAAATTCAATTACAGAACTGAAAAATAAAATCACAGAAGTAAAAAAAAAATATCTCTAAATGAGCTCAATAGTAGATTAGAAATGACAGAGGATTGGAAGCAGTGAACTTGTAGATAGATCAATAGATTTACTCAATATGAACTACAAAGAAAAATAGACTGAAAAAAAGAAGCTAATATTTATATGATTGGAGTCCCAGAAGAAGAGAAGACTGAAAAGGTATTCAAAGAAATAATGGCTGAAAACTCCCAAATTTGATGAAAGACTAAAACTTACAGATTCAAGAGGCTGAGTGAAATTAACAGAAAAAATCCAAAGAATTCCATGTGAAGAGACATGATAATTAAATGTCTGACAACTAAAGACAAAGAAAAAAATCTTGAAAGCAACCAAAGTGAAGGGCACCAACTTGAATGATAGCGGATTTCTTATCTGAATCCTTGGAGGACAGAAGGATGTGGTACATTTTTCAAGCACTGAAATACATAAACTACCAATTGCCCATTGTAATTCCTGTAAAAATGTCCTGTAGAAATGAAGAGGAAATAAAAACATTTTTAGACACAGAAAAATTGAGAAAACTTTCCGCTAGCAAGCTATCCTCAAAGCATAGCTGAGGGAAGATCTTTAAACATAGAGGATATGATAACAAAAGAAGGTCTGGAACTTTGGGAAGGAAAGAAGAACGTTAGAATGTACAAATTAAAGGTAAATGTAATAGACTGTCCTACCTCTCATGAGTTTCTTAAATCATGTTCAGTGGTTGAAGCAAAATTTATAACATAAGAATCAGAAATGTATAGAACTCTTGGATGAAAAAATAGCAAGTATATATCTGACCATCACAGTAACTCAACAGTATCAAATTAATATTTATAGCACACTTTACACAATGATAACAACATATATTTATATATTTTTCCAAGTACTGATGGAACATTTACCAATACAGACCATATCACGGCCCATGAAACAAACCTTGTAGAACTTAGAAAAATTGAAAGCCCGAAGAGCATACTTTCTGACCTTAAGGAAATTAAACTAAATATCAACAACATAAAGATAATAGGAAAAACTGCCAATAACTGAAAATTAAATAACAGACTTCTAAATAATTCACAAATCAAATAGAAAGTTAAAAAAATAGAAAATATTTTTGAACTTAATGGAATTTTTATTAAAAAATCAAAATCTATGGAATGCAGCTAAAGCAGTGGTGAGTAGGAAATTTACAGCAAAAAACTGTTACATTAGAAAAAAAGAAAGGTCATAAACAGTAATCTAAGTTCTTATCTCAAGAAACTACAAAAATAAAAGCAAAAATCAATCCAAAGGCAGCAGAAAGATGGAAATGATAAAGATTAAAGCAGAAATCAATGAAATTTAAAACAAGAAAACAGTAGAAGATCATAAAACAAAAACCTAGTTCTTTGAAAAATATTCGAAACTTGATAAACCTCTAGCAAAACTGACAAACATAAAAGAGAGAAAGTACAAATCGCAACATCCAGAATGAAAAAGGGAATATCACTACAGAACCTGAAGCCATTAAAAGACTAAAAGGAATACTGGAAACAATTTTACACTTATAAGTTCAACATCTAGAGTGATGGACCAATTTCTCAAAAACCACAAAGTACCCAAACTTAACCAAAGTTAGACAACCTGAGATATTCTAGAGCCATTTATGAAATTAAAAATTTAATCATAAAGGCCTCAAAAAAAGAAATCTCCAGGTGCAGATACTTTCACTTTAAGATTCTACAGAACATTTAAAGAAGAATTAACACCAGTTTTACACAATCTCTTGCATAAAATGAAAGAGTAGAGAACCCATTTCATGAGTTCAGTATTACCTTAATACAAAGACCAGAAAAAGACAGTAGGAAAAAAAGAGAAGTATAGACCAATATCTATCATGAAGTAATGTGCAAAAATTCTCAAAAAATACTAGCAAATCAATTCTAACAATTTATAAAAGATATTTTACGCCATGATATACCATGACCAAGTAGGATTTTTTGCAGATATTCAAGGCTGGTTCAACATTCTAAACAAAAAAAAATTAAATTAATTTATGCAGAAAGTGACTTTGACAAACTACAACACTCACTCATGATAAAAACTCTCAAAAAGTAGGAATAGAGAAAAAAATCTCTTAATATGATAAAGAGCCTATTCTAAGTGGTTTTCTCTACAGCTAACATAATATTAATGGTCCATTTCCTCCTCCTGAAAACTGAAAACAAAGAAGAATGTCTGTTCTCACCACTGTTGTTCAGCACAGCACTGGAAATTCTAGCTCCTGAAATAGGGAAAAAAAAGAAATAAAAGGTATACAGAATGGAAAGATAGGAATAAACTGTCCTTGTTGACATATGACATGGTTTTCTATGTAGAAAATTCTGAGTAAACAAAAACAAAGAAAAAAAACACCAAACACCTCCTGTATCTAATAAGTGTGTTCATCAAGGTTATAATTACAAGATCCCATGCAAAAATCAATTGCATTTCTATATATTAACAATGAATATGTAGAAACTGAAGTTTAAAACACAGTGACATTTATAATAATGAAAAATAAAATAAAAAGTTATAACAGGTATATACTTCTACAGTAGTTGTCTGCTGCAAATTACAAAATTTTGGTGAAAGAAATCAAAGTCTTTAATAGATTGACAGACTGTGAAACGAATAAAGGTACACCTCATTCCAAATAGAATTGGGAAGCCCTGAAGGAGGAGCTTTCACACACATGCCTTTTGTTGCAGCTTACTTTACACACCCCAGAAGGAAGAAGGGAGATTTTCTCCTTGTCCCATATCCACTTAACCAATGAGAAACCACAACTCAGCCAATGAGAAACCCACACAATCCCAAACTCCCGCTCTCCTCCAATGAATTTTCATTCACAATAGCCTCTCCCAACTTCCTCCTTGTCTCTAGAAAAGAATGCTGCTCTCCTTTGTTTTCCAGACTTGCCTACGGTTCTCCATAGTTTGTGTGTCTCAAATTGCAATTCCTCCGTTATTCCTGAATAAATTCAATTCTGCTGGCTAAACTGCTTACCCTTTTTGTTTTAAAGGTTGACGAGACATATTGTGTTCATGAATTGGAAGACTCAAAATAGAAAGTATGTAAAATATCCCCCAATTTTACACAGGTTTATCAAAAGTCTTAATAAAATTCTCAAAAATATTTTTTTGTAAACAAGGTTATTTTGAAATTTATATACAAAGGCAAAAAAACTAGAAGAGCTAAAACAATTTTGACAATGAGTAAAATCAGGGGACCACCAGATTCTAAGACTACTATATAGTCACCCAGTGCTTACAAGGATTATGGGGATTTACCTGTGCTACTAGTGGAGGGATAGACACATAGACCCATGGAACAGAATAGAGAATTCAGAAATAGACTGACACAAATATGCCTCCCTGGTTTTTGACAAAGGTATAAAAGCAATACAATGGAGAACTTAAAAAAATGGTTTTGGAGCCACTGGACATTTATAGGCCAAAAATATAATAATAATCTCAACATCTCAAAACTTATGCCAAAATTAATTCAAAATAAATCACACACTTAAATATAAAATGTAAAACTATAATTTTTTTTGGAAAAATAATATAGGAGAAAAATTTCAGGATCCAGGGCTATGCAAATAATCCTTAGATGTGAAAAAAACGGCACAACATATTAAAAGGAAAATTGATGAATTGAACCTTGTCAAAAAGGAAATCTTTTGTTTCATGAATGACCTTGTTTAGAGAATAAAAATAGCAAATTACAGAGTGGGAAAATATATGGTAAAGCACATATCTAATAAGGGACTTGTATCTAGAATAGATAAAGATCATTCAACACTCAGTAGTAAAGAAAAACAAACAATCCAATTAGAAAATGCTCAAAAAACATGAAGAGATATTTCACCAAAGAGGATGTACAGATGGTGAACAAGTTCATTAAAAGATGTTCAGCATCATTAACCATTAGGGAAATGGTAATTAAAACCACAATAGGATACCATTTCACACGTATCAGAACAGTTAAAATAAAAAATAGTGACAATACCAAATGCTGGTGAGAATGTAAAATGGAACAGCCACTCTGGAAAACAACATGGCAGCTTCTTAAACAGTAACTAAACATGCAATATGATTGCACTCGACCAGCAATTGCACTCTGGGCATGCATCACAGAAAAATGAAAACTTATGTTCTCACCAAAACCTCTGTATGACTGTTCATTGCCGTTTTATTGGAAGGAACCCCACACTGGAAACAGTTAAGATGTCCTTCAGCAAGTCGATGTGCAGACAGGCTGTGGTACATCCATGCTGAGGAGCACAACTCAGCGATAAAAGGACTGAATTTTGATACATGGAACAACATGAGAGACTCTCTAGGGAATTAAGCTGAGTGAAAAAAGATAGTTCCAAAATGTCACATAGTGTACAACTCTATTTACATTACATTATTGAAATAACAAAATTATAGAGATGGAGTAGGTTTGCCAGGCATGTAGGTGGAAAACACACTAGTGAGGTGAGTGTGCTATACAAAGGGCCACAGGAGGGCTCTTGTGGTGGTAAAATGTTCGCATCTTGGCTGTTTAAATGTCAAAATCCTGGTTGTGTTGTTTCACTATAATTTTGCAAGATGCTTTTACTGGGGAAAACCTGATAAAGTACGTATGGTATTTCTCTGTATTGCAACTGCAGGTGAGTCTATTATTTTCTCAAAATAAAAGCTTAATTAAGAAGTAATAAATGTTAATCTGAAAAAAGTGATAGGCAATATACAACACACAATACAATAAACAAAAATAATAGCAATATATTGAATATTTTCAGATTTAGAATCAGACCATCTGTCAACACAAAATGCATAACAAAGAAACAGCAAAATTCGCATGCAAGCGAAATGGTAGTGTACATAAAGCTGGATTCTGATATGTGAAAGCTACAAATTATAAACCCTGAGCAATACAAAAAAATAAGGTTGTAACTAGGCAGCCAATTGAGGAGGTAAAACGGAATACTAAAAAATACTCAATGAATCTAAAAAGAGGAAAAGAGGAGAACAAAAGGCAGAAAACAAATAACAAACATAAACACAAACCCAAGTATAGTTGACTCTTGAACAACATGGGTTTGAACTGCAAGTGTCCATTTGTATATGGATCTTTTTCAATAGTAAATACTACAGTAGTACACAATCCATGGCTGGTGGCATCCAAGGATGCCGAACAGTGGATACAGAGGACATGCAAATGAGGAGGAACAGCATATATAGAGAGCTGACTCTAAGTTATATGCAGATTTTCAACTGCTGCAGAGGGTTAGCAGCCCTAAACCCTGTGTTGTTCAAGCGTCAACCGTATATAATTAATTAAACGTAAAAGGCATAATCACTCTAATTAAAATACAAAAGCTGAATAAAAACACTAAGTGACATAGATAGGGTAAAAAGAAAAGATAGGGGAAAAGATATACCACAGAGGCATACTTCGGAGATATTGTGGATTCAGTTCCAGACCACTGCAATAAAGCATATACCACAATAAAGTGAGTTCCATGAATTTTTAGGTTTCCCAGAAATATAAAAGCTACCGTTACACTATAATGTGGTCTATTAAGTGTGCAATAACATTATGTCAAAAAAAACTATGCACATACCTTCATTAAGAACTACTTTATTGCTAAAAAAAAATGCTAACCATCGTCTGAGCCTTCACCAGTCATAATCTTTTTGCTGTTGTAGGATTTGAAGTATTATAAAAACGACCAAAATGTGACACAGAGACACAAAGTGAGCAAATGCTGTTGGAAGAATGATGCCAAAGACTTGCTTGAGGCAGGGTTCTCACAGCCTTCAGTATGTAAAAATACCAAATTATTCGTGAAATGCAATAAAGTAAAGCACCATAAAACAAGGTAAGCCCATATATGCAAAATCTGGAGTTAATTAATATCAGTGCAGATGTGAGTAACTATAATGTTATGTGTCATAGTGAGGGAAATGACAAAATGATAAATGGTCAATTTAGCAAGAAGACATAATTCTAAATATGTATTGGATAAATAAATCTGATAAAGAAGTTTTACTATACATGAAATATAAATGGATGAAAATAAAAAGAATAGACTAAAATTCAGGTTGGAGATTTCAAAAGTCCTCTCTTAGCAATTGATAAAATAATCAAACAAAAAAAAAAATCAGCAAGGATATCATATTGTAAGACCTAAAATTTCAAGTGTTGCTTCAGCATCTTGGAGCCTCACAGGACTCCAGAAGCCTAAACATGAGCTCCCCTGCTCTCTCCAGATACGCTCCCCCAACCCAGCAGGAAAGTCTTTCCACCCGCTCGTTCCCCTATAAACTGGACCAGCTGCTCCCCACCTGGTCTTCAACCTACTGGGTTTACCCTACTGCCAGGCTGCAAAATTATCCAAACAAGTCATCTATAGGAATCAAGGGTCATTCCACCCTCCTGCTACCACAGAGCCTGCCTTCCAAAGCCCCTGGTTGTTCATTCTCTTGCCGAGTACAACCCCACATAGCCCTACATGGTGTGTGGTGCCCTCCTCTCCAGTTGTGAGAATATGTCACTAATAACTCAGGGCTCACCTCATTTGTCTGGTGCTGGTGTCACGTGTTCAGACTTCTGGTACCACTTAGGGCAGAGTATCCCTTCTTCACCAACCGCATAAATAAGTGATCAGGACAGAAATAGATGACTTCAACAATGCCACTAATGAATTTGACTTAGTTGACATCTATGGAACTTCACTCAGCAGCAGGAGACACATTCTCTTCAAGTGCCTGTGAAACATTTACTAAAATAGACAATATTCTGCTCTTTAAAATAAATCACCATAAATTTAAAAGAATTCAAATCATACAGAGTATATTTGTCGATCACACAATAATTAATTAGAAATAAATAACAGAAAGAGACCTGGAAAATCCTCAAATAGGTAGAAATTAATAAACAATGTTAGTCAAAGAAGAAAATCACAATCAAAATTAGAAGGTATTTTTATTTTATTTATTTATTTATTTTTTTGCGATACGCAGGCCTCTCACTGTTGTGGCCTCTCCCATTGCGGAGCACAGGCTCCGGATGCGCAGGCTCAGCGGCCATGGCTCACGGGCCCAGCCGCTCCGCGGCATGTGGGATCTTCCCGGACCGGGGCACGAACCCGTGTCCCCTGCATCGGCAGGCAGACTCTCAACCACTGCGCCACCAGGGAAGCCCAGAAGGTATTTTTAAATGGATGAAAATTCTTTAAGAAGATTATGGAATGCATCTTAAACAGTTCTCAAAAAATGTATAGTTTTAAATACTTAATTACAAAAAAGACAGGTATAAAATTAATTGTCTCTCTACAAAAATAGTTCTTATAATCTCTGATAAATATTCTGGCTTAAAACTTAGAAATCAGCTGTAGGGTAAGAACAAAATCACTAATGATTTCTGTTACTTTGCATTCTGTTATGAAATAACACACAGAAATGTTGAAATAAAGATTAGAAAGTGTCACAGCTTAAAGATGAAAGGAACTACAAGATGAGATACTTCATATCTATTAATATTGTCAGATTTTAATTTATATTTTAAAATAAGGCAGTATAATTTATATTTGCACACCCTACTGCTCGGCTTACACAATAGCAAATAAGTTGTCTATTAAAAATGAGTGTGTGTATCCCAGACTTATCAGTCAGGCACAGAATATGTTTCTTTTAATATCTTTTTACTTACATGAGTGGCAGTATAGTTTTATTTACTCAGACATATAGAAATTATGTTTTACTGTAACTTCCAGTTTAAGAAAACTTGAATTATGTTAGAGACAGAGATAAACGCTTATTTATGGGCTCCTCATTCAGTTCTCATGGGCAGCCTGCAAGACAAAATCATAAACGTGAGCTCATCACTCTTATGAAGCAGATAAACGTGCTCAGATAAGATGATAAATGTCCCGAGTCCTCACTGTAAACTCAAAGTGAACTGTGCCTGAACCTGGGAAGGTTTGCATTCCCACCCCTGCCTTGCCTTCTGTTTCTCCACGCTCTGCCTTCCTGGTTGGAGCCTTGTGTCAGCAGGCCAGAGTAATCTATCCCAGAACACTGTCCGCCTAGTCTTTGAGCCAACGTGGAACATGAAAATCGCTTAGCTGGGTTTTATTACAGTTTTATGAGGTTTCACCTGACACGCCACTGGATGAGTTTAAAAAATTGTACACACAAAAGTCTTTGAGTGTTGATAGGTACAGTACTAAATCTTGGTGATGTCAGGTCTCCAATATTTAAGTTTCCTGAAGATAATTTATGTGGCTAAGCATGGCACTTAGGCTTCAGTGGTGGAGCCTCAAGAAGCCCTTCCAGCCACATCTTGGGCTGTACTTCCACCTGCCAAGCTGTCTAATCACACCACAGGTATCTGCCCTGTCCCTGACACATGACTGAAGAACTTTCACACACACATTAGTGAACCATCTTTTGTCTGTGCTGAAAATCTTCTTCCCTGTGTTTCTGCCCTGTAGTGCTCCATGGTCCAGCTTCTTCACATCCTATCTTGATGGGAAGTCTGGGGTGGATGTGTTTGACGGTGCCTAGATCGTTTACCATTCTCTCTGGTGGCCAGGAAGGTGAGGATGTACTTGGCTTATGCAGGATGAACCTGTGAGCAGAGGAGACAGGTCAACTTAGGGGATAATTGGGGTTCTGTTGGGGAGAGAAGCTTAGGAAGAGTGAGAGTAAAATAGATTAGGCCCAGAAATGATAAGCCAGTCTCACGTGGCAAGTGAGGAGAGGTGACCTACCCCGATTCTTGGCTTATGGGATAGGGGCAGATGGAAAGACCATTCATTCACTGACTCAGGAGGGCTCGACTTCCTGAGTCACAGTGGTGTAAATGTGAGTACAGACGAAGGGGAATGACCTGCCATGCAAGAGGCCCAGGTTTTGATGTTTGTATCCTTTGTCCAGGGGAGATGGATAAGAGAGAAATCAGACATACTGGGCTGGAGACCAAGACAATGATCTGAACTTGAGAAAGGACAGAGGAGTGGTAGATTTAGAGGAAATAGTCGAAGCTCTCAGGGGAGGAGGACAGAGGATCCCAGGCGTGGAGTCCCCTCTTACTCTTCGAAAAGTAAACTACACATTGTCCTCTGCATTTTTTTCTTTTGTTTTCTTTGGTTATTTTTCAGAGGAATCCATTAATAATAATTTGTAACTAATAAGTATGTAGAACTCATTGTTCTAAATGTGTGTCAACTCATTTAATTTACACAAAACCCTATGAGTTAGGCGGTGTTTTATTTTTTTACTGCTCTCAATTTTATTTTATTTTGAATTTTACTGTACTTATTTATCTTTTATACAGCAGGTTCTTATTAGTTATCTATTTTATACATATTAGTGTCTACATGGCAATCCCAATCTCCCAATTCATCCCACTGCCACCCTTCCCCCAGCTTCCCCCCCCTTGGTGTCCATATGTTTGTTCTCTACATCTGTGTCTCTATTTCTGCCTTGCAAACCAGTTCATCTGTACCATTTTTCTAGATTCCACATATATGTGTTAATAACCAATATTTGTTTTTCTCTTTCTGACTTACTTCACTCTGTATGACAGTCTCTAAGTCCATCCACATCTCTACAAATGACCCAATTTTGTTCCTTTTTATGGCTGAGTAATATTCCATTGTATATAGGTACCACAACTTCTTTATCCATTCATCTGTTGATGGGCATTTAGGTTGTTTCCATGACCTGGCCATTGTAAATATTGCTGCAATGAACATTGGGGTATGGTTTTCTCTGGGCATATGCCCAGTAGGGGGATTGCTGGGTCATATGGTAATTCTATTTTTAGTTTTTTAAGTAACCTCCATACTATTTTTTGTTTTATTTTGTTTTTTATGCCCATCCATTTTACAGAAGAGGAAATTGAGGTGGTGCAGAGATTAAAACCTAAGATCACACAAAAAGCGTTAGATCCAGGATTCTAACCTGACCTTCTTGGCCCCAAATCCAGGTACCTAGCTACCACATGAAGTGTCTCTTCCCAAATTTTTTCGAGTTTCACCATCCTGTCCTAGGACACTTAACTAATACGGGGCTATGGAAGGGGGTGCACCTGCTACCACAACCCAGCTCTATGAGGCCAGCTTATCCTCCTGAAAGGATATTCTATTTAAAAAAACCCAGCTAAACAAAAACCAGAACAACAATGTGTTTCTATTGGCTACCATGTGAATCCACAATCCTTCTTTTTCTGATAATCTGATCCCAAATTATTTTGTAGTTTATTTCCATGGATCACCCCTAGAACATGCCCTTCCCTTGAAAGGAGCCATGTATTTACCTACTTTCTCCTTTCACGCAGAATGTTGTATTCTTTTCTTATATCTCTCTATACACAAGCCCACACTTTGGAAAAGTAACTAAATTTAAAATGTATTTCCTTAGCCCCTTACCTACACTCAAGTTCTCCCTCTTCTGAGTTTCCATTGCCCTTTGATTTTCTCTCAAGCTAATTATTTTGATCTATGACAGATAGATAACTAGATAGGTAGATAGATAAATAAATGATAGATAGATAGATAGATAGATAGATAGATAGATAGATAGATAGATGTACTGTTGAAAGCAACTTGAAAAGAGCCAGAATAAATTTATCTTTCTTTTCTTGGTCTCCAGTAGGTTTTGTCATAGGGAATTATACCAGGAGGGGCTCAAATATGACTGATTGGAAATATCTCAGGTGTGGAGGAGAGAGGACAGTACAGGGAGCCTTTGGCTGTCTCAGAGGGTGTGGCTATGAAAGCTTCAGACTCTGAACTTGGTTAGTTGGGTGAAGTGAGCCAGTGCAGATCCTCAAAGTGTCTTTCAGCCAAACCCCAGTTTTCTTAGGTATCTAATGAGGCAGGAATGCAGAGCATGATGCTGGGGGCAATTATATACCTTTCCCACTTCCAAAGTGCTTGCTTATCAGCATTTAATGATTTACACTAAGCCATTGTTGGCCTAATCAAGACAAAACACATCTAGCCTGGTGCGCCCAGGCCCATGACAAAAGGGATGACAGCCTCTGCCTGCATGACCTGGCATACTTCATGTGAGTAATTGCATCCCCTTTTCATCCTGCGTTTTCTCCCCAGATAAATTATGAGATCACTGACATTTCATTTTATCAGATATGTGTCATTTCTTTATCATCTTCAAAAATATTTAAATCCATGATTAGAATTTAAAGAACGCCCATCTAAAAGTTAAATGCCTGTTAATAACTAGATATTGTGCAAAAAAGGAAAAGTAAACATTCTTGAACTAGGTCCCTACTCAGAGTTTGCGTGCAAAGTCGAGCATGCAGTGTAAAGTCAGCTGTTTGGACAGGAAGTGTGAGGACACCTCAGAGGTTGAATCTGTAACATAAAACATGTGCAGCTAAGTGTAAATAGCAAGCAAATTCCTCAGCATGTGAAAAGTTTAAAAAGAGAGTTTATAAAGTCCATATATGTATACATATTCTTTAAAGACAGAGACTTAATTGCTGGACATAATTTACAGCCCATGTGTTTTAGTCTTGCAGGCTTATAGATGAAGAAACCAGTCCCAGGAAGAATAAGGAATCATCTATGACCACATGGGGAGTTAGCATCAAGTTTAGAACTTCATCCTGAGCGTTCTGGCCTGTTTAGTGTGAACTGTACCTGTGGGTCTCAATTTTCAATTTATTACATCTATAAATCACCTTTTCAAAGAATATTCTCGTAACATTATAAAAACGCTCCCCTCCTTGCCTTTCTAAGAGAAAGACATGCATGCTTTGGCAGGCATTCTGCTCTAGATTTACTATTTATAACAGGCTTACCGGCAGCAATCCTTGGCTTTTGAGAGAGCACAGAACTCTGACTATCTAATGAGACACTGGATCCTCTTCTTAGAAACATAAGCACTCACATACACACTCAGCAATTCCTATGATTCCAGGGGAGAGACAAGCATTTCAAGAAACTTAGGAAGTTGTCTCCTTGTCAGTGTTCTTCTAAACGATCGCCAGCTGAACTGAGCACAAGAAACGGAGACGCAACGAAAAAAATATCTGGAGCACAGGAGCTGAGTAAATGAACAAGAAAAGATTAGTCCAGTGCTAGATTGTGTATCTAAAAACCGCACAAATTTTGCAAATTGAGAAACAGATCATTTGCGTGTTTAGAAGACTCCATCAAAGCATTCTTGTAATTTGGTCCAGCCTTGCAGGATGCTTCCTAGTTACCTGTTTCTAATATTATAGGGGGATGTGTCCCTATAATTTCCAAACAGAAGGCTCGTTGGCCTGATGTTTGGGATCTCTAATTAGGATGCATTTCTTCAGAGAGTATAGCATTGTAGCCTCGATAGCATGTGAGTCTTTGCTTTTAAACACATGAAAATACAAGTGCATGGGTGCTGTCTGTGCCTCTTTCTGTGAAATCCCGAGTTTTAAGATGTAGTGGTCATCCTCCCTACCCATGATTTATTTATTCTCTCTTGAAGCTTGGACCTGCTTGGATGTGTGGCATTTCAGTACTTCCAACCCCTGGCCCATGCTCTTTTCCTGGGATAAGGGCAAAATCCTCGCTGCCCTGAAGGACCATGAAGGCACGCCTGCCTGCTTAACAGCCTGCAGGCTCTCTGTCCCTTACCACAGTACCCTACGCTTCCAGGCCTGGGCTCACTGTTCCGTTTTCCCTGGAGGTCTCTCTTCCCATCCTGGGAGCCACAAGCAAGGTTTTGCAGGCCTTTCCATGAGGGCTGGGTGTGACATCAACCCTCTCCCTACCAGCTGTTAAAATTGGCAGTGTTTCTGAAATTCTCAAAGCCTTTGCATCATCTAAAATTTTACAGTATGTGCCTCACAGGAGTATTGCAGAGACTAAAGGAAATAACACACCCAAAGCTGCTGACACAGGTCTCAGCCCATACTGATGCTCATAGCCCTACGGGCATTATTAACATATCAGCACCACTCTACTGTAACTACTGTCACTTCTGCTATGCCTTCTACTACTAGGAAGAATGCCACTTGCTTCTTTTTACTGGTGACATCCTGCAGGTCTCATGGCCTAGATCACAGTTTACCTCTTTCACGAGGACAAGACTGTGTGGACCTTCCGACAGAGTGAATCCGATCTCTGTTAACGGAACTGACTCTGTGGTAACTAACTGGGTATATGTTTGCCCCCTACCTGGGCTGTAAGCCGATTGAGCATAGAGAAACTATCACTCATGCCTGCATCTCCAGCATCCAGCACAATTTCTGTTATGTGATCTTTACCAGACTGAAGGAGCTGCTCAGTTTGTTTTCTCCAAAGCTGTCACCTCTCTGAGGTCTTTGCTCACAGCCCTATTATGCAACAGACGAACTGATAAGGAACTGAGGAGGGAGAACTGGGTGAACTGGATAGCTAGGATCTGCTTCCTTGAAAAGAACCATCCATACCATTTTGGGATAGTGAAGTGATGGATGGGGCCCTAGACCCCTTGCCTCAGGAATATGGAAGGACCTTTAAGACAAAGTATGGTGGAGAAAGAGTGTATGGTTTCCTAATGAGTGGACAGTGTCCCTCCGTTGACCTCCTGCTGGGCAATCTTCCATGAAGGAGGTGACTGAATGCCCGGGAGAGAGGTTGCTTGCTCTGTTATCACAAAACAGTAGCAGCCGCTGACCCCATTAGGATCATCACAGGGCTGTGGGCAGCCCAGAATAGCGCAGGTGGGTTATGCACATGTCTCTGGCCCAGGGGAGGAGCCCTGAGGGTTGGATGAGACCGGGTAGGGATGGGGGGACAACCTCAGTCTGTGGAGCAGTGGCTTCCTGGGCACAGCCCCGGCACCCAAGCCTCCCCCAGCCAGGCTGGCCGGCTGGCCCACAGGCCTTCGTTTCACTCCTGTTGGGTGTTGGCTCCGTTCCACAGGTATTCTCACTACTCAGCTCTAGACCACGGGAAGCTACGGCCGATCGGGATCACTTTGACGAGGGGCAGAACTCATAAGAACCTGCTGTATAAAAAAATAAATAAAATAAAATTCAAAAAAACAGAGAGAATTTCCCAGGTGATACTGAACTCGCCTGCAAGACATGATTGTTGGAAGCAGGGTGCACTGACTCATACCTGGAGGAAGAGGCAGTGAGGGTGGGATGGGGCTCAGTGACCGCTGATGGGCCCTGAAGGGTAAGTGGAGCTTTAGGGTACCTACTCAGGGTGGGGGGTTCGTGTGTGGGTTTGGGTGAGGAGGTGAGTGTGGCCAGTGTACCTGGGAAGTAACACTGCAGAGTGAGGGGCAGGGCCTGGGGCCCCAAGTGGCGGCTGCCATTGTTTCAACAGACCCGTCCCTTTGAGTTCATTGGTTCCCTGGAGAATCACCAGGGATACTTTGGGAGAGAGATGTGTGGTCTTCCCTTGCATCTGTAGCTCTTTTATCTATTTATCTTTTATCTGCTTTGATCTGAAGCAAAGGATTCACCTGCAAATTTTTCTAGGATCTTCCATTTGCCATCTCTGTGTCTGAGGGTAGTCATCTAGGCTAATAGGATCTCTGTTCATTTTCACATGAATGAAGTCATAGGCATTGTCTCATTTATGCTGTGAGGTTAAAGGCGATGGGCTAGATGAAGCACGTGGGATCTAATAGAAGCTCAGTAAATGTCAGCTCTTCCCTTGTTAACTCCAGGTGGACCCGCCATGGTTGGACTATACCTTCAGATCAGGTAGGCTTGACCCCATGGAGCTTCTGGGGCCATGGGCTTTTAAGCTCACCCTGCTCTTTTCTCTTTAAAGTCACCTGTCTCTTGCCTGTTGGTCTCATGACCCCTTTGTTGGGAAGTGGCCCTGGTATGCTGCCGTGACTGATGCATTGTGGATCTCCTTGTCCTAAGGGGAGGATGCTTTGCAAGGCAAGGGTCTGCAGGAAGAGCCAGTGCAGGGCGCTGGGCCACATGTAGGCATAGGGTGCAGAGGCTGGTGTGGGCCCAGCCTGGTGACAAGTGCCACCTCCAGAGCACCTCACCACCTGGCAGTCCTTCTGGATGGCACTGGGTCCAAAAATGTCTGTGCGGAGGCCTGTAAACAAGAATGGAAATGCTGAAGAGAGGCATTCCTGCTGGATTTCCTGTACTCCCTCCTTCTAGCAGACCCAAGAGAGGCTGAGGAATGCCTCGGGTCGTCTGGCACTCAGGGCGTCTGACCCAGCGAGGACAGGAAGTGCAGACAGGCAGCACACAGCTGACGAATGGAATTTCTGGGCGGGGGGTGAGTCTCCCAGGTGCTCTTCCTCTGGCTTAGGCTGATTTAAATTATTGAATAAGTCAACATTTATTTTATGAGAATCAATGCATTCATCCTAGTTTCTTAATCATCTGGCAGGTTTTTTTAGAAAGCTTACAAAATGAAGAGAATAGAGAGAAAATGTTCAGGTCTGATAACCAATCACAAGAAAACAAAAATCTGAAATGAAAATATTGAATCATCTAATCTATGTTTTTTTTCTCCCAAGGCAAGAAATACTAGATAGATAGATGACAGATAGATAGACAGATAGATAGATAGAAAGATAGATCGATAGATAGATAGAAAGATAGATAGAAAGATAGATGATAGAGATATTCTTATTCCTTTCAGGTCTTGCTTTATTAAGTGAGACCAGAGCTAATAATTGCTTCCCTACCACTGAGACTCTACACTCAGTGTCCTGAGAATTAGAGGGTTTTCACACTGACTGCTGGCAATGGAGTATCGTTTCCCCATGTGAGCCTCCTTTCCCCACGTGAGCCCGGCCTTGAGCACTTAGTTTCCTCACACGTGAGGGCTGACTTAGCTATGACTTGTGGGGACACCCATGCTGGTTCCAGAGTTCTCTCTTTCAGCACATCTCTTTCCTCTCTGGGACTTGCTCTGAAAACCCCAGCTGCCTGAGCCTCCTTGAACTCCCAGCTCCATCTTCATCTCAGAAAGACCCCGAGTCCGCCCTGGTTGCTCTCCCTATGCTGTGGCCTGGAAATTGTCGGGGGCAACTGCAGGGACCACCTCATCAATTCTCCCTTTCTCAGAGGTCAACGTCTCTTTTGCCTTATGTCCAAAGCCTTGAAAACCACTGTTGCATACATTTTATTTACTTTTTAAAAGCATTTCAGGCGGAAGCATAAATCTGGTTCCTGTCATTGCCCGTTGGTTAGAATCAGTGGTCCTCACCTTAGAGGTCCTGGGTCCCCTGACAATGTGAGCTTAAACGTTGCTGCTGCATCCACTTCTAAGTCTGAATTCCTGTGCCGGTGTCAGAAGATTCATGCATGTAGATTCAGAGCACAGCACTGAATCAACTGTATCAATAAATCCATTCATTTATTCAACCCATCTTTACTGGATGGGTCCTGCACTAGAGTCGGAAATAATTAGTGGTAAAGAAAGGGCTCTGGTGTCCACCGCCCTGGAGCTGAAGTTGATGGTCTGCCTGGTAGCTTGGATGACCTGTGAACAAATACAACACCCAGATGGATGCACATTTACACACTGGCTGCTTTATATCCTGAACAATGACTAAGATCTATGCAAGGACACAAAAGCAGGTGGAGCATGAGATCAGACAGATGCTCGGGAAGGTCCAGGATGAGGTGACAGAAAGATGGGCGCCAAGGCTTAGAGTGGCCAGCAGGGCCAGCGGTGGGAGGAAGAATCCAAGGAGGGGAACCACGTGTGACTTACATAGCAGGATAAGGCTAGGACACTCTGAGGGCCTGAACAAGGCCTGCGTGGGTGGAGGGGGGGAGCGGGGAGGAAGTGGCCAAGCACGTGGGAGGGGGTCAAGGCTTCCCCACCAGGGCGAAAGGTTGGGAGTTTGGATTTCAATCTGGGTGGGAGGTATGGGAGACGGGTGAGGAGTTTACATCTGGGTAATGATGGTGTGGATTTATATTCCAAATCCTGACCCTGGATGTCTCGCTGACAGGGCTGCAGATGAAACAAGAGCAGCAGGGAGGGATCAGAAGACCACGGTGGTCATTTAAGCCAAGGATGGTGGGACGGTGGTCACTTCCACTGTGGAGGTGACCTTGGGGGTGGAAGGGAGTGACACTCAGGTTCTTCCCAAAGATCTCATTTTCCTTGTGGCTCACTCAACATTCGTTTTGTAACATTCATTTTAAAATGTTTTCCTTCAGGAATAAAGCCAGCATTTCTTACAAACTGAATCATAGACTAATAGGATCACTGTGAGGGATCATAAGCAATGACCCATAATAATGATCCATTCCGATAGAGAACCTCTAAGTCATATACCTAATAGGGAAAAGTGGCACCAAGCCCCAACAGAATTATATGACTCATAAAATGATTCATCAACTCTTTATTTAGTGCTTACTGTGATGACACCATATGAAAAGTCTCATAGAAGAATTCTGAGTGAAGGGTGTGGGAAACACAGGGTGGCAGCGGTGAGAGCTCTGTGGGACGAGGTCTCCAGGGGGCTGTTGAGAGGAAAGCGTATGCCCTTCTAATCAAAGACCAAAAACGCTGAAGCCGAGAGCACAGTCTGTGGAGAGAGGCAGGCAGATGGGAAACCTGAGAAGAGCATCCTGGGGTCAGGTAGTCAGGGCAGCAGTGAGGACTCAGGTGAGTCAGCATTCCAGGTAAAGGGGCAGGGAGTGGCCAGCACCCGGGCCAGGTGAAGCTCTCAGTGCCTCTCCATTTTGAAGCAGGCTGCATCTAAGGGACTGGGGTGGGGCAGGTGAGAAAGACTTTTCAGAGTCCTTAACAAACCAGGACAGAAAAACCATGTCTCTCAGCCACAGGACACTGAATACTCATGGCGATAGACAAATAAATGAGTCGCAATAACATTTGCATAGAACTTCATAGCTATTCACAGAAGCACGTTTGACTCTATTATTCCAACTGATCCAAACAAGCCCAAATAAACCCGTTCTCAAGGCCAAACTTTCCCATTTGGCCTTGAGAGGAAGGAAAGCCTACGTCATCTGTGGGATCTGGTGCAAAATGGAAATGTGGGTTCCCTTGTTCTTAAATTATTAAGGACTTCAAGAGGATGACAGCAGAGCATTGAACCAAGTGTGGAGCCCTCTGAGTGAGGGACCCAGTGAGATCGCAGGTCTTGTGCCTGTGAAGCTGGGCCTGATACTCAGAATTCAGCCTTAATCCATTAACTGCAAACCTCCTGCTTCTTTCAGTCCTGGTTGGGCGGGCTACCACCGGGACATTCGTACTGAAAGATGCCGGGTCAATAAAGGGAAAACAGTTGACAATGGACAGCCGCTCAGCAGTGTCCCTACAGGCCAGAGCTTGGATCCTTTATCAGAGGCTTCCTGAATATACAGCAAGTCATTACTGTTTGGCTCAAAAGTTATGCCAAGAGATGTACTCACATTCCCTATATTTACTGAAACCCCATCATTTTCATAAGTAAGATATAGCCATACCTAACAGGGCACCCCTCCTGCTTCCTCATAAAGTCAGCTCCAATTTTCTAACTAATTTGCAAAATTAGGGATTTACAAAGTATGGTTTCAAGATCAAGAATGTTCTTATCACGGGCTGAATAAGTTATGTTTGAGATAGGGCTGAGTTTACTCAATATCCTGCAACTTACTCGCTGAGGTTATAAGGCCAGCATTCCATCTAGATTTCAGGAAATGAGCCATCTCAAGTTCAAATAGGGAAATGCTCAGAGGCTTCTCAGCTCTGTGGGGGGTTGGGAAGGCTCTTTCAACTCTGAGCATTTTTCAGATGATGTTAATTTACTCCTGGTTCCAAAACAGTGTCTTCCCTGAAATGCAGCCCACTGAATGGATTCAGTGGGTTCTCACATCCCCTGTCTAAGTTCACGGTCTTTTGAAAAATCAAATAATACCCTAAACAGAGACATCTGATGCCTTCCTTTGAGGGTGGAATGGGCTCCATACTCTTGTCTGTGGCTTTCGAGGCCCCAGTAAGCTGGCCCCAACTTTTGCGTCACCACATCCCTACACATGCTCTGCCTGCCCCAGCCTGGCCCAAAGTATCCCTGGGACCTGCCTCCCATGTGTCTGCAATGCTGACTTTTACCAACATCCTTTCCCGCCTGTGCTGGGATCCTGCCGTGACTCTATCCACCCTCTCACATGCGTATTTGTGTATCCATCTCTCCAGCTTTCCTTTTGCTCATTTATCCATCCACACAGCTATTCATCAAATCTGTGGGAATGTCTTTTTGTTTCTAATGTCATTGCAATGTTTTAGATGCCTAAGAATAGGAAGTCTCCTAAGACATAATCTCAGGGGCTGTGGGGATGTGCATGGCTGAGTGGAGCGCTGTCCAAGGGTGAGGTGTAGGCTTCCAGTTGGAAAAAAATTCACTGGGGCTCAGGGGGTGGGCTGAGGAAAGGCCCGGGAGCCAGGGCCCAAGATGACAACTCAAGACAGACAGGAGGGGCTGCCTGCTGAGGGTGTGAGGGCTTCTGAGCAGCGGTACTGAAAAAAAAAAAAAAAAAAGGAAAACCAAAATTCACAGTTGGGGAACTCCAGGCTGTTTAGCACCCCTGCACCCTGGAGTGTGATAGGTGAGTGACAAGATCTGCACAGAGGGATGAGCAGACCGGGAGCCTGCAAGGTCTTGCATGAGGTGCCGAGGTATTTGAACGTTACGTTGACCTTCATGGTGGCTGGTGCAGGGTTTAAGTGGATCCTCTGGGGCAGAATGGAGAATGACCTTTTCAAGTATGGTTATCATAATTTGAATAAGACATTGACTTCTGAACAAAGTTTGCACCTGCAGAGGCGATGGGAAAATGTGTGTACATTTCAGACAATAAAGGAGATAAACTCTGCAGGGTCAGGTGATTGCAGAGACAGTTGGAAATGCAGGTGTTGAGGATGACCCCAGCGACTCCATCTTGACCCACGTGGTTCAATGTGGTTTAGTTCACTGAGATGGGGAACCCAGGGGTGAAACCGTTTAGGGGAAAATAATGAGTTCCGTCTTCCACATGTTGCAAAGAAGGGGTTTGCTGACCTCCAGGAGGAAATGCCAAATAAGTGGTTGAGTGTCTGGGCCCAGGGGCCAAAAGAAAGGAAGGCATGTAGCCCGGGATGACAAAGATATAAATTATATTCCCACATGCCTAGCACTGTCCTACAACTTACACACCAGTGTTAAGCCAGTTAGTCCTCGTTGCAAGGTTTTCGAAGGAATAATCTTTTAAAAACGGGGAAATCCTGGCACATGGAGGTTAAATCACCTGTGAATATCCCCCAGCTGGAAAGAGGTGGAGCTGGAATGGAAGCCCTGGCAGCCTAGTTCCAGAGTCTGCAACCACTTCTAACCGCTACGCTGCCCTTCAGAGACGGTAGGTATGTGCCTGCCCCGCAGGAGGTGCTCAGTGAAGAGTTAGAGTGAGTGAATCATGAACGCAGTTAACGAGAAGAAATGAGGTCCTCTTGCAAACCCAGCTCTGCTGTCCTATCCAAAGTGCCTCCCTGTCTGGTCCAGGATGCTTCCAAGTTGATTTACGGAGAAGAAGTGGAGAATGTTACGTGGTCAATGGGACCATTCTTATTTTCCAATTATAACAGTGAAGAAATGTAGATTAGAACACAGGATTTAATACTGTGTAAACGGGTAAAAACAGACG
This sequence comes from Phocoena sinus, assembly GCF_008692025.1. Lineage (NCBI taxonomy): Eukaryota > Metazoa > Chordata > Mammalia > Artiodactyla > Phocoenidae > Phocoena > Phocoena sinus. The sequence continues at coordinate 98,890,050 of NC_045771.1, forward strand.
TTTAAAAAAAATCAAGTGAACTTTTTAGTTAAATAAATTGATAATGTTTTGCAAAAAGAGAAAGAGAGAGAGAGAGCAGGGCCATGATGTATGGGCTATGCACGTGGAGCCTCGCGGCTGGGGGATGACCCTGAAGCCAGGATGTAGTGGCAGGGTGACCTCTTGAAAATCACTTCATTTTTCTGAGCTTCAGTTTCTTTACTCTGTAAAACAGAGCCAACTATATGTGTCTGGCAGTGCTGAGAGAGGATCCAAACCCAAGGCCCTAAACAAAGGCGCTGCCATGAAAGAACCTAACAATATCTATCAATGTATGGTAACATTTTTACTATCATTTTCAGAAAGGTCAGAGGAGAACCCAGGACTGTGAAGGGGTAGTGACAAAGGTGACCACTCCCTAAAAATTATGCAATGTGGGGATAGATCAAATTAATCATCACATCCAAAGCCCAGGGGCCAGGTATCCACAGGGCAAACAAAATGAGCAGAGTCTGAGGCAAATCTGAGACAGAGCCTGGCAGTGGGAGGTCAAGGGCTTTTTCAGTAGGGGTATTTGTTAGGCGAGCTTGATCCTTTGTGCTTTACCCCGCTCCGTGTCTCCATAGCACTCTGACCTTGGTGCTTCATGACCCATGACCACCTGTGAAATCAGCATTGCAGAAAGGGTTCATTTATCTCAATTTTGTCCCTTTCACATTTTCTCTGGGTGGTGGAAGGTGAGAGAAACCCACATGGAACCCCTTGAAGCCAAAATTGTTCTAGAAGGTAAATTGCAAGGACCTCAGCAACCACAGCTGTTATGCTGAGCTACCCCGATGAGTAGATACCCGGATGAGTACTTCTAGTAACATGCATGCAGGTTGTGGTACTGCTGCAGACAGGCGGGAATTCCACGTCCCCTAAGGTTCCCAGTGCCTCCCGTCCTTCTGCCTGAGACAGAACCTGAGGTGTAGGCCCAACAAAATGTATTCCTCGTGAACTCTCTTCCAACTGATTGGAATTCAAGCAGCAGTTCTGTGATTCAAAGTCAAAGAGTTTCTGGTCTGAAAGGGCCAGGGGTAGGGGGGTATAGAACTTGCTACTCAAAGTACTGATAAAGAGTCTTCTCAGAGTCATAACCAGGACCAAAGCTCACGCTCAGATTCGAATTCGGCGCCCTCCCTTCTCCTGAATTCCACCACCTTCTCACACGCACACACTCCAGGGGTGGTTAGAGTTGTTATTTCTTTCTAAAGAGGTTAAAAATGAAATTGAATTAGAGTAAAATCAGTTTTTGCTAATTTGGGGCGAATCTGGTCGTGTTTGAAGTTTGCCTTTGTGTTGATTTAAATAGCGACTTTAAAGGCCTCGTTGAATCAGTGTCACAGATATAGGTAGTGCATTGCTCAGTGTCCTAATAAAAATGATCCTCAGAAATGTGCGTGTTAACAAGGGAATCACAGGCAAACCAGAACTCCTGGCGGACTTATATTGCAAAACTTGGGGATAGGTCGTGAAGGCAAAAGATGACGGATGGAGCGTCAACTGACCATGTAATGTTGTGTGTAACCGTGAAGGAAACAGGATTAAGGAAAACAGACAAGCAGACAGATGGAATCAAGTCAACAGGCAGATTCTACACAGTGGAAAACCGAATGCCTCCAGGACAAGCAGTGCCCATCTGGTATCTTTATACGGAGTGGCAAACTGTCACAGGAAATATCTTAGATGTTCTGAGAATGCAAGTGAGGATTATGAGGTTTTGCTTTGACAAGTAACATGATGGATTTCAGGACTGGAAAGCCTGCTGACACATAGAGGAGGGAAAATTACCATATTTACCAGCAAATATTAAATATCTCTGATACCATCTTACTTTTCCCTTGATAGAATAAATATGTTTGCTCTCCATGGAGGGGACAGGATGGGGAGCTCCAGGAACTGGAAGATTATGTGGAAATCTAGATCCACCCTGAGAAACACTGCGGGCTCCGTCTGCATGCACCACATCCAATTTGCGCGAGAGAACAAAGGAGATGCAGGAGAAGCGGTGGGGAGGCATTCGTGAGGCCCGCAAGGGAGTTCTCAGAATACCAGGTCTAGGAACTCTACCAAGAAAGGAAATAACGACATGGCCTAACTTAGGGGCTTTGCTGACCCTTTCCAGAGGGAATTTATCCCAAGTCCTTCGAGGGGACCGTAAGAAGATGAAAGTGTATCACCAGTGAAAAGAAAGTGAGTTCTGTCCACGTTCCTCGCCAAAGAGAGACGCACACAAGCTCACTGGCAGCAGCATGAGGAAAGGCAAGAGAAGGGGTCCCAGCAAGGGAGGGTGCTCAACCTCACATCACCCCACAACCAGCTCAGATGACGAGGAACGCAGCACATCAGCAACAGGGGAGATGCCTTTTGTTCCAGGACCCTGTCTGGAGCCCGAAGGTTTGGCTCTCGTAGCTCACGGTGCTTATGTCAATTGCAACATTCACCAAACCAGATTGAAATCACTCAGTGGGGCTTAATGAGTCCTGTTGGGATGAGAGTTTAGCTTACTACTTTTAAAAAAATCTCAGCAAAATACTATGTATGAAGCAGCTGCTGCGGAAATGTTTGTGGAATTAAGGAATAATATATAGACTTACGCTCTGTGTTTATGTTGTAATCCCTTCTGTCTTCATCTGTCTACATCCCATCAACCTTGGAAGGTTGGCACTCAGCACCCGGGCATCCCCAAAGCATCACATCTGTTGCATCTCATTGCCATTCCCTGTGGCTGTGTCTGTTCCGTGCACTGATTCCTGAGCTGCCTAAAGGCTGGCAGGCTTCTTATTGCCTTTGCATCCTGGTGCACAGCCCAGCGTGATGCACAAGTCAGATACTCAGCAAACAGGACAAGCTAGACCTAAGGAGCTCAGGGAACACGAATGCTGCTCCATTACGATATGAGAAATGTGGGGTAAGCCACTTGGATACACAAAGGGACATAAGTAGGAGCATGATTTGGCAGGCAGGGTGCCTGCTGTCCAAGGTCAATACCACACTGGTTCCCAAAGTGGGGTCCCCAGACCCCAGCATCATCTGAGAACTTGTTAGAAATGCAAATTGTCAGCCCCTATTCCAGACCTACTGAATCAGAAACTCTGGGGTGGGACCCAGCCTTCTGTGTTTTAACAAGCCCTCAAGTGAGTCTGCTGCTTGCTCAAGTTCAAGAATCACCGATTGAAGGAACTCTGCAACAAGCATTCGTTCAATCCCCTGATATTTAATTAGAATCCGATGAACGCCAGTTGATACAGAGAGATTTTTCTCGTCATCAAGGGTCCTAAAATCGCACAGAGCAGAAAGCCACAGGTTGAAATAATTAATCTTAAACAAAACAAGGCTTTCCGGGCTAACATATCGCTTGGGTGGTCAGAGAAGATAAAATGGAAGGCGTTGATTTGGGTTGGTCCTGGCAGACATCTAGGAATATGTTTTATTATTTATGGAGTTGAACTTGGCATACTAGGTGTCAATTTTCTTTCCCAAGATTATAGATATTCTTGGCATAATGGACTGTCTCTCATTTATATCTGTATCCTCAGTTTTGGGTGCAGTGCTAGTCAGAGTAAATTGAGTTTAGGTTAATGCATAAATGCATGCATGAATGAATGAAAGATTGAATGAATGAATCAGTTCAGAAACAAATAATTCCTGGCGGAGAGGTTGACAGTCACAAAAGTGAAAGTCAGGCCAAGTCTAGTTCAAATATGAAAATGTAAAGAGTGTACTATGGCTCCAAGATGGGAGTCACTAGTAGAAAATGAGGACAGAAAACCATTCAGGGACAAGATTATCGTGGGACTGGAATATATAACCAAGGAATCTGGACCTCGTTTTAGTTCCAGAGGTGTACTTTAAGCTTATTCTAGAGGGCTATGACCTAATTAAGTATGTATTTTATTCAACTGGTGAAAATTCAACTTGAAAACAACTTCAGTTAGTGAAACATTTCTCCCCAGAGCATGGTTGCGTCGCGGGGGTGGGTGGTGTGGGAGCTGAGGAACTAGAGACAATCCGTTACATACTGGGGCTGGGTCTGTGTGACCCAAGCAGCGTGACTCCAACACGATTGCTGAAATTTACAGAAATCAGGCAACACGACCTCTGGTGCGGGACGATTGCTCCACGAGAAAGTGTGAAAACACAAAATGCTAAAATGATAGAATAACTGTCCAAGACGCACATGGTCGCACCCTATAAAATGGTCACGAGGCAAGGATGGCTCTCAGAGATAAAGGGGCTTGGAAAGTTCACGAGTTTTGGAAGCAGCATTAGGTTGGCAGTTCTTCTGTGTCCTGCACTATTGAAACACTGGCAGAAATGGTTTGTATTTATGTAACCTAATTTTGGAGAGGAAAATCAATCAGAACGCATCCAATAGATGTCATCATGAATGGTTTTAATACTGGCATCTAGCAAAAACCCCTAGTACCTCAATGTTGATTTTATTTCACGTCTTTCTCCAGCAATTCCGGCCTTTGAGGATTATGCTGGAAAGGATGGGTTTAATTAATTAAGTTTACCTGGGGAGAGGGTGGATGGGTTTTGTGTGTACAGAGGATAAGCCTGCAATCACTGATGCTGAGATTTCTCTTCCAGACACATGGTCAGATTGCGGTTCTAAGGTTACGTGAGATGGTGGCCCCATGTCTTGCTTTGACGAAAGAAATGTAAGAAGCAGTGATATATGTCACTTCTGGGTTCTCTCTTTCCTGCTGCACAAACGGCGACACACTCATGGTAGGGGAGGGGAGAGACCTGCTGTTTGTATTTCTGAGTGCGAATGATGTGGTGCGAGCCCCCAGCTGATTTGAGATACACTGCAGTATAAGAAGAAAAGCACCTTCATTGTTCCAACCCGCTGAGATTTGGGCGTTGTTTATTCCTACAGCAAAGCTTAGCCCTTTCTGACTAACACAGTAATTCACTTTTGTGTTTTGAAAGTAGAGGAGACTTCGTTGAAGGCATGAAGGGAAACGGATTGATAAAACAATATTAGAGTTCTGAAAATCGAATCAAAGGAACCAATAGAATAAAGAAAAGAGATGAGAAAACCAAATCTCAGTGTTTTGGGGGTATAAATAGATTGAATTTATCAGAAAGAGTGTCTAAGTGAAAAATTAAATAAATAATAATACTGACATAAAAAGTTCAAATGTTAAATGTAAGTGAGAGCTGGGGAGATGACTAAGTTGGATGAGCCCCAAACTATGCAGGAACCCATATTCCAATATAGGAATTTAAGACACAGTTGACTCTCATTATTCATGGCAGTTATGTTCTATTAAAGTCTCCCTGAACGCTGAATCAATGAATATGGAGCCATTGCGGCTGGAGAAATACAGCGTTAGTTTCCTGCAAGTTTCTGGTCGCAACATGTTCATCAGCAGATTAAAATACAACCTTGTTTTATTTGTGCTTCTGTCTAACCTTGAACTCCTGACCAATGGCACTGTAACTCATGCCTGAACAAGGCTCATCGAACACACGAAACTTCTGCATAAGTTACATCACGGCCTCTTGCTCTGGGGAACCCTAGGGATCGCCTCAGCATTGCGCTTGGGGGACTTTTGAAACAGAAAAGTTGCCAGTGAAAAGTACAAAAATGTGAAAGACATAGAACTGAATACACTCACTTACAGTATGAGCTGAAACAAGAACCCAGAGCATCACGTGCAGACAGAAGGTCTCTGGTCCCTCAGCCTTATGTTGCGAGCTTCGTACTGACAGGGGCCAGGGAGACACAGAAAGTGCCAGGAGAAGGGCAAATTCAGTTCCGGGTGTGTTCACGGCGCGGGGTGGGGGGGGCTCTGCTTCTTTTCCAGGCTTCTGTACCCTAAAACCTGGGTGAGATTTCTCCACCTGAATGCCTCCAATTGTGAAATCCATTCCCTTTAGAATCTGTGTTCTTAGGAAAGGCTGGTGGGAACCTGCCCACCTTCCCACTGTACAGAGACCTGAACAGACTAACTTGCCTGGAAGTTATCATTTGAAAATGTAGGCAACACTTTTGCTGAAAAGCAAGGAGACACCAACAAAACTTGCACTTTTGTCTCAGAAGACATAACGGCAGGAATATAAATTTGTGATGTGTATGCAAAATAACACGTGACATATATGAAATATAAAGGAAATACTGTCCTGAAGCTAAATTTGTGGTATTTATTTTAATAATCAACTGCTCAGTGAATGCATAAACAAACGAAAGTCAAGCCTACCTCACAGCACAGGGTGGGTGAAGGATGTCACCCACTCCCAGGAAATGTCCCCCTTGGGCTCCTTGGACTCTTTACAAGGTCCCACCCTCAATCACCCTTAGCATGTTGAAATAAGCCCATCTGGTCATTTATTTATTTATTTAGAGTCTATTATGTCATAGATGGTATTAATGAAAGTGATTTAAAATACAGAACAACAAATAGAAAAATAAAACCAAATATTAATAGTTTTGTCTTAGAACTGGGGTAATTTTTCCACTTAAAAATTCTAAATTCCAATTCATAAATATTTTTTATCTTTATACCAAAAACGTCAGTATAAAAAAGGCTTGCAGAGGGGCATCTTGTCCATAAGATCCTTACTCTTTGCCCAACCCTGCATCATTTCAGGAAAATAATTCACACTGTTTAGATCCGCACAGAAAGTTTGGCAAAGTACAACTTAATACTGTGTTTTGAAGGTGATCAGGAACTCATACACGTGAAATGCTTATTCTTTTAAGGCTCAAAACCCAGTGCCCGGTGACACTTGCGAAAGAGGCTCTGCTGTCCTTTCTCCAATTTTACCCAGCATTTGACAACTTCTCCCGCAGGTAGACAAGGTACAGCGTGAGTGGTCAGTAGACTGCCGAGAGTGGCCAATACTCTTAGAATCAGGTAGAAACATTAGTTGACTTTCAAGTAAAATGCATGTAAAGGGCTTAGTCTGCAAACCAGAGACCGAGGCCCGTGGTGGGGACAGGAGGAGAGGTGTGGAAGGTGTTTGGCTCCTGGAGAAGCAGACCCTGCCCAACATGCTCCTGCACTCCGGTTGGTGCCTTTATTCTCTTTTCCTCAAAACCCCTTTGCTTGTTTCCTGGTTAAAGGTGTCTCTGGAGGGAAGGCCCCTCTGCTTCTCCTTGCTCTCCTACGGCTTCACACCGTCTGGCCCGTGGAACCACGGGGTACATGATACACTAATGCAATGGTGATGCTAACGTTTAACATTTGCAAATCCTTAACAAGCATCGGGTATTTGCCAGGCACAAAGACACTTTGCTCTTCTGAAAACCTTGGAGGAAGGTCCTATTATGGTCACCATTTTAAAGAGGAGAAAAAGAGGGCTTTTGAAGGTTAGGGGGCTGGCCCAAGGTTACAGACAGGGCTGCTGTGAGGACACTGTCCCAGCCGGTCTGAAGGTTTCTGCGGGGAGAACTCGTACGGGGGGCACCTCCCCTGGTGATTCTCAGCTGATCCCCAGTCTAGGCCTCCTGCACGACCCCAGTGGGAGGAATTTCCTGGGGTGAAGGGGGCCCAGGGTGGCTCTTCCTCCGCAGGCTGGTTTCCAAGCACCATGTTGATTATTGCGACACGCAGGGCTGGAAGCACAGGAGAGCAGAGCTTCCCCAGACCAGGTGCAGGGGGCGTGCTGTGTCTCTGACTCTGCAGGTCTGGGCTGGGCCTGGGAATGTGCACTCCTCGCAGGCCCTAAGGATGCCCACGCTGCTGCTCCGGGGTCACTTCAAGAGCCACTGGGCTCTTCCCCATATGCCAGGTGCCCACCACCTCTTGAGATGCCATCCAGGTTTATCCTCCAGAGATGACAGTCCTGAACCCAGCAGTGCAGTGGCCAATCTTCCCATCTGGTGTATCCTCTGGACACGGTACATTTTTAGCAGCGTCCGTTCACTCCGGCTGTCAATAATGCAGGCCTGGAGTCCCAAACAATTCCCTGTATGCAAGGTTTGCTCCCACCCCAATCCTGTCTCTGGATCTATGCCATACCAGGTAAGGGAACATAGTTGAGGAACCCAAGGAAAACTCAGAAGTTTATCTCAGGATCTTGGCCTACCTGCCTGTTTCACCCTCCCTCACCCCTCCCACGCCTGGCTTGGTCTGACTACTGCAAGGTAGCCAGGCACAGCCTGAAGATGGATGCCCTTGCGGGGATGCCTGCTCTGGGGAATGCCTTCTCCCCTCCTCTCAGCCCAAATACCATTCCCTCCTGGCTCCTCCAGGCCAGCAGCTGCAGCTTGGGAAAGCTTAGGGGAGCTCTCACCTCCGGGGCTTTTGACTGTTCCCATTACCGGATCACTCATGGGTCCATGTGCTCTTGGAAATAGTAACTGGGTTATATCTGTGAATCTTTAACACAGAAACAATCCTAGTAGACCTTCTATAAATATTTATTGGATTAACATTTTCCATGTTCCTCATTAAAAGGAAAAACACGTGTGATAAATAGCTTTAAACATTCAGTGTTTTTCTCCTAAGCAGTTGGTGTGTGTCTCGCCAGTGGATAAAGAGTCATGAACGGCATTTTGTTCTCATTTTTGCTGTACTTATCAGGGATCTGAAAGTCGTATTCTGTATTTTATTTCTGAAGTGTCCATTTCCAAAATATGTGTCAGGCAGCTTCCCCTTGTCAGGTAGTTTCTCTGTTTTATTCATATGTCATCGCCAACATAGATAGGCAGGGTGTTAATAATAATTACAACTAATGCTGCTCTGTTTGGGGTAGCAATTTGTACTTTACAACGTGCTTTTATATTAACTACCTTATTTTATCTCCTTGGTGGTACAGCCAGATGTCTACGAACACTATGCAGAGTTACAGATTAGAAAACAGAGACAAAGAGACCCCAGGTGGATTCCAGAAGGAAAGGGGCATGGCTTCCGACTGAGTCCTTCTATTCCAAATTCAAGGTCACATTTTAATCAGACTCCCTTGGAAGCAACTGGCCAGTGGCATGCTGTTTTTAGAAGGAGATGTTGGGGAGTATAATCTACGATAGCTTTCTTAAAACTTTCTGCCACAAAGGTATTTATATATAGCAAGGAGGCCTCAGAGAGGTTGCTCCAATTCATCATTCCCAAATGTGAGGAAGAGTGAGGGCTAACCTCAAAGTTCAAAAGCCCTCCTGTAAAGTCACAATGACACCAAATCTATCAAACACCTCCAAAGATAAACACCATTCTTTCTACTGTTTTTCTGTTTCTTCCCTTCCTCTTTGTATGTTTTCTTCACTGCTGCTTTAGCTTTCCTGGGACACGGAAAGCTCTCAATAAATATTTGTTGAGCAAATGAATGGAATTCAAACCGTCACATTTCATGGATTCACAAGTATGCCTCAGTCTGTAACCCTATTCCCCGACCTTCGATGGGCAGTCTGCACTTTGCAGCGGGCATTGAGATCGGGCTTATCAAGGTGATCTACTGCTCGCTGTGGGTTGTGGACCATCTGGAGCCACGCAGGGCTTGCAGGAGGTCGATGGGCTGGCACTGGGGGCGGTGGAGGAGTCCCTTGCCCCTGGCCTCGGTTCCCTGTTTCAACATCCCCAGCTGGCAGCACAGCATCTTAATGGGGAACATGACCAGGTCCAGCTGTCCTGGTGCCTGTGTTAAGCCTGAACAGAGCATGAGGCATATCCATAACTGGAATGGGATTAAAGATTCTCAGAATGAAACTCCTCTGGGAACGGCTTCTGGAACCCACTGGCATCTGGACATGGGGCTTTGTGGCATGACTCTCCCAATTTTCCTAACCGCCGCCCCCCGCCCCCCCGCCCCAGTCCTGGACCATTGCCCACCGAGCTGACAACCAACTTCACTTAGAGACACGCCTCTTCCATCCTGTGAGCAGAGTGGCTTTAGTTCTGACCTTCTTGCCCTGACCTCACCCTGCACTTCAATTAGGACCTGCTTCTCCTGACTTATGGTCCCGGGGAGCAGATTCCTGCCCACTCCTGGCCTTGCATATCTTCCCTGTCTGGAACCACAGCTTCCTTCCTGGATTATGAAGTGTTTCTTCTATGGCTTCAGCCTTCCTGAGAAATCATCCCAGGCCATACTGCCTGGCTTCCAGGAACCCCTAATAAAGTGTTTCTCCTAAGATGCTGCCTTTCCTAACAAGCAGGGCGCAGACAGATGGGTACCTGTAGATGGGCCATTTCAAAGGAGATAGATAGAAAATGGAGGTATGTGTCAGGAAACTCTGAGAGCAAGTTCTTTAATGAGTCATGAAAGAAAAACAAACAAACAAGCAGCAAGGTATGATGGCTAAATACATGTTGAGCCAGGTTCCAACAACAAGAAATAATTGGAAGAGTGCCCTGTCGGGTCCCCACACCGCACCATGCATCACTTACCTCCATGGTGACATTCACCCATTACCCTATGTCGTAATGGTCTATGTATTGATTGGCATTCCCTCACTGGACCGAGGGTTTTAAAGGCAAAGTCTCTGTATTGATTCTTTGTTATGTCTATATAAGTTCAGTCTAATATGTCTATATTGTATCTATATCAGTATGTTCCTGGCACACAGCGGATTCTCAAGAGTGACTGAATGAAGAGAAGGGAGGGCAATGAAAGAAATGAACCAGTGGTCACATTGGCTGCTTGCAGCCAGCTCTCTCCAGCCGCTCCTTTGTGGGGATATTTCTCATATCATTACTTACGTATTTCTCTCCAATGAATAAAAAGTACTTCCAGAGTAGAGAACATAAAGATGGGAGGAGGAAACGAACACTGGTTCTAACCCTTGTCTTCTGAGTGTGGGTCTTTAGAGAGACTGAAGCAGTGTGGGAGGCTCTGAGGCTACAGGTTTATCTCGGGGCACCACTTGCCCCTCAAACCCCTGCAGGGACCCAAAGAGCCTCCTTTTTCTTACAGAGTCCTCGTCTTTATGGTTCTGTCCCTGTTCATTCTGGTAACACAGGTTTATCACTACAGCATCCTGCAGGGCATATGGCACAGGTGGTCTGTCTGGACAGCATGAAGCACAACCTGGTTTGAAGTGACAGTTCAAGGAGGCGCTAGTTCTTCTTTTTTGTAATTGGAGTAGAGTTGCTTTACAATGTTGTGTTAGTTTCAGGTGTACAGCAAAGTGATTCAGTTTTACATATCTATTCTTTTTCAGATTCTTTTCCATTATAAGTTATTACAAGATATTGAATATAGTCCCCTGTGCTATACAGCAGGACCTTGTTGTTTATCTGTTTTATATACAGTAGTGTGTATCTGTTAGTCTCAAACTCCTAATTTATCCCTCCTTGCCTTTTCCCTTTGGTAACCATAAGTTTGTTTTCTAAGTCTGTGAGTCTGTTTCTATTTTGTAAATAGGTTCATTTGTATCATTTCTTTTTTTTTTAGATTCCACATATAAGTGATATCATATGATATTTGTCTTTCTCTGTCTAACTGATTTCACTTAGTGTGATAACTTCTAGGTCCATCCATGTTGCTGCAAATGATGTTATTTCATTCTTTTTTTTTAATGGCTGGATAATAGTCCATTGCATATATGTACCACAAGGAGGCGCTAGTTCTTGTTTCCCCTCAGCCTTTTCTTCCCCTTCTCTGCAACCTGCTGATGTGGATGGAGTCCCCCTTCTGCCAGACAATGCTTTCTGGACATCCTTTGTGTTTCCCTCACTTGCTGAAGTCTCAGCATGGCTTTTTTAAAAACTCAAATTCCCAAGTTTGGGAGTTATCCTGGGTCAGCTTTGTTTAGAAACCCAGCAAGCCTTGCAAGTGAGCCCTGGACTTGCCATGAGACTGAATTTGGAGAGGAAAGTTTACATTGACTTGAAAAAATGGCAATAACCAATATCCCCAAAAGTGTCCAGGTAAGTCAAAATCTCTGTAGGTGCCCTAGGATGACATCATCTCAACAGTGTTCCGATTTGGGAAGTAAACTCATAAAGACATATGTTTGTCCCTGATTTGTGTTTTTCTGTCCTGTAGATAGAAGGGGATCTTTGCATGGAGGGGAAGTGTTAGAATTTTGTACTTAGCAAGAAAATGAAAATATGACATTTGTTTTTCACACTGTTTACTCAGTCTAGTGAGATAAATACTAGATAAGTTATATAAATACACCTCTATTTTTGATATTTTATAGAAAGATTATGACCAATTTATTATTCCTTTAAACATATGATGATTGGACTGCTTTCTACATGTCAGACACTGTTCAAAGTGCCGGAGATAAAACAGAAAACCACTCCAGCACGACCAGACCTCTTAGAGTTTAGATTCCAATGGCCAAGGCAGTAGATAAAGGGTAAATACACCCAGAGACAAAAATATTTAAAATTTTAACTGTGATAGAATTTGGAGGTAGACTTGACAGGATTACAGATGATTTAGATCTAGGGGTTAAAAAAAGTATTCAAAGATGTCTCCTTGGTTTCCACCTTGAACAATAGCGGTGCCATTTTCCAAGGAGCAGGAATTTTATTTAGTGAGGGGTAATACCAAGAAGTTCATCTGGGGTACTTAAGGCTGGTCATTTAATAATTCAATGATAAATGCATCAATGATGATGACTAAAGGTCCTAGATCTTCATGTAGTTAACCTCTATCATCACGGTAACAACGTCTATTATTTGTACAGCACTTCACTCATTTGTTCAGCTAATATGCACTGTTCGTGGCCAGGCACCTGGCCCAAAGAGGAAATGCTAGAGCACTGTGTAGAACCCAAGCACAGTTCAAAGGGATTCCACAAATGTCCATCCCATCCTTCCTCATAACAGCCCTGGAACATAGGCATTATTATCTTCACGTTTCAGACAAGAGAACGGAGCCTCAAAGAGGGTTTGGTTGCTTCTTTCTACATAATTAACAAATGCTAATACATCAAAGCTAAGTACAAAGGGAATCTCCTCAGCCTGTCCAAGAGGTGACCACACAGTGACTCACCCTATGGTGGAGTCCTTGGGCTTGGCCACTCAGAGGTCACTCTTGTGCAAGATGGGTTCTCTACCTCGGGGACAGTAGAGGTACATCACAAAGCTATTCTGGGGAATTACGACCTAGGTGTTAATATGATCAGGTGACAAAATAATAGGATGCATATAAAAGTGTTTATAAACTATAAAGTACCATAAAAATATAAGGGAATGATTATTGGGGGTTTGCAACAAAGAATAGAGACATTCTCTAGAACAGACAGTATTTTCAAATAGTCAACGTGGCCTTTCCTTTCAAACAGAAAAGCTTTTTTTGATTGTTTCTTTTCATGGGAAAACCACATAACCTTTCCAAAACAACTCTGAAACATCCTGAAACGTTTCAGTTGTACAGTCATGAACTGTGCACAGGAAAGACTTGGTCATACTCTCTGCTGATGCTGTGAGTTGATGCCAGAGGTATATCATAAACTCATGTACCCATGCCAGGCTACCCCACTTAACCTTCTGAAATTTCACAGGCTTCAGAAGAAGCCACCAGAGAGCCTCCTTGGGGAGCCTTGCCCTTTCACAATGCTGTTTCCAAGAACAAATGGTCTCCACTAACTGGAATCCTACCTGTGATCACCTGAGAGTCATGAATATTTCTGCCATACCTTCCCTTCCTGAAATGAAATCCATGCTACTGAGCCTGGCATCAGAACTCACTTAATCTTACACAAGTTTAGAAGGAACCAGCAGATAACACAGATAGCAGGTGGGTGGACCGCACAGGTGGTAGGGGAATGATAACCAGGTGTCTTGTTTTGCTTTCTAAAGTAATAACACTTAGAACTTGAAACAGTTGGAAAAATACTCTTCCTACCCTTGGCATCTCCCTGAGTTCCCTTTTAATTCTGCAATCTCCAGCATGAGTGTGTTGGTCAAAAAGGCTGTGATAGAGCATTCATGCCAGAAAAAATAAGGAAAATAGGAGGTTGGCCACCCAGGCAGGGGGGTTTCTAAGTTGCCCACTTAAGATGACAGTACTAAGTTAGAGTTAGATTAGCAATAATTATTTCAGGATGCCAGGAGCTCGGGATAATCCTGTTTCCTCAACTGCAAAACAGAGACAATAGCCTCTACCTTACAAGTTTTCTGTGAAAGTTAAATAAGGAAAGAAAAATGAAATCATCACAGTGGCCTGCAAGAGTAGGCACTAAGGGGAATTAATATCATTCTGTATTATTACCACTGTTATTATTATTATTGCTGCTGCTGTTGTTATTGTTTTCTGGGAGGCCCAAACTCTTTTTCCCTATTCACCTAATTTTAGCTACACCGAGCATTACATGGGAAATGAATATTTGCACGAAGGAAAGAAATGGAAACTAGATAGGACAAAAACTCAACCCATAGTAAAAGTTCCCAAGGGCCAGGCCAATGCACCTCAGGCTTATTTCATACTTATTTATAACTCACATTCCTGCTTCTTTGCTGGCTCCATGTACTTCTCATTTGGAAACAGAGTTGCTGGATGAGGCTTAATTCCGCAGGGAAAATACCTTGATTCCAAACAACTCCAATTTCAGCCCTCATGTTTTGTTTTGTTTTTTTCTTCCAGCCCTTGTGTTATTTTAAAGAAAGTTTTAAATAATAATATAATTCTTCAGGAGAGAAGACAGGAAAGTTTTACCCATGAAATAGTCATGGGGATTTGTCTAGTTTTAATGACCTAGAGACAGTATTGTGTTTTTATTCAACCTGAGAACATTCAAGTCAGATTTAACAGATGACAACACGTGTTATCTTAAAATACATCAACATGCTTAACACAATGTATATTCACAAGCAATATATTTTGAATAATAACTAAATAATATCCAAAATCATTGCCTTTTTTCTGTCTCCTAATAATTAGGTTTTATATAAATTGAAAATCGACATGGGAACTTCTTGGAGCAGTAATACCATATGTTGTATTTCTAGGGTTTTGTTTGTTTGCTGAGTTAAAAAACAGTTCTTTTTCTTGTAAATTCAAATCCATTTATATTTCAAAGGAAATCCAATCCATATGTTTCTTATTTATTTACGCTTACTGTAATTCATCAAAGCACTATTTAATAAGCTATTTAATGTCCAAAGAGTCTTCATCAAAAGATTTTTTTTTCAAGCCTTTCATCTTCTGTACCAGGAAGCTTTGCTTTTCTTTGAAACAAGGTTCTGAGTTTGGAAAAATGTGACCTTCCATTCATATTCTGAAATGTTACTAGGCATGTAAATTAAGTAAAGAGAAGTGTAGACTTGAACAATGCTTTGGTGAATTTAACGGGTTCCTCCTAAAAACTGGGGTCAATTCAATCCCCCAATCTCCTTAAAATTAGTGGCTGAGGAGGTATTTTGCGGGGGTAAAGAGGAGGATAGTGACATCTGCTTTTATTCAACAATCTCTTAAAAATATTAAGCAAATACTGTAAATCAGATATTATCCAATATGTGTGAAAAATTACTTTGCTTTGTTTTTAATATAAAAGATTATCAAAAAGCATCATCTCAATTACTGGGAAATATTCTGCCTCTGTATGTCTGTGGATGTGTGTGTGTGTGCATTGTGTACATGCCTGCGTGTGTATGCATGTATGTATATGTGTGTGTGTGATACAGTGTTAAATTTCACACTGTATATGCCTTGGATCAGACAAAGGAAGGCATTTCAGGATAACAAAACCCCACACTCAGTTTTTTCATAAGTGCTTTGTCAATCCCTCCCATAGAACCTAAGCCTAGGTTTTCTTTCATTTCTTTAATAAAATCTGGTTACCATCCTACGTTCTAGGCTTTGTGCTGTGCATATCCCGCCTGTTATCACTGATCCACACAGGAACCCAGGGAGGGTATGGCCTGGCCAGATGGCTTTTTGGGGTAGACGGAGATGTGCGTAGCCTGGGGCCCACATTCTTTCTACTGCCACCCGGGGCTCAGGTAAATGAGCACCCACTGTAGATTCAGTGTCAGTAATTTTGTAATAAAACTGATGCCCAAATGCACTGATGCCCTTCTGGAGCCCCCCTGCCCATGTCACATTCCCTTTAGGCTTCATCCTCCTGCCTGTGCCACGAGGACCCGTGGATAAATTCTCATCAGAGCCTCAGGCTGCAAGGAAGAGAGGATGAGGGGAGGCAGAAACAAATATTCTTCCCTGATGACGTGTGCAATTGGTTCACCTTCTTGAACGTGGGAATACGAATTTGGGGCCACAGTTGTTGAAATATTCATATCATAGGAAACTAACAAAACTTCAGCAGATGCTGAAAGGTATACATATGAAGATTGTCGTTGCAGGATTTTACTTGTTTGTTTATGAGATGTTTCTTTTTGTGTGTGTGGTAAGACCACTTCCTCTAAGGTGTATCCTCTTCACAAGTTTTTTTTTTTCTTTTTTTAAAATTTTTAATTTTATACTGGAGTATGGTTGATTTGTAATGTTGTGTTAGTTTCAGGTGTACAGCAAAGTGATTTAGTTATACATATACCTATTCTTTTTCAGATTCTTTTCCTATATAGGTTATTATAGAGTATTGAGTAAAGTTTCCTGTGCTATACAGTAGGTCCTTATTGATTATCTGTTTTATATAAAGCAGTGTGTATAGGTTAATCCCAACCTCCTAATTTATTCCCTCACCCCCCCTTTCCCCTTTGGTAACCATAAATTTGTTTTCTAAGCCTGTGAGTCTGTTTCCATTTTGTAACTAAGTTCATTTGTATCATTCTTTTTAATAAGTGGTGTCATGTGATATTTGTCTTTCTCTGTCTGACTTACCTCACTCAGTATGATTTTAGTACACAGTGCAGTTGGTTAATTAGAGGCACAAAGGTGTCCAGCAGATATCAAGTACTAATTCATCTTGCATAGCTGAAACTCTATACCAGATAAATGACGACTCTCCATTTCCCCCTCCCCCAGCCCCTGGCAACCACCATTCTACACTTTATTTCTACAGTTTGACTATTTTTAGATTCCTCATACAAGTGGAATCATGCAGTGCTTGCCCCTTCTGGGTCTGACATATTTCACATAACATAATGTCCTCCAAGTCTGTCCATGTTGTTGCAGATGGAAGGATTGTCTTCTTGTTTAAGGCTGGATCATATTCCGTTGTATACCTCACATTGTCAATGAACATTTAGATGTTTCCACACCTTGTCTATTGTGAATAGTGTTGCAATGAATGTGAAAGTGAAGATAACTCTTTGAGATTCTGATTTCAGTTACTTTGGATATACACTTGAAGGTGGGATTGCTGGGGCATAATGTCTTGCGTTCTGTTTTTAATTTTTTGAGGCACCTTCATGCTTTCTTTCACAGTATCTGTATCAATTTATATTCCTGCCAACAGTGTACAAGGGTTCTATTTTCTCTACATCCTAAAATAAGAAAAATAAATGTATCTCTAACATAATGTGAAATGCCAGGCATAGCCACAAGCTGGACTATTAAATATATGAAAAGTAGAAAATATGAAACTATGTAAACATTTAGCTACTAAAAGAACATTTAAAATATCAAATAACATATATAATTTAAAATACATAGACATTTGTGGGCAAAGTAATATGTAGGTAATATTTTTTTCTGTTAAGAGGCCATATAATGGGTAGTTTCTGAATTTCTTAAGGTTAACCAATTACTTCAATAAAAAATTTAATGTTTTCACAAATACTTAATAGGAAATAAATGTTACATTATAATAAATTTCCTGGCTCAGTAAAATATTTCAAGTAATGCCATGATTTGGGTAATTTATCCTTGGAATGCTAGATATCTTTTTTTCTGATGATGATTTCTCCTTTGCGGCTTTTACAGGATTATGGACACAACTAGCACTAACATAATGAGAAAATATGGTTTTCTTCAAAACAAAGTATTAATAATAATTTAATACATTTGTGTTTATCTTTATATATAAAGACTTCCAATATAAACACATATTTCAGAAAGAAAGAAAAGACTTCTGAGACTAAAAACATGAAAGTGCCCATAACAGTAAATTTTATGAACATTTCACAACCCATTTTACACACAACCCAGTTTTCTGAATCTTGGCTCTCGGGCCATGGAGGGCTAGCGGCAGAAAGTGGGAGTGTGGCCTGAGGGGGGTGCTGTCTCTCTCTAACTCACTAGTGAGCTGTCTTCAGTTTATTCTAGATCTTGAAATCTCACTGTACCTTTTTCTCTCCATTAGTGAGAAATCTATCCTCAAAAGCTAAGAGGAAGTCTTTGAAATTTAACAATATGAGACTAATTGTCTTTTTAAAAGTCACATAGCAAAATTATTTACTTGGGTAATGTGAGCAAGAATTAAATGAACAGCAAAGTCTAACTAGATTTTCCTCTTTCCTGGACTAGTTAAGGCTATGTTAGACTAAGTTAGCACAAAGATACATGAGTCTACCAAAGAACTTCAAACCAGAGATGCAAACATGACATAGGAAAATCAGATGGTACTCATAACTATGGAATCATTTTCAATGGAAATAAGAATTTCTGATTTCTAGTTTATTGTTATTATGGTTGTTTTGCTTTAAATATACAGCATACCGGTTTCATTCATCCATATCTCACAGGCCCTACAGGTACTTCAAAATAAAACAGATTGTTAGTAAGCTGTCCTATAATTAAATATAAAATTATTTTCTTTTTTACTTTTGCCTTTCTGTGTTTCTCTCCACTGGTCACCAGCTTCATGAAACTCTGCAGGAAGGCAGCTTGAAGCACATCTGGGAGTTCATTGTGTCTTATATTTTACGCCTTGTGGATTTACTTTGCTTCCTACTGAAATATGACTCAATACTTATTTCACTGAAGGTCTGCAGAGATGTAATAACACCAGATGTTGTGTAGAGGAGATGCCCCTATTTCATCCCACACCTGAATTTTAGTTCGGTAAGATACCATTAGTTATTTTCCCTGGGCGCTCTTGAGATAGTAATCACATTGTGTGGCATTTGCTTTTACTGATGAGAAGTCTGATGTCATTTTGAACACCATCATTTTCCCACAAGTTTTCCTTCCCTCTGGAAGATTTGGAGTTTTTCTCATTGTTTTTGACTGTGCCAAGTCCCACTCTAGGGTGTCTAGGTGTGGATATGATCTTGTTTAATCTCCTAGGATTCAGTGTGATCCTTTGAGAAATGTTTTCTTTACTTATACAAAATTCTCATTGAAAATGTGCATCCCTAGTTATCCTTTTTTTTCCTAGTTATCTTTAACTTCTCCATCTGCATTTCCTATCAGATATGCATTGCCCCTTCTCATTCTTTCTACTGTGGAAGTAAGCATTAGGTTGAACTGTACAAATCTGTCCAGATGTTCATCAGGCTTGAATAAGACACGCAGGAAAATCCAGCGGAAAATTTAGCAAGAAGAAATATTTCTCCCAAACCCACGCTGTGTCCTAACAACCCCCTTCTCTGAGTGACTGTTGCTTTCCTACTCACTGAGGAATGTCATTCTCCCAAATCATGGAAGTCTGGCTGTTTGAAATCCTATCAGTAAGAATGAAACTCCTTCTTGTCTGGAGGGTATAAGTCATGTTGACACATAGAAGCCATCTCAATCCCCAGCCCTGGTGCAGGGCTTCAGATAAGGGATTTCTAATCACCACATTCCAAGTCTCTTTCCTTTGCAGTTTCCAAGGCAGCAGGGCCCTGGGTCCACTTTGCAGTGCAGACCTGATGCTGAGTACTTGGAAAGGAGCCCTGATCTGCTTTAAGCCTACCCTACGTCCTTCAAATTTCACCTAAGCCCCAGCTTCCCACAAATCCTGTAACAGCTCTATGCTGGTCTTTGTTTGGTGGGAAATCACATTCCCTCAAGTGTGCAGCCTCCCTCACTGCCTGATAATAATAATACCAGGTACACCATTTATCAGGTAATAAATGAACCAGATTTTGTTGGACTGCCGGTTTGCCTTTGGTTGAGTTTCATGATTGGGCTGGGCTACCACTATGTGTTCAGTTCCCCTTTCTCCTATGTATTCATTCTCCAATTAACTTCAATTTACTATTAATTTTTCTCTATTTTATTTTATTATGAAATACACACACAATATATATATATATAATATATAAACCATATATAATACATATAAACTACACATCCCCATTTACATATTAATAAACAGACACCAATATACCACCTGTTGAGCTTAACAACAGAACCAGTGTTTATGTTAGATTTACGTTCTTTAATTTTATATAATTAAGTCAATAAGTCTTTTTCCTTATTAATTACCATTTTTATGTCTTGTCTTGAAAAAAACAAAGACATTTTTTATGTCTTCTTTTTCCTCCTGAAAGTCATAAAAGAATTTCCCTATGTTTTCTTCTAAAAGTTTTAAAGCTGTAACATCCTTATTTAGGAATTTAATCTATTAAGTAATTTTTTTGAAGCAGTAGAAAAAATTCTCCAGTATCACCATGTTCCTCATTCCAATTCCCCCCTAGTCTGAATGTCACTTCTGTCACATATTTATTTTCAAAATATGCTTGGGTCTCTTTGCAAACTATTCTGTTCTATGGGTATATTTGTTCTATACTTATGCTTTTAACATGAACCTTAATATTTGAGAAGATAATTCTTCACTTCTAATATTAATTAGGACTTCATAAAATAATTAGAATCAACTCATCGGGTTCTACAAAACTTCTTGTTGGGAATTTGATTGGGATACCTTGAATCCATAAGTCACTGTGGAAATGTGCCTGCCTTCTAACACTGGATCTTCATGAAAACCTGTCTCCTTCCTTTCACCTAGGTTTCCCTTACTTTCTTTCAATAAATTATAATTTTATACGTATAGGTTTGCTAGTTTTTGATGTCCATCCTTTTAAGTATTAAGTGTAGCTATAATAAATAATATTTTCAAAAATTATATTTTGTAATACTTTTGTTTACTCTTTTGAGACAAGCACATGGATTTTCTCCTTTATTCTTTTAAAAGCATGGATTCTATTGATGCGTTTTCTAAAAGTGAAGCAACGTTGCAACTCTAGAATAATTCCAACTTTCTTAAGATGTAACATCTGTTAATACATTGCTGGATTTGGCTTACTAGTATTTCACTTAAAATTTTTGCATATGTTTTCTACCTATTTAAGCTATTTTTGTGTTTTATCAGTCTTTAAAACACCAAAACTTTGTACACATGATTCAGTAACACTGAGGTCTCTGACACACATTAAGGAAAAGGATTACTAGAACTTCTATTCAATATGTTTTGCTTCCACAGTTTTGAACAAGATAGACTTAACCGCTTGATCACCTGATTTTTTTTTTAATCTAAAATGTGTGAGCCCATGAAAGTGAGCTTCGGTATGTGCATCAGTCCTTTCTCAAAATTCAGCAAAATTTTAGAATATTTAAGGAATTTATTTTGTGACAGTTCTGTTACTACATACTGTTAATCTTCTTCACTACAATAGTTTCATTATTTTAGTTTCAAACTTTCTTTGTTTTCTTTGTTTCCTCCCCACACCTTTTTAAAATAGAGACTATCTTTTTCTTCAACTAGAAAATTTGAGTCATTTACATTTATTGGGAATACAGTTATATTTAAGTTTACATTTACATTTACCTTGTTACTTTGTTTTTCTTCCTTGTATACATTCTTTAAAATTTTCACTTTCCTTGCTTTCTATCTAGTAATTTTGAAAGTTGTTTTTTTCTGTTTGCATACACTAGACATTTTAATATGCATGATTAACTTAACAAAGTCTAATTAGAGAATATATTTATCTTTTCCCCAAACAATACAAGGCCTCTGATACTTAATTGCAATTATCCCTCTCTTGATTTATGGCTTACACTAGACTAGTGTTTTAGATTCATGTTATTTCCTAACTAACTCTACAGATTATAAACTATCATAAATATTGTGATTTTAGGTAGTCAACATTTATTTAGCTTATCTAGTCAATATCTTTTATAATAATAAAATATTAATAATTATAAAATAGTATTGTTATAAAATATTATAAATAATGATATAACTTATAAATTTAAGTAATAAATATTTACTGTATTACATGCTAGTTTTTACTTTTATGCATAATTGCATGCTTGTAATATTTTCTCCATTCCTTTTTGCATCTTAGATGTTTCTTCTGTCATAATTTACTTTCTTCTTGAATACATATGTTTTAAAATTCTCCTTGAAAAGGCATATTGGTAACATCAAGTTTGCAATATTGTCAGAAAGAGAAATTTAAATTCCTTGTTCAGATGTATCCAACAAAATAATCATGTCAATTGAGATTGAAGGTGTTTTTAAAATTATAATCTTCCTTTCTAACATAATTTTAATCTTTAGTTGAGTACACACACACACACACACACACACACACACACACACACAGCCGCCCGGGGGTGAAATCTTCTGGGAATGCTGACAGAAGTTTGGGAAGCCCTGCTCTCCCACTGGAGAAAATTCACAATTGACTCTCTTAGGACTTAGATTCCAAGGAGCACTACACAGCATTTTTTAAACTCATAGGATTTGGTGCCATACACTTTCTAGAGATAAAAGGTAAGATTTCAGAGTAGAATTTTTCATCAGAATTAATTAAAATAAATTTTAAATCCCCCTCCCATCTCTTAGCTCTTACGGTTAAAAAAGGTTTCCTTTCAATTTCTTTGAAACATCCCTGAGGAAATAGATGAAAAAGAGAAAACCTTCCAGAAACAAGCCAAAAGAATCAGCAGTGTTGGGTAAGTGCTTGCTGTTGGACCAGCTATTTTGCCTGATCTCTGACACCTACTTTAGTTTATGATGCCAGGGCCCAATCTCCTGAAATGTCACTGTGTTTTCTCTAAGTCTGTAAAAGTCAAGTCCAAACATTGCATTTTAGAGTGGATAAAGTTATGTAACACACAAGCACTCATGTTGAAATGTGTTTTTTTTCAGTTGTAGATATCTTTAATATTATTATTACCATTTCTAATGCAGTAACTTCACTAAATCACTTAGGGTATTTGAAACGAGTTAGACACCCCTCCCCCCTCCCCAACACTCTGTTCCAATTCCAGGTCAGATCAGGGTGAGAAATAAAACATAACTCTTCTCTTTCCTAGTCATGCTTTGTTTGTATGCCAGACACAGAAAAGAGAAGTACTCCAATTGAGGAGGTCATGTTTTCAACCTTCTTGGAATTATAAACATATCATATTCCCGTAAGAGAATTACTAACAAGGCTTAGAAAAATGTCTCTAAAATGTGGCTGCCAGGGCCACTCATTCACCCATTGGCCACAAAGGCCCTGAAGGTCACAGCAGCGGGACCCGAGGCTCTCCAGGTAGACAGCCTACCCCCACTCAAGCCCGGGTCCATGCCAATGGGCAAGAGAACATTGGCCCTGCAACTTTCTGATTCAGATACAGCATTCACCGCAGCCAGAAGAGTTTTTAGTAATTGTAAAAAAATACTATGAAAACTCTTGAATTTCAAGCGAAGAAGAGAGAGGATGGAGTAGCAAAATAAGCACTGGCTCCAGGGGAGGCATCCAATTTCCTATGGAAGTGGTTTCTGCCCCATCAGTTGATGTGTGATTCGGGGAATGGCATATTTTCTCTTGGGCTTCATTTTCTTTCTGTCTGAAATTAAGAGGTTGTGCTGGTTACTAGTATAGCACCTTCAGGCTCTATCATATTATGATGTAAATTTAAAAATGAAACAAAACTGAAAATGTAGAGACGTAGCCCATGGACACCAGTGATAGAGGTTCTTCTTCAGATATGTGGAGGAGCTGAGCCTGACAGGTCCAGACTGGGTGGAGCAGCAAGACACTCAGATAGACTTTCTTCATGCTGGCACTTTCCTCCTCATCCATAAACCCAACAGGTGAACCCTAGGAAGCCTTTGGCCAGCTGGATTCATATAACCCAAATCCAAACAGGTTACAAAGTAGCTCTCCACACTCTGTAGTCAGCCAGCACTGCACTTTACATTCTCTCTTTCATGAGCAACAGATGTGAATTCAGTGTTGATGGTTCCAAAGCTCTGCTGCTTCTGGGGACTCTTTTAATCCCCCTCCCTCAACTTCCATCTTTCTCAGGAATGTTAAAGGTGTTTCCAAAATACAGTGAGCTCTCCAAACGTGGTTGACCAAGAAGGGAGTGACAAAGGGGTGGTGACCCAGCCTGTCAACACGGCAGCAGACCGTGGAAATCATTCTTCCTATGACACTGCTTTTTTATTTAAGAACATAGATCTCCAGAGAAGAGAAGTGATGAGCCCAGAGTCTTTCATGGTGCACAAAGGAAAACGCCAAGCTGAAACTCAAAGCAAACATTCATCACAGTGTCTACACTGTGATGGGACTACACAGCTGTTTCAGAACTCGTAACTGGAGACCCACATGCACCAAATAATAATTTCACTACATTATGAGAAGCATTAGGCCACAGTTGTGGATACACAGTTGATAGAATATAAAGGGATGAACTATGGCTGCTGCAGATGATCAGCAAAGTGGTCGTCTAGGCAGAGAAGACAGAGAAAGTGAGGGGAGAGGAGAGGAAAGGAGGGGAGGGCGCAAGGGAAGGGAAGGAGGAGGGAGAGGAGAAGGAAGGGAAATGGAGGGCAGAGGAGGGGAGAGATCCATTGTATGTGAATGGAACACTGTAAACTCATGGAGACCTACAAGAAAGGGCATGTTGATGAAAGAGCTGGTGAGTCTGAGAAGTAAGTTGAATGCAGCGAGGTAGACCCATTTGCAGGATCATCTGAGAGGAGGTTAGGAAGGGCTTTGAATGGCAGGAAAAGGAGTAGACTGGCTCACGTTGGTAATGGGCAGCCCTGGCAATGTTTTAACCAAGAGCAGATATTTTATAAGGAAAGACCCCTCTCAGACACCAGCAGAGAGGTGAGCTGGGGAGAGGAGAGGAGAGGCAGGAGGTGTGGAGACAGAGGCTGCTGCAAACACTACTAGATGAAGACAGATGCAGAGGGCGTGTGACCTGAGCCCCCAGGGTCAGAGCCACTTGGAGCCCTGGGGTGCACTGCTCTGCCGTCTCCTAGCCATCAACTCAGACTAATGTAACAGTGAATGTCAGTTTGGCCTGTGCAGAAAATGACTCTGTATTGAGATATCTGGGAACTTACAGGCAGAAATAAGAGAAGATCTGCTCTTGGAGCATCACAGTTGAGTTGCAAACCTAACTGTAAACAAAGCCAGCAGCTGATTCAAATATAAAAATGCATTTAGTTGTGTCCTGCATGTGGGCAACACAGTGGGGAAAAGAGCCTTGGAACTGAGCAAGATTGAGTTTGAATAAAAGCTGGCTGTGAGATTTGGGGCAAATTTCCCCATGTATAAAGTGGGATTATAAGTAAAGCCCATCTGAATTTGCAAGGAGTAAATTAATATTACAATTCATGTACAGGGCTTCCCCAAGTGCCTGGCACCTGGTTGGCTCCCACAAAACACCCGTGCCCTTGTTCTTCCATTCTTCACTCTGATGTTCTCCCAGACCTGGCCTCCTTCAGGAGTCTCAGTACAGATCCCCTTTCAGTGCCTGAATTCATCTCCCACTGGTCCTCTGCTCTCTCCACCTCTTGATTCAGGTGGCACCTCTGCATTGTTCACATCTCCACTTGGAGTCGGCTCTTCTGAGAAGCTGTCCAAGATGGCCCCATCTAAATCCTGTACCCTCCTGTCCTTCTCTACAGCAACATCCTGTTTTCTTCCCTTGATACCTCTTAGGATAATGTATACTTTTACATTTATCTGTTTTATTTCTCAGTTATGCATATTCCTACCATGAAGATGGTGATCATATACATATATGTATATACGCAGAGAGAGGAAGAAGACGTTTATTTTATGGAACTGGCTTGTGATTGTGGGGATGGGCAAAGAGGAAGTATACAGGGCAGTCTGGTGGAGTGGAAGCTAGGACAGTTTTCTCTGCTGCAGTCTTGAGATGGAATTCCTTCTTTGGGAAACTTCAGTCTTTGTTCATAAGACCTTTGACTGAATGGGTGAGGCCCACCCACATTATGGAAGGTAATCTGCTTTACTTAAAGTCCACTGATGGTAAATGTTAATCAAGTCTGCGAAATACCTCTACAGCCATATCCGGACTGGTGTTTGACCAAGCAGCTGGTCACCATGGCCTGGCCACGTTGACACATGACATTAACCATCACCTGTGACAGCTGCCAAACCAACACATTCCATCATGCCAGCACAGAGCACATGACCCTTGGCCTGCTCATCCAACCCTGTCGGGTCTCTGAGCCCAGAGGTCCCCTTAATGCATCTTGTCTTCTTTTTCCAGACTACATTTGGGTTCTGACTCATACATGGGTGACGAAGCAGGCACCGTCCCTGATATTTCCCTAGTGTATAATTTCCCTTTTGTGCAGCATGGAACAGCCAGTCACTTTGCGGTCTGACCGTCAGGATTTGAGCTCCAGTCACTTGTCCAGCTTGGTTTGCGTTTGGAGAAGTTTTGGGTCCCCCCAGAGCCTCGACCTCTTAGCCTGTGAATGGATGTAGCAACGTGGACCCAAAGCCTTGAGTGGGATGCTGCTCATCCTTCTGTTCATGGTCTCGGCTCTCCACTCACATTGGTTGCACTGGATGTGCTTGGAGATAGAAATTCAGTCACATCTGGGGGCTTTTATTATGTTTTTTAACATCTTTATTGGAGTATAATTGCTTTACAATGGTGTGTTAGTTTCTGCTGTATCACAAAGTGAGTCAGCTCTACATATACATATATCCACATATCCCCTCCCTCTTGGGTCTCCCTCCCTCCCACCCTCCCTATCCCACCCCTCTAGGTGGTCACAAAGCACCGAGCTGATCTCCCTGTGCTATGTGGCTGCTTCCCACTAGCTATCTATTTTACATTCGGTAGTATATATAAGCCCATGCCACTCTCTCACTTAGTCCCAGCTTACCCTTCCCCTCCCCGTGTCCTCAAGTCCATTCTCTATGTCTGCATCTTTACTCCTGTCCTGCCCTTAGGTTCATCAGAACCTTTTTTTTTTTCGATATCGTATATATGTGTTAGCATTTCTTCTCTGTCCAGAGCTGCACTCAGCCACCAGAGCAGGTGATGGGGGACCCACATCCCCAGGACGCTGTGAGAAGGTGGAGGCAGGCCTGAACCCACTGGGAGGGAACGGACCCCTTCAGTGATCTCAGAGACCCCAGACCCACCAGACCTGCTCTGCAGCTGACCCCCTTCTCAGCGAATCCCCCATCTCAAGTTTCTGGGAGACATCTTAGCAGGCCAGTTTCCTCCTCTACCCTCCCAGGCTTTGCTCTAATTAAGAGCATCAGCTGCTACCTCAAGTGTGGGTTAAAAAACAAAAAGATAAAATAACATTTAAAATGCTACTAAGACCAGAACACAAGATTATTATCACAGCAAATGGAACCTGAACTTCGGCCTTCACTTCTTCATTCTCATAGTAAAAAGGGATTAGTCCTTTTAAGTCAAGTCATTTTTAAAAGAAGACAAATATCAAAAGTATATGAAAAAAAAAAAAAAAGTGTATGGCCATGGAAATGTTTGAAGTTTGTAATGTCCTGATAGTTTATAAACTCCAACTCCCACACGTCACCTAAAAATGATGAGCTAACCCACTTTTAAATGAAAAAAAAAAAGTTTGGAAGAACTGTTTACACCTCTGTTTGCTTGTTGGGAAAGACTTGAGTTCTGAGGAGTGAGAATGCTTGCCAGGCCTGCAGGATTACCTCAGTGGGTCCCTCGGGCCATGCCCTCCCCAACAGTAGTGACCCGGGAACTGAGGCTCAGAGAGGGGTTCAGATGGACTTTCATTGACCTATTTTTGGTCTTATTTATTTGGTGAACATTTACGGAGCATTTGCTGTATGCCAGAGATTGTGTAAGCCACTGGGGAGACCAGGATAAATACGTTACCAGTTCCACCCCGAGGAATTCACAGATGAAGAGACAGAGTCTGTTTGATTCACAGCTGAGATTGCGGTTGTGTTACCCAAGCGATGACAGAGCTCTGACAGAAATCTCCTGTGAGCACCACAAAGAAAGTTCTCACCCAGCTGCAAAAGACCAGCCACTGCTCCCTACAGGAGATAGAAACCTGAGGGTGGAGAACATCCACACTTTCAACAAGATACATTAGGGTGGGGGATCTACTGCGTTTCAGGTGAAAGATCATTGAGGGCAATGATGCAAAGTAAGAAAATATGATAACTTCAGGAGCGCGTTAAGAGCTCCCCAGGATGGGACATTAATGCTGGAGTTGGGGCAGCAATGGTGAGCTGCAGGCATGAGCGGATGTAAGTTTGTAGAAAACCTTATAAATAACTCCACAGAGTTAGAATATTCCTGCAGGCAATGGGGAACCACTGGCCTGGAAGTAAGAGGGACAGACAGAAGTTCATTTTAGAAAGAGACTTTTGGAAGCAAAGAGAACAGATTTGTTAATGACAGGACCAGAGCCTGAAGCCAGACAGCAGGCTGGAGAGAGAGAAAAGAGGCAGAGTCCCAGCCAGGAAGGAGATGCAGTGAGGGCAGGAGTGTGCAAGAGGTTGAACCTTGCCACTTGGTGGAGGGTGGGATGCTGGGGGAGGTAACTGGGGGCTCAGGGAAATAGGGCTCAGCCATGCCAGCCCAAAGGAATGGCCTCTGGGAATGCAATGCTCTGATTAGTTGGCCGTAAGAATAAGATACCTGTGAAAATACTTGTGGACAACAGCCTGGGAGATCCTGGGGACAATTTCTGGAGTGGCACTGGATGATGGGCTTCAGGCTTGTCACTGGCTCTGGGAGTGTCTCTCCCCCTCCAGAAAATCCACCAGTCTCCCGGGAATTGCATGGGTGAGATCACACCCTGACATGAGTCAGGATAAGGGAATGTGCCTGGTTCCGAAGCCAGAGGTCTTTTCTGCAAGTTAAACATTATGGGAAGTGGCCTGTTCCAGTAAACAAAAAGCATGGGCAGTGATGAAATGCACCCTCTGCCCCAGTGCACAGGTGTTGGAATTTCATCTCCCTTTGAGGCTGCTGGCTCCAAGAGGAAGAGTTTCCTTTTCTTAATTCACTAGAAGCCTGAAGAGTTCCCGCACAAAAGGCTGATTCTCATCAACCGAAGAATGCAAGAATCTACCTATATTCGTTTCCTATTGCTGCAATAACAAATTATCTCAAATGGAGGAGCTCAAAGCAATATACATTTATTATCCTACCATTCTGTGAGTCAGAAGGCCAACATGATATCACTGAGCTAAAATCAAGGTGTTGGCAGGGCTGTTTCATTCAAGAGGTGTATCCATCTTCGTGCTTCTTTCAGCTTCTGAGGCGCCCTCATTCCTTGGTTTGTGGCCCCTACCTCCATCATCAAAGCGAACAACGGTGGGCAGAACACTTCTCATGTCCAGCCACTCTGCCCTCTCTCTTCCACTTTCAAGGCCCTTTGGGATGGCATTTAGGGTCTACCTGGCTATTCCAGGATCATCTCCTCATCTCAGGATCATTACCTTAATCACATCTGCAGAGTCAAGCAAGAGCCAAATAAGATTCCATATTCAGAAATTAGACGGGACACCTTTGGGGACTGTTATCACCAGAAAGGTCAGACTCCAGAGTGGATTGCTTTCCTACAGCCGTGTAGTTTTGAGAAGAACTCCAGCAAATGTTTCATGTTAAGGGAGAAAAGAAGATTAAATTTTATTAAAAGAAAATCCATTTTCCCAACGGGAAAATTATATCCCTGTATTCTGAGAGAAAATGGGGTTAGTAGGACAAAAAGCCTCACGATTCGGGTCTCTTCCAGGTGTGGTTTCAACTCACATCCTGGGCTCGACTAGCAAAGCTCTCACGAGAAGCTGGGCAGCCCCCCCTTCCCCTCCATCACCTCCTTGGATGATGCAGGTAAACCCGCAGCATCAGCACCGAGGCTGGAACACAGTGTGTACCCGAGTCAGGGCTGGGCAAGTGCAGACTGGGCGTTGCTCCTGGCCATGGAAACCAGAGAACCCACAGCAGGGAGCTCGGGGGGGGGGGGGGGGGGGGCGCCCAAGTGGGGAGGAGGGGGGCTGCCAGAAAAGCTTCAACAGCACACAGGAGCGAGGAGACAACCCAGGGAGCTGACGTAGGAGATGAAGTGACCGGAGCCCAAAAAGCCTGAGCTCTGTGCTTGCAAAGGGGAACTCTGTGCACGAAAGGGTCACAGACGGGGGCCGTGTGCTGGAAAGGGGAGCACTTGGGTGCTGTCTGCAGGAGAGGAGCGCTGGTGGCAGGACGTGGAGCACGGCAAGGCCCGTCTACTGCCGAGGGTGGAGGAGACCCTGCTCTCACCCTCTTCCCGTGCATTCCACCGGATACTCCTGGCTGGGAGGCCTTGGGCAGGCCCAGGGCCCATGAGACAGAGCAGAAACTCCCTGCCTTGAGGTGAGGGGCTTGATTGTCTTTTATCCATCCTGCAAACACCTCCAGTCTCCATCTGGCCACCTGACCTGCTGGCCCCGCCGACTCTCAACATCTCCAGGCAGCAGGTGTGACGGGGCATTTCCGGGGGCGGTCGCCTGACTTGCAAGCCTGGGTCCCCTACATGACAGTGAGCTGGTTCAGCTACCGCTGCCCCTTCAGAGGGGGCTTGAAAGTGAGGATGGCACACAGCCGAGCCCCAGCCCCCCTAGAGTGGTGATGAGGGGAAGAGAAATAAACGTGCATTGAGGCTGTTTGTTGCCAAAGCATAACAAAAGCTGTCCCACCTCTTCTGCAAAAAATTACAACTAAAGCAAGTATTTACATCTGAAATCTCCCCTAGAAGATAAACTTTTTAAGCCAAGGAATTAAAGATATGTTATATATTCAAGCTCCAGGTGGGATAAGCCCACACATTACTGCCGTTGGTGCTAATAGTGTGAAAAATTCTACTTTCAAACATTTCTTTATGGGCATCTGTTACTTTTAGAATAAACCCCAAACGAGCAACATTTTTTTTTTTTAAAGCTATTACTGATAGTACTTGTCAGGGATTAGACAAAGCACTTTAGATACAATCCTGCCTTTAACCACAGCTGTGTAAGAAAAGTGGTTTCGTTTTCCCTAAAGCACATAAGAAAAAAAATAGTATGAAACCTCACACAAATCCAATAGATGAAAATTCAGATAAATGTATTCATGAACACAGATGCGGCAATAATAGATGAACATACTAGCAAACTGAATTAAACAGTATGTTAAAATACTAATTGTCATCATCAGGTAGGTTTTCACTAAGGAATGAAGAGACCACATTACATTTTTATATTGATAGACCACTTTTAATAGTTAATTTTGCTAATAAAATAAACTTGAAATAACCAGATATCTAGTCGTGATTAAAAAATTATTAAACGTGGAACGTGATTAGGAATGTCTATCATACAGCAACAGATGGTATGCTTTGCTGTAACATAGTTAAAACTCCTTTATTGTAATCAGAAAATGTTAAGAGCATCCTTATGGCTTTTTAATTTTATTCTGGAAATGCTAGCAAGAGAAACAAGGTTGAAAAAGAAATAAGTGCTGGAAAGGAACAAATAAATATTATCATTTGCAGAATATATGATTATATAATTGTTTACCTAATATACTCAAATAATACCATTAGATTTTTTTACAGAGTAAGACATAGTGATCAGAATTTTTTTTAAAAAAAGGAAAATAATAGCTTCATTGTATATTTCAGCAGTAATTATGAAGATATTCAAATGGAAACAAAGGGCATTCCTAATTACAGTAACAGATAGATCTGTACTGTGGAACTACATTCAATAGGAAAGTTTAGGGTTCATGTCGGGTGAACAAAGAGCATGTCCAGGGGTTGGAAGACTTAATATTGTAAAGATGAAAATCCTTTCATCTTTAGTTAGTGTTTAACACAGGCCCAATCAGTGGGATCTCTTGGGAGATGGGATGGGGAAAAATTGCCAAAATTATTCTAGAATTTATGTGGAAAATACATAGTATACAATTTCAAAAACATTTATAGTAGTTCTCTACTAGATCCTAAACAACCCTGTTAATATGTAACTATTAGAATTCTGAACGGGAATAGACAGAGATACTTATACAATAGAAGCCAAGCTATATATCCTGAGTATAGATGAACTTCACACAGAATGAGGAGAGTTTTAATAATGATCTGGGAAGAGCTGGATAACTAAGCATAAATAAATTAGTTGAGAGATTTATTACCTACCATGTCTCAACAATAAGTTTATTTTAAAACATCAAAATAATAGCAACTATAAAATTAAAATTTTAGAAGAAAATAAGGATGGATTTATATCCGACCTTTTTTTAAATTCTTTTATCTTTGTTATTTTTTTGAATTTTACTTTATTTTTTACATAGCAGGTTCTTATTAGTTATCACTTTCTACATATTAGTGTATGTATGTCAATCCCAATCTCCCAATTCATCCCACCATCACCATCCCCATCCCCGCTTTCTCCCCTTGGCGTCCATACGTTTGTTCTCTACATCTGTGTCTCTATTTCTGCCTTGCAAACTGGTTCATCTGTACCATTTTTCTAGATTCCACGTATATGTGTTAATATCCAATATTTGTTTTTCTCTTTGACTTACTTCACTCTGTATGACAGTCTCTAGGTCCATCCACGTCACTACAAATGACCCAATTGTGTCTGACCTTTGATAGGAAAAAATCTTTCAAATTTAAAAACAATGGAAAATACTCAAAAATAAAATATACATATGACATACTGAGAAAGAATGCTCAGTAGATATTATAGATTAGGCACACATAATACATAAAGAGGTCTAAAATATATAAGATCAGGAATATCTCCCCTGCCCCGACCAGAATAGAGGCATAAAAGAATAAATACAAATGGCTAAAAAATATATATGAATAAGTTAAATGTCACTGGGAATTAAAAATGAAGTTCACTAGAAATTAAACTCTAACACTGCTAGAAGTACACATTAAAAATTAATTAGAAGTTTTAAATGTAAATTAAGAATGGGATTCTTTTCTTAGCACATCAGAAAAGACTAGCTGATCCGATGTTGATATTAATGAACAGGGCCTGTTATAATCTGAGAAGCACACTGGTAGAATGAGGCAAACATCTGAAAATTTATATTCTTTAGGCTTAGTGAATCCACTTTTTGGTATCTCACCTAAGTAAATAGGAAGAAATCTTTAAACACATCCAGAACCATATCAAAGAGTTGTTTTTAATAATGAAACACTGGAAAATCCAGCAATAGGTTTTCCATTTCTGGGCAGAGGAGATGAGTCTTTCCCTGAAAAGGGGCAAAGTGACTTGTTTACATTTTATTTTCACGTGACTGTATTATGCTTGCCTTTCGACAACATGGTTCGTTTTGGTGATCTTTGGGTTGCCTATGGCCAAAGCCACATCCTTAGCCTTGTACATTCACTAAAATAAAAGTAATAATGGCCACCATTTGTTGAGACCTACATAGCAGGTACTTTGCAAACATCCTATGATTTGATCCTGACAATATGATTATTTCTCCCCAACGCTCCTGCAACCTGCAGACATCATCTGGAAGTCTGGGCCTCTCTTCAGCACTTCCTTCCTTCCCTTTCTGTGTCTTCTTCCTTTCAGGTGCCTCCTGGTGGCCTCCTCGTGGGGTGCTCTTTGAACCGCTCACACAAAGGATGTGGAGTTTCCATAGTCTGTGCAGTTGAAAGGAGGGAAATAAGAAGAACCGGCCAGTTAGAGACAAGCAGTTTGATGAGACAGAAGGTGAGGAAATGGCGTGTTTAGCACATTCAGAGAAGGACCTGTTCTCTGAGGCAGAGGAGAATCAAGGCAAGAATTGCAGTGGAGGGCAGCCGGTTCTTGGACCTCAGGTGGGAAGATAGGAAAGTAGTATTTCTAAGAGAACAAGATAAGCAAAAGGTTATCTGGAGACCTGTATAAAGCCCAGATCTCTATTATTTTTCACTAACACCTACACAGTCACTAGGATTCCATTTAGCTGTGATTTTAAAAGTGCCCTCTCTTCATTGATTCAGAGTTGTAAGAGTATGTCTAATAATTCGTGTCATGCCTTCTACTCTCCGAAAAACCAATAACAACAACAAAAAATTCTGCCTTGGATCATGCCCATGCTCTGCTTCCAGAGGTCCTGAAAATGAACACAGACGGTGAAAGCAAGGGAGAAGATGGGGCCAAGCATGAGCTATCCTTGACGATGTGCCAATTCAAATTTATTTATCCCTGATAATTACAGTAATTTTCACATCACAGCTTTACTTGGCATGTCTATTGTTTCCTTCTGTCTAAAACCCTGATAACACCTTTGAAGATAACCTACTCTACTCATTTTTTCTCAGAGCCCTGAGCTCAGGAGCAAGCTATGCATGCCTCACACATTAAACAGTCAAATTGGCTGCCTGAACCATTTACCTAAGGAAAATCACAAACGCATCAGCTCCTCCAGGGCACTGTTTGTGATGGAACTTTTCATCACGCTCATGAAGTCGCAAAACACAAGTCTAAAGATGGATTTTCCAAGAAAGGAATGATGGTTGCAGACATAATTTGTGCCAGAGCCTAGGGGATGAAAGAGCAAAGCTGGAAAGCTTCTGTTCCTTAGCAACCACCTTCTTATTTTATATTTAAATCAAGATTAGAAGTTTGCACCTGTAGGTTGACTAAGATATTTGCTGAAATAACGACCCAGTGAATGGGTCTCTGGCATTCTGGATCCAGCTCAAGATGGATTGATCTCCTCAATTTCTGTAGAGATTACTGGCCTCCCTCTGTTGGAGGCAGGGAGGCTTAAATAAATAATTACACAGTACATATAAATAAATATAAAACTGCAACTGTCCTAGATAACATGAGATTCCAATGTGCTATAAATGTACAATGTGCTATGGCGATATAGAGGGGGAGTAGAAACCCCTAACCCAGAGATACCAGGAGGGAATTCTTCCCTGAATTCAGAAGTGATATTAGATTTTTTAAATTATTATTATTGAAAAAAAGGCAGGGCTTCACTGGTGGCACAGTAGTTGAGAGTCCGCCTGCCGATGCAGGGGACATGGGTTCGTGCCCCGGTTCGGGAAGATCTCACATTGCCGCGGAGCGGGTGGGCCTGTGAGCCATGGCCGCTGAGCCTGCGTGTCCGGAGCCTGTGCTCCGCAACGAGAGAGGCCACAACGGTGAGAGGCCCGTGTACTGAAAAAAAAAAAAAAAAAAGAAGGCCATCCAACACTGATTAGATTGAATTAATTGGTTGATGGTAGGATGGGGAGTAGATTGGAGAGAGTGGTGTCTAAGAAGGAAAGAACCTACATTGACCTGGGGTGGAGAGGAAGCAGGGGGCCCACCACAATGGTGAGCCACGTGGCCGGCCCCCAGAAGAGAAGGGTTGAGGGGTCTTGTGGGGCGTTTGAAAATGTGTCTTTTTTGTCTTGAGTGCTGTGAAAAGCTCTCGATATGCTTTCCCAAGGACACTATTGTACAATGATTTGTATTAAAAGTTAACTACAGCCACAAAGAAAATAGATGGAGGGAATGCAGCCTTTGTAGGGAGACTGGGGGTGGGGCTTTAGAGTGAAGGATGTAGACACATTTAGAAGAGACCTAGGAGTAGAATCTTTAGGATTTGAGAACAGATTTGATGTTCAGTGAGAGGAGGAAGGTGTGAAAGTTTTCCTGGTTGGATGAGTGGACTTGCCTTCAGGGAAAGCATGAACAGGATGGTTTCTATATCACTGTTAGTTGTATTGCAGAGAGGGTGTGTCAGAGCAAGATTTTGAACCCAGTTTTTGATATGTTGAGTGCAGATGATTTTGGATCATCTAAGGCAGTGGTCTGAATTAAAACATAACTTTGTGACCTGTCTCTTCATCGGGAGTAAATAAAGCTGTGGGATAAGACATGATGGTTAGAAGGACTGAATAAAAAAGGGGAGGACGGCTCAGGAGGATATCGACATTTGGTTGGCATATGAACTAGCCTGAGCTTTCAACAGACGTGGAGAATGTCAGCCAGAAAAGTGGATGGGAGAAGGAAACAGGAAAGTAGGGGTCAGGGAAAGGGAAGCTGGTATTTGAGGAAAGAGGTGTGCCCATGGGTCAAGGATGATAAAGCTTGACAAAAGTTAAATTGATGTTTGTAAAATTATTATTACAGAGTTTACTGTTGACGTGGAGCTGGGAGTCTTAAACTTGGTGATGTCTGTGTCACCAAACTTCAACAGTATGCTCACTCGACAGACCTCTTCTCAGAATAATGCTTCTAAATGAATAAAATAAGGTGCAGAACATTACAAAATAAAACAATCATACTGAAATTGAATTTCAGTTGTAAAAATATTTCTAATTGATCTTTGATAGCAACACTTATACTATTAACATTTTAAATACCATCATGTGAAAGTAATGATAAAGTGATATTTTGAGACTTTTGCAACAACTATAGTGCGATATAAATATATCTCTGACCTATACTTGTGGCGAAAACACAAATGATGCAAATACCTTTGTGTTTGTTACCTATATTCACAGCTTAAAGATGTGTTATATTTCAGTAGGAGGTTAATGAAAATAAAGATACATTTTTCTCCACCAATCATGGACCCCTCAGATTATTTCCATGGATTCCTAAGGTCTGTGGACCTAAGATCAAGTACTCCTGCCTTTGAGAGCATCAGTCGTGTGGAGTAATGCTGATAACTGAGAAGAATTGGGATGCAGAAGAGAGAGGGAGTGGAAGATGAGGAAACCAAGTCAGACTAGAAACAGCCCTCACAAAGGTACAAGTATGAGGGAGAAGAGAGATGGGGAGGCTTTGGGGCGGGGTGGTGGTGAAATGCTTTGCTTTATAATTGGGAGGAAATTTGAGCTTACTTACAATCTGTAAGAAATGACCTGTTGGGAGTGAAAAGGTAGATGGACAAGCAGTAAGAGATCATGGGATAAGAAGAATATAATAGAATTCTATTAAAAAAAGAGAGATCATGGATACTCTGAAGTTCCTGACAAGACAGAAGAGGTATCTTACTCATAGTAAGATTCACACTAGAAAATATGCCACAAAACGTGTGGAAGAATAAAGCATATAGTTTGCTCCAATATTTATTTATATAGGAATGCTATACATTGTGAAAGGTTATCACAATCCCCTGATGAGGAATTATTTCAGTAAAATATATCACATATAAATACTATAGCAATATTCTCTTTTCCAAAAGAAGGCTACAGCCTAAAAAGCTTAGGAGTTTTCTGTCCTAAACCTTCTCAACTCTTTCTCCTAACATCAACAATGATAAAATCTGTGTTCAGCCTCAAGTAAAACTGAAGAATAATGACCATCAATATCAAAACCATGCTGCCTATGTGTGTAAACCCCTATAACTCATTTTTTCTTACTTCTCCTAGCTCACTGAAAGGGAGAAGGGATTCCATAAATATTAAGACACAATAACTGATTAGATGTAGGGTCTGAAGAAGGAATTGTTTAGGATGATTCTTAAATGTCTCCCTTGAATAACTGGGTGAATGTGATTTCTGTCATGGATTAAGGTCACTGACATCCTGGTTAGATTTCCATTCTAGAAAAGTCAAACAGGGGCACAGCACAGATCAGATCTGCAGTTGGGGCTAAGGGAGAGATTTAATACAAAGGGCAGCCTCAGGGAACTTTTAGGGATGATGAACCTGTTCTGCATCTTGACTGTAGTGATGTTTACACGTTTCTCTGCAATGGTCAAAATTCATTGTACACCAGACTGTACACCAAAAAGAGTGAATTTTACTATATCTCAGATAAAAAATAAACTACAAAAATGAGAGAATTGAAGAAGAGGGTTTATGGATGGTAAGAACAAAAGAGGAATACTCATAAGGAGAGTAGACACATAGGTCAACTGGAAGAAGGTGAGATTATCGTAGACAAGCAGCAGGCCTTCCTCATAGGTACTAGACGTGAAGCAGCTGTAGGTGGTGACAAAATCTAGGATAGCCTTGGAAACAGGCAACTGAGGAAGACTTGATGAGAAGGTTCTTGGAGGTGAAGATCTCAGGATCTGAGAGGCCAAGGTCTGAATAGGTCATCCATATATGTGCTGGAGGCTCCCAGAATGATGGTGGGACTTGTACCAGAGCCAGTGTCATTAAGAGAGTGGGGGGAGTGACCTTCTGTGAGATAAGCAGTAAGAGGGATTCAAGGCCTGGGCTGTGAGGGGGAGGGGGGTAGTATAGTTGAGAGGCATTCATCTCAAGAATTTTTATTTTAAGAGCGTGAGGTGAAGTGTGAACCCCAACCCACTTTCTGACCCAGAGATATGTGGGATGAAAAGTGAAGCTTCTTCTGAGGGGCTGCAGGAGCCTCAGAGTCCTCAAGGGAGAACCACCTTTCAGGTGTGATAAAAGGCTGGAGGAGGGCTATGAGGTGAGAATGAGATCCAGCCGGCATCAGACAGCTGACAGAGTTTTCAGAAAAGGGGGAGCGGTAGAACGTTACGACAGGCAAGTACATGCAGGCGTTTGGGGATTCTGGTGCTGAAAGGACAGAGTGTAGTTTGGACTTGGATGTTGAGAACAGGGTGAGAGCATGCTGTGCTTGTTGTCACAGTCTATCTGAGGAAGGCTCTTCCAGAACCAGGGACTGGGCTTGCCTCACAGGGAATGAGGGTCTCAGAGGGAGTGGAGGTCTTCTACCCCCTGAGAGGATAACTGTAAACACTTTGGGATGAGGATCCTGATGAATTATTTTAAGCACCTAAAATCGCCAGTGAAGATAATTTACAATGTTCACACAAAATGCCTTTGAATTTTTCTCCTCCCTTCACTACACCCATTACAGCAAACCTGACTTGAGTCTCCACTGCCCCACCTGGATGGTTGCCCAACCGAATGTTCTCTCCTTTGACCTGTCTCTTGTCTCACAGATGGTTAACTCTGACACTTTATTCAACTCCATCAAGTATAGCTCTGATCACGTTTCTCGCCCTAGTTAAATTCCTTTTGATGTCATTTTGAATTTCCCTTTCCAACATCATGTCTACGTTGCATTACTTAGCAACTCTATTCATGAAAGAGGACAGAACAAATGACGGTGGATGATCACATCTAACAGAAGGGCACTCAGGGCGCAGGAACAAGATGGCATCTACATCAAATGTGCATTTTGCCTGGTCAGCCTGTGTTTCCAAATGTATGCCAGGAGTTGCTTTTAAAGAGGAGCAAGAATTCCTGCTGATGTTCACTGACCGCTTTTCATGCTTACGTCAAGGGCCCAGTCCCTGGTGGAGGCATTTGAATTTACTCTTCCTATTATGAAAGCACATGCATTAACATGGGCTTTTGTGAGAAAGAGCTATCAGTTGAGGCTGGAGTATTCAAGGAAGCCTTACGAAAAAGATTAAGATGTGTCTCAATCTGAAATATTTGAACATATGTTTAGGGATAGGGTGGGTATTCTGAAGAAAGGAACTGAAGTGGTCATGAGCACAGTCTTTTTGAGGGAAACCAAGCTGGCAGAGTAAGAAGGGTGTAGACAAGTGAGATCCAAAGGCTGACAGAGGATACATTTCTGTCCTTCCCATGCAGATAATAGCAAATAAATCTTCTGGGAAACGAAGGATGGAAGAGTTGGGTGAGATGAGATCATTTCATAAATTTCTTGGAGGATTAGATTGTTTTAAGAAAGATCCCCATATCTTTTTATCCATTAACTCTAATTAGAGTTCCCTGCCATGTCGTAGACACATATTGAGGAATCTCTATCAGAGATGTAAGTGTGATCGGATTTTGGGTGACTTGGGATCTCCAAACTTCCCCTCCACTTAATATGGGAATAAGACCCTACCTACCTCTCAGAGTTGCAGTGAGATTGAAAATAAATATATATGCTTGGAGAGCTTTGGAAGTAATAAGAGCTAAACATGGGGAACTTTGTGTTGCTGGCACTGATCTTAGAAGCCGACTTTGAAGAGCTTAGTGTTATTTTTGGAGCTTCTTTCCCAGGACACTGACTGTCCCACCACTCCTACCAGAGTCCTGCTAGACAAGCACAAGAACAGAGGGCCTGGGTTTGGGGGAGGAACATGGCACCTTTGAGGAACTCAGTTTCAAGACTAACCTAAGAGTGACATAATGACATTGGCAGCTCTGGAACAGGTAACAGGAGCCATTAAGAAGGTCACACTGGTGGCTGTGAGAGAACAGCACATCACAGGAAGGTGTGGAGTGGGAAAGTGTAGACAGCTCTGTTCAGAAGTTTATTTGGCAGGCAAAGAGCTGCAGGGTGTCAGCTGGATATGATGCCAAGGCAATTTTCCTTACACTGGCGACAAGTTTGAGCATGTTCCCAGATGGGCAGAATCTAGCAGAAAGAAGAGTTTGTGCCCTTGGCTATGGGAGAGCTGTTGGATGGTGCATGGTTTCTTAGAAGGTGACCAAGCCTGAGACTATCGGCTGCACTGCCTTGAAAGGACAGCCCTTCCTCTCACCCTGGAGCCTCTCTCTGCATCTCAACTCTCATATCCTGCTAAGTGGGCTGTGAATGGCTTTCAGGTCCCTCTGACTGGTGAGCGTGAGTCTGCATCAGATGGAGCTGACACATAGGCTAGGCACTGATAGTCTTCCAGAACCT
Organism: Phocoena sinus; assembly: GCF_008692025.1. NCBI lineage: Eukaryota > Metazoa > Chordata > Mammalia > Artiodactyla > Phocoenidae > Phocoena > Phocoena sinus. The sequence continues at coordinate 98,930,600 of NC_045771.1, forward strand.
TCTCCTGGGAGCCTGGGCTGAACAGATACAACAGAAGGTGCTGGGGGATTCGGAGCACTTGACCACGAAGGGTCAGGGCCTGGACGGCTCTCATGGGGCATCACATGCCCCGAGGTGATGAAGGGGTGGAGACTCCAGGAGATACCCACTGGAAGAAAAGGAGAAGATGCTGAATTGCAGCGTGAAGCCACATGACATCTACGAGCTTAGGTAAGAGATGCAAACATGCTTCAGAACTGTTCTTTGCTGTTGATGGTAGCAATTTGTTATTAGGAAACAGATACCTTTTATTGTGATTTTACAAATTAACCGAGAAAAGCAGAATGGTATATTTGGAAAGAGCACAGATGTCTCTCAGATTTTTATTCAAGCTCCAGCATTTTACATGTCATTAGTCAAGTCACATCCCCTCCCTGGGCCTTTGTTTTACCATCTGTAAACTGTAAATGAAACAATGCTACACAAGGTCCTCTTCTGCTCCAAAGGGTCATCACCACTGAATGCCAAAGGTAGGGCCAGTGACTATACGTGGACACGAGGTCAACAGCAGAACTGCTTACCAAGCAGTTAGAGCCATGGGCCTGCAGCTCAGCTAAGCAGAAGGAAGGGACAAGACTCTGGAATCTGTTCTGTTTGGGTTGCTGTAAGAGGAGTCACATTCACTGGGGGCTTCAACAACAGACATTGACTTCTTACAGTTCTGAAGGCTGAAAGTCCAAGGTCAGGGTGCCAGCATGGCCCGGTTCTGGTGAAAATCTTCTTCTGGGTTGCACACGGCTGCCTTCTCACTGTGTCCTCACAGGGCGGAAGGGAGAGGAAAGTCCTGGAACCTCTTCTCTAAGGGCACTAATCACATTCGTGAGGGCTCAGTGCTCATGGGTTAGGGTTTCAACATACAAATTCTGGGGGAATGTGCATGTTCAGAACGTAGCACGTTCAAAACCAAAGGTCAAAGAATAGGTGAGCTGTGCATTTCCCTGTGCTGTGCGGCTGCTTCCCACTAGCTATCTGTTTTACATTTGGTAGTGTGTATATGTCCATGCCATTCTCTCACTTCATCAGCTCGGTGCTTTGTGATCACCTAGAGGGGTGGGATAGGGAGGGTAGGAGGGAGACACAAGATGGAGGGGATATGGGGATATATGTATGCATATGGCTGATTCACTTTGTTATACAGCAGGAACTAACACAACATTGTAAAGCAATTATACTCCAATAAAGATGTTAAAAAAATATATATATATATATATTTTTTTCAATTAAAAAAAAAGAATAGGTGAGCAACACGGAGTGTCAGGTAACAGGCCTTAGGAGATGCCCAATCTTGGGGATATGAGAAGAGTGCTTAACAAAGTCTCTCCCAATGAGGTTTTGGAGGTCAGCAAAATTTTTTTCAAACTTTGATTCATTGTATTGAGCAATGAATATGAACCAAGTACAGCAGAGAAAAAAGTCCTGCTTTTATGGGCCTTAGACTCTGGTAGGGGAGACAGACAATCAAAAGATAAATAGGTATCTTTTAAAAAATGTAGATTTTGTCATTACTTAGGTATAGCAAATGCCAACAGAGCAGGAGGGACTGTCATGGGAAAGAGAGTTTGTTACTCACAGTTTGTAGGAGGGGCCACACAGGGAAGCACCAGGGTTGGTCGTGGGCAAACAGCGTGAGAAGGAAGTCTTTACTGAGGCTTCCGCGGGGAGGAACGGGTGAGGGAGGGCAAGCAGGCTTAGGATTGGCTAGTTTGAGTAACCTGAATGGGATCTGAGGCACAGGGGCTGCCTTTAGTTGTCTGGAACCTGGCCCTGGGGTGATTAGGGCAGGGACAGTGGCTTGTGAGAGCCCCATAAATGAGGTGGTGGGGATGTGGCCTGTGCATTGGTTGGTTTGCTTTTTTTAAATTTTTTTGCTGTACACGGGCCTCTCACTGTTGTGGCCTCTCCCGTTGCAGAGCACAGGCTCCGGACACGTAGGCTTAGCGGCCATGGCTCACAGGCCCAGCGGCTCCGCCGCACATGAGATCTTCCCCGACCGGGGCAAGAACCTGCGTCCCCTGCATCGGCAGGCGGACTCTCAACCACTGTGCCACCAGGGAACCCCGGTTGGTTTGCTTTTGAAAAGTATGCTCTTTGGTGAGTTGTCCTGTCTCTAGGACTTGGCTAGCCCTGAGGGTGCGGGCAGGGGCAATCTCTTTAGCATCAGCCAAACCCCAGATCAGAAATACAGAAAATAAAAGGCAGGGTTAATACAAAATGTAAGATGTAGTATCTGGCCACATAAAGGTTATAAATAAAAGAGTGAATCAGGTAAAGGTGAGGCCAGCTTGGGGCAGCTGGTCTAGAAATGGGCATTGGAAACCTTGAGGATGAGAGGCTAGCAAGTGAGACCTGTAGCCACATGAGGAAGGAGCCTCAGGGGGTCTGTGGAGGCAGGGAGGAGGTGGGAGGCCCGTGTGCTGCCTCTGGAGGCTGTTTTCAGGGAGAGAACTCCTGGGAGCCCGCAGTGCCCTGAGCCACAGACCCGGTGCTCAGGGGTACAAAGGGCCAGTGAGAATTTTCAGCCTAGTGATGTATTTTGAAGGTAGACCTGACAGGCCTGCTGGGTGTGTGTGGGTGTAGGGAAAATTACTTCAGGAAACCGAATAACAAGGGATGTTCAAGAAGAGGAAGATATTCTATCACTTTAAAAGCATCAGGAGATAAGTAGGATCAAAATTAATCAAGTGTCTGTTTGATGCAGTAATTGCACTCCCATGTTCATGGCAGCATTAGTCACAATGGCCAAAAGATGGACACAACCCAAATGTCCATCAACAGGTGAATGGGTAAACAAAATGATATATACATAAGATGGAATAGTAGTCAGCCTTAAAAGAGAAGGAAATTCTGACACATGCAACAGCATGGATGGACACTGAGGACGTTATGCTGAATGGAATAAGCCAGTCACATAAAGACAAGTGTTGTGTGAGTCCACTTATGTGAGGTCCCTAGAATAGCCAAATTCATAGAGACAGAAAGTAGAAAGGTGGTCGCCAGGGGCTGGGGAAGGAGGTGGGGAGTTAGGGTTTAATGGGGATGGAGTCTCAGGTTGAGAAGGCAAGATGTTCTGGAGATGGATGGTTGCACAACAGTAGGTAGGTACTTAATGCCACTGAGTTGTTGGCTTAAAATGGTAAATATATGTTAGGTGTATTTTACCACAATAAAAAAATAAATCAATTAAAGTCTTACCATGTCACTCTTCTGCTTGGATCCGTGTGTCACTCCTCACTTTCTTGTCATTTCAACCTTCTCAGGCATTGCTTTCAGATGCCCCAGTCCCACACCAGTCATGGCCTGGCCTCTTGAGCCACGTTCTTAGTGCGAGAGGGGCAACGGCCCGCCTGCACTAGGGGTGCGGGACTGCGTGCTGGGATTTGGAGAGAAGACCTCAAGGTGACACCAGGTCACTATACTAGGGGGCAGGAAAGGCAGAAGAGAAGGCATCAGGAGGAGGAAGCATAGAGCCTTTCTAGGAAACCAAACTATATCAAGGTCATGCTTGCCTTTTTTCTTTGAAAAGCCCACATTCCATCACCAGAGTGTGTCATCACAGCAGCACTTATAAAGCCATAATCAAGCCTCACGCACCTTGTGTGCCACCTCCGGAGGCTGCCCCAAGACCTCCTGGTGGTCCTCCATCAACAGAAGCCGGCCCCCTGAGAATCAGATAGGCCCAGATCACCGCTGTGCACAAAGCACTCAGGACATTGGTCCTGGTGAGGACCAAAGAACTGCGAGAAAAAGGTGACGAGGAAACCGTCTCTGGAAGAGCAGCATAGCCTACAAAGCCCCGGTTAGAGTTTCCTGCGCTGTTGCTCCTTCTATTAAGGCAACTGTGCTCTGGCTCCCCCATGCAGGTGAGCGTGCCCTCCTTGTACACCCACAGCCAGCAGCCCCGCGTCCAGGGGCCGGCCGAGGTGGGCAGGGCAGCTCATCGCTGCAGAGCCAGACCTTCATGCGGATTGTCTCTCCCTTCCGACTCTCGGCCGGCCCCACGGGTCACCCTCTGCCCAGCAGTGCAGGTCTCTACACCCGCACAGCTCTGTCCAGGGATCTGGAGGACTGGGCAGAGGCCAGAGAGGGAAGCCCACCAGCGTGCATCCTCCTGACCTAAGGAATCACACGATTTTGTAATTGATGTGATTGATTTGTCATTGTGCACATATGAAATGCGTGAAATGCATAGCGTATATAACTGTAATATGTATGTATGAATAGTATGTTAAAAAATATATGTGTAGTATGTGTGTGTGAATAGGTATGTGTGTGAGGGGTGTGTGCACAGTGTGTTGACATAAAACAGCCAGTTATTTTACCAGAAAAATGGGTTTACTCAGAAAGAGCAAAGACTTGCAATTTGGGACATGCAATGAATGGCGAACCACAGGCCAGTCTGGAGAACAAAGGGGAGGAATGTTCTTTTACAGAAGAGAAAGCAGAGTTGGTGGGAGGGGCTGTAATAAACAGAGTCCGTTGGCAATTTCAAACGACTCTTCGTTGGCTGAGTTGTGAAAGCCCCTCATTGGCTGGGCTGCTGTCGGGGGAGGAGACATTCTTCCTTCCTCCTGCTGGGTAGTAACACAGCCACTCTCTTCCTGTCGGGTCTGCAGTTGATTCAGTGCGGTGGGTGTGAGCGCTCCCCCTCTGGCCTGCCAACTCCGTTTTAAGTGCTGTTTCCCCTTATTAATTTTCCCAGGTGTGTGTGGTGTGTGTGTGGTGTGTGGTGTGTGGTGTGTGCATGCGTGTGGTCAGCGGGGTATCAGAGCCCAGGAAACCCTGCACCGACCCACAGGTCTGCCACTCCCAGCAGCCCCATGGCCCTCCTTTCCCACCCTTGTCTTTATCTGGAGCCCTGGTCCATCACAGTGTGACCTCATGGGGATGGTGGTGGTGTCCCATAGAAGGACTCTCCCATTTCAGGACTGGGATGGAGACTGGCTGTGATGGCCAGTCCCCTCAGGCTGCAGGGAACAAGGTCCAGCAGGCGAGAGGAGGGACCTCCAGAGGGAGGAATGCTCGGGAATTGTCCAGTGAATTCCAGGACACACCTGTGGAGGAGAGGCTCAGGGGTGGCACCCTGGGGCTCTGTCCTGGTGGTGACAATTCCCAGAGTGTGGTCACCACAGTGCAGGTTCAGGAGGTACCTGGCTTGTTTGTCCTTCTCTCTAAACATTATGTCTAGAGCTTTCCATTCACACTTTACATTTTTTCAAACATCGAAAAGCCTCCAAATCGTATCTTTTTCTATCTCCAGGAGGTAACTTAAAACTCTAGCTTCAGATTGAATTTTACTCTCTTCCCTTTCTTTTGGGCCATCTGGGCTATTGGGAAGGAATGTCCCATTTGTCCCTCTTCCCCAGTCTCTCCCTATCAATCTGTCCTCTCTCCCAAAGCTGACAACTAGCCAGGTTTTCTCCTTACATCTGAGAATCAGGCTCTGCCCATGGGGTGAGTCCGTGCCCTCAGCATGACCTTCATGACCCACTGTGCCCCTCCCTGCCCACAGCCCCAGCCTGGATCCATCCCCACATCACATGCCTCCAGCCCCTCGACCCAGATAGCAAGACACCATCCATCACATACCTCTGTCCTTGCCTAGAAGGGCCGTTCTGCTTCCCCTCTTGGCCTGCTCCAGCCTGTTCCTCAACCCACAGCTCAGAAGCCCACCTCCCCTCCCAACTCTGTTGACATCTGTGCTCATCAAATGGGAACATGAAAATTGTCAGCAGCACAGAATGGATGGGTTCTGCTGTTTCCATTAGATGGAGACCGTTGACTAAATTGTCATTGACTAACTCGATAAAGGGAAGTATTTAAAACAAAGATGGTAACAAATGTGATATAATCCATGAAGCTAGCCAGTAAAAGCATCCAGTTTCATTTGAGAACACTATTTATTTTTGTGTGCACAGTCTCACTTGTGGATTGACCTTACATACTCCACCACAGGACCTTGGAGATTTAATCACAATTTCGCAGCCATCAATTAATAGTTGATGGATGTGACTATTGTCAGGCGTGCTAAGCCATTGTGTGCTGCATGGTTGGGAAGGTGGTCTCATTGTTTTCCTAGAGGATTATTACTCACCAAGGACCTTTCAATGGAGAACCTGGGTAAATGCCTCCAGAACTAGGTGATCATATTTGGCTTCCCCAATGGTAGACAGAGGGGCAATTATGTGGAAATGTACAGTCTTCTGTGCAGTTTTCTGGCCAATGGCAAGAATTCAGATTCGAGGATCTTCTACAAGAACCATGGTCTGAACCTTTGAACATTTCAACATCATGAAAGTTAGAAGAGAGAGGGGGGAAGGAGAAAAGAGAAAAGGAGGAAGAGAAAGAGGTGTGGGGACAGGTGTAGGTTAAAGGAAGTCACAGCACAGTATGGACATGATCACTGTGTGATGGCGACTGAGTCTTGCAGCCAAAACCAAATAGACAGGTGACGTCTACAGAGGGCATTCTTGGGACAATTGTGAATTTTGAATATGCATTATGTACTAGAATATTGCTATTTCAATGTTGGATGTGTTGGGTGTGCTCCTTGTGTGTAGTTACCTTGGAGAGTATCCTTGTTCTTAGAAGTCACACTGAAGTATTCATGGGTGAAATGGCACAATGTCAGCAACATATTTCAAATAATTTAGCAAACAAAAGAATGTGCCTGTGTCCTTTTGTACATACATTTTACATTTTGCATATTTATATGTATGCATATATATATATATATATATATATATATATAACTTATGAAGAAAGAGATAACACTAATTCAGCATGATGTTAATGGCTGCCAAATTGAGGAGAAAGACATACAGATGTTCATTCATTGTTCCTGAAGATGTGAATTCTTTAAAAAAGGATCAAATTTGGAAATAATAAAATAAAACTAAAAGGGAAAAACAGTCAAGAACTTGGTGTTCACTAGAACTGGTCTAAAATTAAATGCTCCCCATAGGTTGATGTGAGAGCACGGAACGGGGTGTGTGAGATCCAATGTCACTGTCGTCTGGTTTCCAGCATCAGGTAGGTGTGTTGAGTTGGACCACCGTGATGACTAGACCTCCAGTCCTGAGGCTTGATAACACCTCTGCCCCACCATCTGCCCCACCAGAACATTCGGGTGTAACTGTCTGCAGGAGCAATACCTGTGGGCACTTCGAGGTGAGAGTCTCTGCTTTGCCCAGAAGGGAAGGCATTCACAGGTCCAGCGTCTTCTTTGAATGGCTTGGGCTGAATGCTCACCCTGTTGACAGCTCCTTCCTTGTCCCTCTACATACACAGATCTACAAGCATCCCCTGCCCCATCCTTGGGTCCAGTGCTCCCAGACTAACCAGGACAGGAATGACAGCTATCATGAGGGGCTCCACATGTCCTGAGACCACCTCTTCCTCCTCTGCCCTCATCTACTTCCTAGATTCTCTGTAGTGGTGAGCATTCATTGCAAACTCCCTTAAACTGAGAGAAGAGTGACAAACTTTGTACAATATATACAAGGTCCTGAATAGACAAGACACAGAACCATGAGGCCTGTTGACTCCTCTGGAGTGAGCCAGACCTGGAGTCCTGCCCTGGGTCTACCATATGCTGACTGCTCTGTGATTTTGCACAAGGTACATCACCCTCTGGACCTCTGCTCCATATCTGTAAGTAGAGGATGGAGTCTACCCAGAGCCAGGCAGAGGCCCAGAGAGTCCTGGACCATGACTATTTTAAAGGAAAAAGAAACAGAGAGAAAGGAGAGAAGAAGGAGGAGGAATAGAAAGGAAAAACAGCTAAAACAGAAATAGGACTCTTCAGAAATAGTATTTTAAATGCCTACATTTCTTTTTAATTTTTTTTCACAAAAATACAATGCCTGGTTCCAACCATAAGATAATTCAATTATAGGATTTATCAAATATTAACTCATGGAGTCCTGCAGGCCATGTGATCTGATAATGGCTATCATACTTATTAAAACTTTATGATGATCTCCTTTATTTTTATTTTGTTGCCATTTCTCTGTGACTTTGTGTGTAACCAAATTTAAAGATGACCTCAAAGCTTTAGTAGGACATTTGTGAAAGACAGACCTGTGCTGAATGCCCTCCTGCCCCATCCCTGACCTCCTTCCCCTTCTCCACCTGACAGGGCCCTATTGGGTTGCTTGGTTATAATCCTTGAGTTAAAAAATGATGCAAGTAAGGCCTCATCCTGTCCTGTCTTGAGTGCTCACTGTTAGTCATGTCCATTCTTACGAATGGAAACATATTGATAATGTTTGCTGCTAGCCACAAATATTCATAGCTTCTCTTTATATGTCTTGATTTCTCCTTTGTTCCTGAAGGATATTTTTGCTGGATATAGAAGTCTAGGTTGACATTTTCTTTTTTTCTAGCACTTGAAAAATGGTGTGCCACTTTCTTCTGGCATTCATAGCTTCTGATGAGAAATTTCCTACCATTCAAATTATTTTTTCCACTATAAATAAGGTGCCATTTCTTTCACTGCTTTAAAGATATTTTCTTTGTCTTTAGTTATCAGAAGTTTGACTGTGGTGTGTTCTGGTGTAGTTTTCCTTGGATTTATCCTGTTTATAATTCATCCAACTTCTTTAATTTGCACTTTTTGTATTTTGTCAAATTTGAGAAGTTTTCAGCCATTATTTCTGGCTGGTTACCTATTAGCTCACTAGGCTTTGTTCACATCCTAACCTTGAGGCTGTGATGACAGGTTGAAGCTTTGCTTCAGTTTCTGCCCAGCATCCTGATTTCCACTGGAATTGAAGCTTTCCTTCACACCCCACTGTAGGGCTGTGTTGAGTCAGTTACTGCTGCCCCCTCAGAGGCCTGGACCAGAACTGGCCAATGTGTGCTGACAACACAGTCACAGGTCAGATGCACAGAGGAGGGAAGAATGCCGTAGTCAATGAGCAGTCCCAGGTGCTGGTGGCAGAGGGAGCAAGTTTAGATTTGTCCAGCTGATCTGGATTGCGTGCCCTGCTCCATGTGCCTGGATGGAGTCTTTTTACAGAGCCAGAGGACAATGGGGAACAATATTTCCTTCCTCTGCCTCTTGTAACTTCAATTTCATGAATGCAGCAGCTGATCCAACCTTCCTTAACCACTTTACACCAGCTTTGGTCATGTTTGAGTTCCCTTAGGCTAGATTGTTAGTCACCTCTAAATATCTCCCCAGCCTCAGGAAACTCACAAAAAAACCCCACACAAACAAGAGATGACTCGGGAATTTAAAAGCAGGCTTCCTGCTTGTTCTGGCAACAGTATTCTAGGCAACTTGGCAACTCCCACCAGCCTTGGACTTCTTTTCTATAAGATAAGGACTCTGTAAAGTAAGCAGAAAGAATTCCTACTTAATTCCAGGGGCTTCCCTGGTGGAGCAGTGCTTAAAAACTCGCCTGCCAATGCAGGGGACACAGGTTGGAGCCCTGGTCCAGGAAGATCCCACATGCCATGGAGAAACGACGTCCGTGTACCACAACTACTGAGCCTGCGCTCTAGAGCCTGCGAGCCACAACTACTGAGCCCACGCACCACAACTACTGAAGCCCACACATCTAGCGCCCGTGCTCTGCAACAAGAGAAGCCACCTCAATGAGAAGCCCGCGCACCACAAGGAAGGGTAGCCCCCGCTCGCCACAACTAGAGAAAGCCCACGCACAGCAGCAAAGACCCAGTGCAGCCAAAAATAAATAAATAAAATAAACTTTAAAAAAATTCCTACTTAATTCCAAATTCACACGACATGACAGGTATAAAAATGCTATTAAAATTCTAACATATAATACAAATGTTGCCACATTTCTTCCTTCTCTCAGGATGTCCTGAGTTTCTGAATGCACCCTCCCAGATGTCAACCCCTGGTGTGTTGGGATGACGTTGCCTGGACCCTTAGGCTTCTGGTGTATTCACAGAGTATAGCTATGACTTTATAAAGACAATAAAAATATTCTTTGAAAACAATGAATTCACGTTGTAGAATGATTTGTGCAGTTAATTCCTCGTGGCTCTAAAAGCTGTGATTAAGACATGATGCAATTTTGAGGTGAACACCAAACCCTCCATAGCTGCCTTCAATAGTAGAGACGCTTTTCTTGTGACATTGGCTATCTTTCTGTCTATATTTTCTTCTATGTACTGCATCTGTTTTAGCAGAAATAGATACTCTCCTTTACAATGACGTCTGGGTTGATTATTGTGAATTCTTGGTTTTCATCTGCATTTGCTCAAAGTTCTGACATCACTATGTTGTCACTGAACATACTTCTCTAGCTCTAAGCTGTCACTGTTCCCAAACTGTCATCATACAGAGCCAAGCAACTCTACAACTGAGAGGGATCCCCTTCTCCCAAGTGCACCCCATAGATACCTGGCAGCTCTGCTCTTGCATCGGGATGCCTGCAATGTCAGGAGGGGTGCATGGAGAACCCTGGTTTCGTCAGGAAGAGAATAATCTCCTTATTCAGTGGTCTCTGAAAGCAAGATTTCTCTTACTTAGAAGACATACCATGTATGCTTTCTTCCTGGGTTTATCAAATATTTCCCTGGGTTCAGTAAAAGCCCCTGGTGTGTGCTTTGCAACAGTAATCAGAGAACAAAGAAATAGCTCTCAGAAACTGAAAATATGATAGTGAAGTGAAAAACTGAGTAGCATGATAGAAAATAACAGAAAGTAGACAAAAAAAGAAAAACGAAATTAGAAGGGAGAAAGAAAAGAAAAGAAAGGAAAAAAGAAAAGAAAAGAAAACTAGCAGATTATCCAGGAGTTAGCAACATTTGATCAACTAAATTTACAGAGAGAAAAGCAGAGAAAATAATAGGTAAAGTTTTCTTAGAGGAAGAGTGAGGATGAAAATATATTTATTTATCTATTCATTTATTTTATATCAAATAGTACTAACTTTGGATTTCCACAGTACTTTAATATTTTTTTAGACAATAGAGGCTCTCGGTAAACTCTTTAATAAAGTTATGTATTATTACTTAAATTCAAGGAGATAAAAGCTCAGGTTTCCAAACCAGTTAGAGAAATATTGTGTCTCATTTCCTCTTAAGAGTCGTAAGCAGAGGTAGGTGGGCATGTCCCTACTGCCTTGTGGAACTAGATGCTCTAGGGATCCAACGATTCATGAGGAAGTAAGGTGAGCTGTGCCAGAGAGAAAGAAAAGTGGGGTGACCCCTCCACAGTTCACATTATCAAAGATTCAAGCTGGTATCGCCTGGGTCAAACTCCACATCTCTCAACTGGTCTATCCAAACCTCATTTTACGCAGCTGGAAAATGGGAGCAGTACTTTCCACCCTGTTCTCTCAGGTGTGGAAATTATACCTGCTAAGGCTGATGCAGACCTGGAGCATTGCAAATTGAGTAGGAATTGGACAGAAGAGAAGGGGTTAGAGAGAATTTCAGACCTGTGAAGGCACAGACGCGTATTAGTGCTTCACAGGTGACTTTGCTTAAGCCTTTCGGTAATCTTATGACAGAGGTAAAATATACCACAGTGGTCATGAGCACAGACTCCGGAGGTGACTGCTGTAGGCAGGTAAGAATGGGGTGCCCACCCCAGATTAAACTGCAGACCTGTTCTCAGAGACAGGGGTAGACAGCTGAGAGAGAAAGTGAGCAGAAACTGAGGGGAACTAGACCTTCACACGGGGTCAGAGGAAAAGAAAAGCACTTTTTAGAAGGGACAAATGCACTGGGAGGGAACAGAACAAAGCACTCCACCCCTCCCCCACACACCCTCTGAGGAACCTGACTTCCCACTAACTCATGGGGTGTCTGCTGTGAGCCCCGGTACTCACACTGGAAGTTGACAAGTGCATACCCCCAATCAACATAACCTAGGGGCATACTGACCCCATGATACAAATGGACCATCTATGATCACCACACACCCAAGAAAAACAACCCCAGGAAAGGAGACTAGGGTGACCCAGTGGAACGCTCACCCCAGAAGAAACAGACCTGCCTCAGGAAGCAGAGGAGAGTGCCGTAGGGAGGCTGAGGAAGGTGTATGTTCTGAACAAGATCAGCGGCTTTGGTGGAGAACAGAGAGGGTAAGAAAAGGGTCTTAGAAATTATAAAAAGTAGAGTAAAAATAAATGTATACACTGAACAGTCAGTGACCGTCTTTGAAGTCTCAGTTGGTTGATTATTGGTAGAATAATATTTTAAAAACTTAACAAAATGAAAAAGGAAGAAAAAGTTGAAGAAAAGGAGAGAAGGGACAGAAACATTGACTATATATCAGGATTTTAACACACATCCAGGCGACCAGGACAGGGATAATGAAGGAGAGGCAAAATATTGAAAAAGTAATAGAAATAAGTGTCTGGAGGCTAAAGAATAACATGGATGCTTAGGATAAGGTCCTTAAAAGTGTGTGGATGTTTGGATGAGCTAGGAAAGAACCCCTGTGTATATCCGGAACAAGTTAATGAACGTAAACACAGCAAAAATGTCTGCAAATCTAGAATTGAAAATCGGGCTGCATTCAGAGAAACAGCCGTTAGTGTCCTCCTTCCCTAGTACTCAGCTCACCTGATTTAAATCTCAGCCCTCTCCCACTACCACCTTCAGGCCTGAGGGATGAGGGTGGGGTCTTGGCCACTCTTCTGCTCCACTGCCCTCACCCTCCAGGGGTGGAAGGCAGAGGGCACAGGCTTCCTCATGCTTTTCAGGAGCCTGACTCACCTGCTTTTCAGTAGAGGGAGAGTGTGTGGGAAAAGGACCCCCAAGCCCTGTCACCTCCAGCGTTTGGGGTCCCCTCTTTGTGGGCCAGTCGTGACAGCCACAAAGCTAGCTCTGGAAGGCCCCTCCAGACTGGCTAGAATGGACATGCAGGTGTGAGTTCCTGGGGCCCCTGGGTGGGATTGACTGGGTCAGGGCCATTTTGTCAAAAGACATGGGTGCAATGATCTGTAGCTTTGTAAGATGTGGGCCATTGAGCACCACTCCCCTCCCCATTTCCCCAGCTTTATGCTAGGCCCAGGGCAAGAGGAAAATCCCAATTAAAATTATCTGTAGTGAAAAGATTAGTAGAGTATTTATGAAGATGATGATGGCATCTTTAGGACTGTGGGTGGTTTTGATAACACCAGGATGCTTCTGTTATCCAAGTAATGGGAATCATTTACCCAAGTCTCCCTGTTTCACAGATTGTTTATTTGGTTTTGTCAGTTCCTCACTGCTGTAACTACATATCTACAACCTCTTATTGTGCAGAGTAAACTTGCAAGGGTGCAAACCTAAGGCAAATTCCTTCAGCTACAATTGCTCCCTTTCCAGTTGGGCCTGTGAAGTGTCTTTGTACCCATGTCTCAGGTGGCAACAAGCTCTGCAAGGCTGGTGCACCCACCCAGAGCCCAGACAGAGGGAGGGCCCTGGGGTCTCTGATCTCAGATCTCAAAATCGTCAGTGTCTCTAGTTTACCTGTGACATCCTCTCCCTCAGGCACTGAAGGGGAGTGTCCCAGACTCTCAGCCCAAGACGAAGCAGTGATGGATGAGATACCAGAAAATAATTCAAAACATCATCTTACAATGACTCTTCCTGCCTCTTTATGCCATGATCTATCTGCCTGTATGTTCATTAATATTAACACAGTCCCAATATTTCTAAACTTAGGTATCATAATTTCTATTTAAGGTTATACTTTAGTGTGTTTGGGGGGGATTGACTGAATTTTTGACATATATGAAAAATTTTAATTTATGCCTTTGGGCTAAAAAATAGAGGTAAACATTTCATCAGACAATATTTTCCCATGTGCTGATTCAAAAATCATGGTAATTCTACAGAATGAATTAGTTTTCCTAATTTGAAAATTATGTCTAACAGGTATCAGAGCATTTGAAAAATACATTTAAATACACCAAATTATAGTGTGGTTTTTCACTATGCTACTTATAAATATAATGGGTTTTATTTAACAAGCAGTTAAAATACATTTCCTTGCATGGAAACTCTTTAAATAATTTAGTGTTCAAAATTCTTAAATGAAAATATTATCATAAAACTCCATAAAAATTGTGATACCTTTTTGGGTTGATTTAGTTCTTATTATTTAATTCAACAATTTTAAAAGCTATGGAATCACTGAAAGAATTAAAATAACACCTTATAATATGTGGCATTTAATATGACTGAAATTTGTTATACTTCCTTTTATAGTTGAGTTTCACTTCATTACTCACCTGTGTCCTGTAAAACCATACAAATATATATATGTACGAATTCTCCTATTTATGATCAGCTAATTTACAAACACCCCACACATAAGAATGCTCAGCATTTCCTTTGCTGTTTCTATGCACAAAGGGAGATTGTCTTGTTTTCTCTGCAGACCTCCCACCCAGGTCTGGACAGAAATGAAGTTTTGTCCTGTATTCCAGCCAATTTCCTCCATTGACATAAAATTGCATTGTAGGAGCAGTCATTTTTTATCTGACCTGGTACCATAACCACAGTTGAATGGGCAAAAAGTAAAAACCTGTTCCAAGCTCGACCATTTACTAAATGATTCCTTTAGAGTTTTCCCTAAAATGTTCAAATCTGAAATTGGGGTAAGCAGTAGGGCCTACTGCAGATATCTGAGCTGTGGGAATGATGAATTGAAATGTTGCTGGCCATATCACCCAGGACTTGCCCTAATCTGGAGAACAGGGAAGGGAAAGATGCCACATACAGAGAGAAGGGAAAACAAGAGAGACTTGGTGTTATCTGCATCCCTGGGTCATTGTTCCTGAACCTGGTGGCATCACTGCCGTCACACATTTGGGTGCTCCAACACCTACCTGGATTGATGAGATCCTTGGTGTCTCTCGGATGAATTCTCTTTTCCACTTAAGCTGATTTGAGATGAACTTCTGTCACTTACAATCCTCAAAATCCCAACTGGTAGAGAACTGACTGGCTTGAATTCTGGGACTAGACCTTCCAGGTTTGAATCCTAGCTCTACTACTTCTAAAATGTGCCACTATAAGCAGGTATCAACATCTCAGCCTCCTCATTGTTAAAAAGGAGAAAAATAATGTTATATCACTTCTTGAGAGTATTAATAAAACCCCAGGAAGAGGGGCTGCATATATTTCATATTTTTAACCATATGCATGCACACATAAAACAAGAAGGAAGGCAAGAGTGGTCCTCCTTACGGCAGAAGCCAACTCCTAAATTTCAGAGAACTGATAGAGGTAAAAGTCACCACTTTGCACACAACATGGTAATAGCTGAGTCAGACGGGAAGCATCATGGATACAAAAACTAGTGGGAGAAAGTTGCCTGATGAACAGGAGAGTTAGGTAGTCTCAAAGCATCTCCTCATAAAGGACCTACTAATCACATTGGTGGACATTCACAGTGCAGAAACTTGGCATAACACAGTCTAACTAAGTGATCAGAGTGAATAGCCCCCATCACAGAACAACCTGATATGAGAGGCACCTGGCATGATGCTCCCTCCCAGAAGGACACAGCACAACTCCTGTGACATCCCTGGCAAAGCGCACAGGAATCCTCCAGGAAGAAACAATGGACTGGCCCATTCTATGAAATAAACATTCTATGAAACAATTGTGCTATCCTCTTCAGAAAGTGTCATGTCACCAGAGATGCGGAAAGGCCTGCAGCATGTTCCAGAATAGAGGAGATTCTTGGTTAGATCCTGGACCAGGAAAATAGCTCCAAAGGAAATTATTGTGGCGTTTGTCAAAATTTGAATAAGATCTGTCAATTAAAAACGTGTTCGTCAACATTAAGTTTCCTGAATTTGATCCTGATACTGTGGCTGTTTAGGAGAATGCCCTTTTCATAACAAGTTCTCACTAAGGTATTAAGGAGCCAGTGGCATGATGGTTCCAGCCTGCTCTTAGATAATTTAGACAAAAACAATACACATATACATAAATAAAAATAAATGTGTCAGAGAAAACAAATATCATATGATATCACTTATATTTGAAATCTAAAAAAAAACCCCAAAAACTATACAAATGACCTACTGCATAGCACAAGGAACTATATTCAGTGTTTTGTAATAACCTATATGGGAAGAGAATCTGAAAAAGAATAGATGTGTGTACATGTATAACTGAATCACTGTGCTGTATACCTGAAACTAACACAACATTGTAAAACAATTATACTCCAATATAAAATAAAAATTAAAAAAATATACTACCTAGAGATTAAAAAAAAATGTGGAAGAGCTCAGATTAAGATGGCAGAGGAGTAGGACGTGAAGCTCGCCTTCTTCCACAAGTACATCAAAAATACATCTACATGTGGAATGACTCTCACAGAACATCTACTGGAGGCTGGCAAAAGATCTCAGACTTCCAAAAGTTCAAGAAAATCTCCAGGTAACTAGGTAAAGCAAAAGAAAAACGAATCAAAATAAAGAGAGAGAGAGAAAGGAATCGTGATGGGACCTGCATTTCTGGGAGGGAGCTGTGAAAGAGGAAATGTTTCCACACACTGGGAAGTCCCCTCACTGGCGGGGACAGAGCGGGGAGATTCAGAGTCTTGGAGGAGAAAGCACAGCAACAGGTGTGCTGAGGGCAAAGTGGAGAGAAACCTGCACAGATGGTAGTGCTGCCTGACAGTCCCCAGCCTGAGATGCTTGTCTGCTGGTGCAGGTGCGGGCTGGGTGCTGAGGCTCAGGCTCCGGAGGCAGACCCTGGGGAGAAGACTGTGGCTGGCTGCGTGAAGACAGCCTGAGGAGCTTACGCTGTGGTGTACCACGACCCAGAGAGTACAGGAAGAAGCCTGGGCCCACCAGAGAGGCAAGGGACCATTGCTCAGGGGTGCACGAGGAGAGGGGTAAGCCTGCCATAGGAGCTTCTTTCTCCACGTGCTCTCGGGTGGCACAGAGCCACCTGCATGAGCTCCAGGGATAGGCATGAGCAGCCACTGCCATCTTGGAGTCCAGAGATGGGCACAGTCCTCTGAGCAGGTGCAGGTTGCTGCTGCTGAGGGTCCCGCAGCCAGAAGCCAAAAGCTGTCCCCCGCCTCCTGGGAGAGCACACAGGCAAAGCCTGTTTGTGAAAGCAATGATAAACACAAGGAACAGCAAAAGGATAAACATGAAGATGTAAAAAAGGACATCAAAATCATAAAATGCAGGGAAGGGGAGTAAGAAAGTGCAGATTTATTTTCTTTTTCTTTATTTTTACAATGTGTTTAAGCCTATGACTATCAGTCTAAAGTAAGCAGATATAGGAAGGGGTTAACACGCTTGAAAATCAGAGTAACCACAAATCAAAAACATACAATAGATTCACAAAAAACAAAAAGAAGAGAACACAAGCATAAAATAAAGGGAAATCATCAAACCACACACACACACAAAAAGAAAGATACAAAGAGGAAACATAGAATCAACTGGAAAACAAGGTTTAACATGACAATAAATACAGATGTATCAATAATTACCTTAAAAGTCAAGGACTGAATGTTCTAATCAAAAGACATAGAGTGGCAGACTGGGGGAAAACAAACAAACAAAAAAGAGCCTACAATATATTGCTTACAAGAGGTGCACTTTAAGGCAAAGGACACACATAGATTGAAAGTGAGGGAATGGAAACAGATATTTCATGCAAACAAAAATGACAAGAAAGCAGGAGTTGCAATACTCATATCAGACAA
The DNA here is from genome assembly GCF_008692025.1 of Phocoena sinus. Taxonomy (NCBI): domain Eukaryota; kingdom Metazoa; phylum Chordata; class Mammalia; order Artiodactyla; family Phocoenidae; genus Phocoena; species Phocoena sinus. The sequence goes on from NC_045771.1 coordinate 98,948,298, forward strand.
AATAGACTTTAAAAGAATGACCATAAAGAAAGAAAGAAGGACACTATAGAATGGTAAAAGGATCAATACAAAAGATGGTATTAAACTTGTTAACATATATGCACCTAATAGAGGAGGACACAAATACATAAAACAAATACTAACAGACATAAAGGGAGAAATTGATGGGAATACAATAATAGTAGGAGACTTTAACACCACACTCACGTCAATGTGGACAAATCTTCCAGACAGAGAATCAATAAGGCAACAGAGATTCTAAATTACACAAAGCAGGAGGCATAACTGTTTCAGACTTCAGACAATACTACAAAGCTACAGCAATCAAAGCAGTGTGGTATTGGTACAAAAACAGACATATGGATCAATGGAACAGAATAGAGAGTCCAGAAATAAACCCAGACACCTATGGTCAACTAAGGAGGCAAGACTATAAAATGGGAAAAATACAGTCTCTTCAGCAAGTGGTAAAGTTGGACAGCTGCATATAAATCAATGAAGTTAGAACACACCCTCACACCATGCACAAAAATAAACTCAAAATGGCTTAAAAACTTAAACATAAGACATGACACCATAAAACTCCTAGAAGAGAGCATAGACAAAACTTTCTCTGACATAAATTGTACCAATGATTTCTTAGGTCAGTCTCCCAAGGCAATAGAAATAAAACCAAAAATTAACAAATGCAACTTAATCAAACTTACAAGATTTTGCACAGCAAAGGAAAACATAAAAAAAAAAAAAGACAACCTGGCATGGACTTATATATACTACCAAATGTAAAATAGCTAGCTAGTGGGAAGCAGCCACATAGCACAGGGAGATCAGCTTGGTGCTTTATGACCACCTAGAGGGGTGGGAAAGGGAGGGTTGGAGGGAGACACAAGAGGGAGGGGATATGGGGATATATGTGTATGTATAGCTGATTCACTTTGTCATAAAGCAGAAACTAACACACTGTTGTAAAGCAATTATACTCCAATAAAGATGTTAAAAAAAAAAAAAGACAACCTACTAAATGGGAGAAAATATTTGCAAATGATGAGACTGATAAGAGTTTAATCTCCAAAATATACAAACAGCTCATATAACTCAACAACAAAAAAATACAACCCAATCAAAAAACAGGCAGAAGACCTTAATAGACATTTCTCCAAAGAAGACATAAAGATGGGCAGTAGGCACATGAAAAGATGCTCAACTTCACTAATTATTAGTGAAATGCAAATCAAAACTACAATGAGGTACCACTTCATACTGGTCAGAATGGCCATCATCAAAAAATTTACAAATAACAAATGCTGGAGAGGGTGTGGAGAAAAGGGAACCCTCCTACACTGGTGGTGGGAATGTAAGTTGGTGCAGCCACTATAGAGAACAGTATGGAGGTTCCTCATATATATAAAAATAGAGTTGCCATATGATCCAGCAATCCCACTCCTGGGCAAATACCCAGTCAAAACTATAATTCAAAAAGATACATGCACACCTATGTTCACAGCAGTACTATTAATAGTAGCCCAAAACAGGGAAACAACCTAAACGTCTATTGACAGATGAATGGATAAAGAAGATGTGGTACATATATACAATGAAATACAACTCAGCCATAAAAAAAATGAAACAAGGCCATTTGCAGCAACATGGATGCAACTGGAGATTATCATACTAAGAGAAGTAAGTCAGAAAGAGAAGACAAATACCATATGATATCACTTATATGTGGAATCTAAACTATGGTACAAATGAACCTACCTACAAAACAGAAACAGACTCACAGACATAGAGATCAGACTTGTGGTTACCAAGAGGGAGGAGGGGAGGGAGAGGGATGGACTGGGAGTTTGGGGCTGGTAGATGCAAACTATTACATTTAGAATGGATAAACAACAAGGTCCTATTGTATACAGGGAACTATATCCAATCTCCTGGGGAAAACCATAATGGAAAAGAATATTTTTAAAAAGAATGTGTGTATGTGTATAATTGAGTCACTTTGCTGTACAGCAGAGATTGATACAACATTGCAAATCAACTCTACTTTAACAGAAAAAAAAAAAATAAATGCGTATGTGTGTGGGGAAAAACAGTGAAAGACATAGAAAATAGGTCCAAACGTAAACAACCGACGAATTTGTGTAAAGGGCATGCAGAAGAATTTCGTACAACTCTTTCAGTTTTTGTGTAATTTTGGAATTACATCAAAATAAAAAGTTACAAAATGTTACTAGGTATGTGCATATTGTAATACAGATAGAGAATGAATTAGTAATAAAAATGTGGGAAATTATCAATATAGACATACAGGTGTCCTTTGAACTATTTCTGTAACTTTGCAGCAAACCTGGAATTATTTCAAAGTGACAAAATGACACTTAAAACATGCTCATATTCATGTCTTCATATAATACATATTTCCATGATAAAGTCGTACATGGCGCATCTCTTCTGAATTCAAGGATTTTGCTGTCTGGGCTGGAATGCTTTGGCAAACACTGCCGACTGTGATAACTCTCTGGGACCCTGTCTGATGAGCAGGGACAGCTTTCTTGGAGGTCGTGTCTGAGCTGAAGCTTAGATGTTAGGGGGATGGCAGCCTGGTGAAGAAGGGCGGGGAACCAACCTGCACAGGGGCCAGCATCAGAGGATATTCCAGTTCCTAAGAGCTGCAGGGCAATGTCAAACATCATCTGTGAGCTGTATGTGTACTCAATTAACAGTTCTTGAAAAAAATCAAGTTTTGATTGCATAAAAATTAAAATCAGCTTTAAAACTAGCAAGTAATTTTGATAAAGTAAAAACAGATTTAACAAAACATTGGCAGCAAATACGACATACATATGATATCTTTATTATTTAAAGAGCTCATGGAAGTTGGAAGAGAAACACCAGACCTCAATAGGTAAAAAAGCATTAAAAAATGCTTTAAAAAGTATAAATCATAAGGAAATGAACAAGAAAGTATTCTAAATGTATTTATTTTGGAATAAATTCTTTTCTTTGTAAATGCAGAAAGAAAGCCAAGTATGTACCTCACAAAAGATCACTATTCTTTCAGTAACAAAAGGCAATAGATATGTTATCAATGTATGTAGAAAAAGCAAAATAATAAAGACGCATTTAGGTAACTAAAAAACTGGGAGGAATCAATATAATGTTAGTATGGATCACTGTCAGGTAAATTATTATTTTTTTATTATAATCATTCTGTTTTTCTATATTTCCCTAATTTTAGCCAGTGTCATGTATTATATTTAAAATGAGAAAAAAGCAGTGATTGATTTTAAGACCCTGTACTCTTTATTTGCCCCCCCCTCTTTTCTTCTATTTTCTTGACCAGCACGGTAAGTTACTTTGTTGGAAATGTTGTTACTTATATGAAATTTAGGGCGTTTTTTTGTTTGTTTTGTTTTGTTTTTGCGGTACGTGGGCCTCTCAATGTTGTGGCCTCTCCCGTTGCAGAGCACAGGCTCCGGACGCGCAGGCTCAGCGGCCATGGCTCACGGGCCCAGCCTCTCCGCGGGCATGTGCGATCTTCCCGGACCGGGGCACGAACCCGTGTCCCCTGTATCGGCAGGCGGACTCTCAACCACTGCGCCACGAGGGAAGCCCGAAATTTAGGTTTTTGACCACAAATTTTATATTAGTTTCAGATGTACAACATTATGATTCGATATTTGTATATGTTGCCAAATGATCACCATAGTAAATCTAGCTAACATCCATCACCATACATACAGAATATTTTTTCCTGTGATGAGAGCTTTTAAGATTTACCCTCTTCACAACTTTAAAATAGGCAATACAGTGTTATTAACTATAGTCACCATGCTGTACATTACATCCCCATAAAAATAGCATATATTAACAGATAGATGTATTTTTGAGCAAATGAGATATGAAGATTAAGAGTAGGATTTCTTTTAGGATAACAGCTACATACAATATTTCAGGCTAGATACCTTTATGCTGGATTAGTCCTGCTGGGGTCCTTCAGCCTTTACCTGTGTTTTATCCCCCAGAGCAAAGCTCTCAACCTCTTACTATGGGTGATGTAATCAAGGTTACAGGAAGAAGAGCTCCCTGTTGAGTGCGGGCAGCCCTTGCCCTCTGTGGGCTGTGGCTCTGGGTAAAGCGAAGTATCAGCTGCTTGGCAACTGTGACCTCCTGCTTTCAGCACTGAGGACTTAGGGAACTGCTCTCAGATTTCTTGGCAGGGTTTTGGAGTTGGAGGGAGGGATGTGTCATAGGCCTTGTGCCTCTGAGCCAGCCAACTCTAATGCAGAATTCTTTTTTTTTTTTTTTTTTTTTTGTGGTACGTGGGCCTCTCACTGTTGTGGCCTCTCCCGTTGCAGAGCACAGGTTCCGGACGCACAGGCTCAGTGGCCGTAGCTCACGGGCCCAGCCGCTCTGCGGCATGTGAGATCCTCCCAGACCGGGGCACGAACCCGTGTCCCCTGCATCGGCAGGCAGACTCTCAACCTCTGTACCACCAGGGAAGCCCTAATGCAGAATTCTTAAGTGGGGAATCAGGGGAAAAGGGGACTGCATGGGGGGAGCTTTTGTAAATAAAGTTTTATTAAAACACAGCCACGCCCATCCTTTATGTATCATCTATGGCTGTTTTGTGCCAGAGCATCAGTCAAGTGGTTGTGACAGTGACCTTAAGGCCCACAAATCCTGAAATATCTACTCTCAGTCCCTTTACGGGAGATGTTCATCAGCCCTGTGCTAGCCAATCTCCCCAGGGGCCTCTCTTTAACTTGATGTTTTTACCTTTTGCTCTTACTGGAAACTTCTGTTGTTGATATCAACAACAGAAACAAAAGTGAAGGCTTCTCCAAAGTGTTTGTACCAGCAAGTTTATAAATAGCGGCCAAATTTACCTTGGTAGGAAAGGCTATTACTGACATGAAATTCAGTCCTGAAATTCAGACTAATCACAAATTTCAGGAAAATTGTACATTTAGCTATTACGGTATTGCAGCTTTATTTACACAGACATTGAGGGGCCTTCCTGAGAATACACTGCATACAGGAATCAAGAGCATAATTGCCATGATTCCTACAAAACCAAGCGAAATTTATGGTCAGAGAAAATGTTCTCTCTAGAAAGTCAATATTATGAAACAGGCTGGAGATAACAGCAGCAAGCACCCTGACAGCTTGCTTGTTTCCTTCTGGGAAAGGTCAAAACGACCTAAGAATTTCCAAACAACTCCAGAAAGTAAAGAACCCCAGAAGAACCCAGGAGGTGGATAAAAGCTCCTACCTAGAGCGTAGATGTAGGACAGGGTTCTCTCGGCCTCTGCAGATACCAACTCTTTACCTTAGGTTTCCTTGTATGTGTCCTGGGTCACTATGGGGCTTTCTGGGTTTATAGGGATCTTTTCAGATCAGTGGGCATATTTAACTGTTACCATGACCACTGAGTGATGATGAGTGTCATCCTTCATGACAGAATTCTCCTCCATTAAATCAAAATGCTGCATATCATTTAGAGACGTGGCAGGTGTGGCCTGAAGATGGGTCAGTGAGCTCTCTTTTTGATATTTAGTAATTCAATCTAGAAAACTTTCAACTACCTGTAAAAATCACTTGTTCATCAGATGGAAAGGATTTTTTTTTCAGTTAAGTATTCTGATTGCAAATATAGAACTACATAATTGTATGTACTAGCATAGTACATATTCAATTGCAAAGGAGGTCATCACAGAAAATTATTCTAGGGATTGTATCATGCTCCATGTGTATAGGCAAGAGTTGCTGTTCACCTTCATAGTGGAAGGAGCCCTAAAGCTTGAGTCAGAAGGCAACACAGCTCAAGAAAGCTACTTCTCTCAGCCTTATGTTTGTAATTGATAAAATGGAGACAATCCCCATTTCATAGGATCATTGTGGGTCTATTAATTAGTTCATGGAAGTCCCTGTCCATGGTAGACCCTTGTTATTGGCATTGAACAGATCCATCACTACTCATGTGATAATTCACAAATAATGCCACATGTAAGCATCATTTCACCTAGGAGGTACAAAATTAGAACACTTTCTTAATATGCAAATTATATTATCCCACACCTTTAGCTTATGCATAAAGACCTCCCATCAATGGTGTCACCCTTCCATGATAATCTCAAGAACCACACCAAGTAATTTACTCATTCCAAGAGATTATATCCAGTTAGTATTGCCTCGTGAAAGCTGGAATCACGTTCTCAGCAGGATATCCCTTGTCCTCAAGTTGTGGGCTGTTATACGATCAGGAGGTCCCTCACTCCATGTCCTGGAAGTCCCAGTGGAATCCATTTGCTTCAGTGCATGTCATTCCATGACCAGTTCAGAGCAGTTCACCTACATGAAGGATGAAGAGAGAGGTTTCCCCCATCCACCTCTCTGTGTAACATCACTCTCTTTAATCATCACACCAAGTCATTGTGAACCTTCTCTTCAAAAGCAACAGCTCACTAGAGACACATCTCTATCCACTAACTCAGGAAGCCATTTTCCCAAGTTCCAGCTACTCTGGAAAGATGGATCAGAAGTCCCAGTACCAAATACAGGCCACACCCCACACTAGCTCATTTCTTAGAACTTGAGCAGGCACGCGACCCTCCTGCTTATTTGTCCCCACTGTGATAGATAATGAGCATCCCTGGCCCTTCACTCCTGCTGCATTGCTGGATTAAGGATCTGGGATTTTACCCCTTCCCCTTCCTGTGCCCTGTGTGGAAGTAGCTTTGAGAAATACTCCTTCCCATGGTGCCAACTCACCCAGAATTGTGACCCGAAGATACAGCACTTTTTATCATGATGTAATTGGTGTCCTACAGCACTCAACATTGGAAGTAGGTGGGTAGTAGAAAGGAAACTGTTTGAAATATACAGATTCAGAAGCTTGTCTGAGGGAAATTCTTTCAACCATGGAATGTATCACGATGAGCAGAAAGTTAAGTTCTCACCAGATCTTAGGAAGCTCTCTCCTGGAAAGGATAGACTCAAGAACAACGCCTACATGTTTATAAATGCGCTAAGATGATTTTTTTCATTATGATGGTAACTCATACAAAACAGAATTTGTCAGAATCCTGTCTGTAGGGCACAAACCTACACAGGATGTAGGTCTCTGTTTGAATGTTTCATGATTTATATGCATCTAACAGGTCAGATCTGAAGCATCTTGTCCTGAGGACGTCTGGGAATTTGAGATAAAATGTCATACAAAAAGCCCCAATATGGCCAAACAGGCTAAAGATGCAAGTATCCCAGTGGCAAAACTTTTGCATTTTCATTATAAATTTAATGAATGTAGTATAAGGGTAATCTGATTAGACAATGTTGTTCAATCCTGCAAAAATTATATGCTGCACTTGTACTTCTCCAGTTAATAAGAGTAATCAATTAAAGACTGTTTAAAATCAATTATTGCATAAGAAAACTAATAACTCTGAACTCTTACTACTCAGATGTAAATATACTTGGCAGACATTTTACCATGTTTGACAACAATGCCAAAAATTTATATAACATTGACCACAAGCAGTTGTACAGCTAAGAGAAACACTTCCAAGCTATCCAGTAATTGAAATCAAATTTTGATCAAACTTTTTAGATAAAAGTCTGAATTGTCATTCTATTCCCTCTGTGGAAAAATAATGCATGTGACTAAGAGTCATGTGTTAGAGTCTCAAGTAACAATATGGAATAAAGCTATTCTAGGGTTATGCCAGAAAGAATACTATGTTATTTTCTGGACTTTGTGATGTTTGTGGTACTTGTCATCTTTAAAGGTTTTGTTTGTTTGTTTTTTAATTTGTGGTAATTTTACCCTTACCCTACTGAAATATTTGTTTTTGTACTTAACTTTATATTCATAGTTCTACAATCTTTTCCTTCATGATCAGCCTCAAATTGGATGACTTTCAGACCCCAAAAGACCTGACCAGCCCCTCCCCTCATTCTATCTGGGATTGAGGGGGAAGAAATTTTTCCCAGTGAAAATCCATTTTAATATTCTCTAGACACAGTGAAGTAGAATAAAACTTGATTAGAAATTCCTTAGCTGAAACCATAAACAAGGTGAAAAGACAACCCTCAGAATGGGAGAAAATATTTGCAAATGAAGCAACTGACAAAGAATTAATCTCCAAAATTTACAGCAGCTCATGCAGCTCAATATCCAAAAAACAAACAACCCAATCCAAAAATGGGCAGAAGACCTAAAGAGACATATCTCCAAAGAAGCTATACAGATTGCCAACAAACACATGAACGAATGCTCAACATCACTAATCTTAGAGAAATGCAAATCAAAACTACGATGAGGGGCTTCCCTGGTGGCACAGTGGTTGAGAGTCTGCCTGCCGATACAGGGGACATGGGTTCGTGCCCCAGTCCGGGAAGATCCCACATGCCGTGGAGCGGCTGGGCCCATGAGCCATGGCCACTGAGCCTGCGCATCCGGAGCCTGTGCTCTGCAACAGGAGAGGCCACAACAGTGAGAGGCCCGCGTACTGCAAAAAAACAAAACAAACAAACAAACAAACAAAAAAACTACAATGAGGTGTCACCTCATACCAGTCAGAATGGTCACCATCAAAAAATCTACAAACAATAAATGCTGGAGAGGGTGTGGAAAAAAGGGAACCCTCTTGCACTGTTGGTGGGAATGTAAATTGATACAGCCACTATGGAGAGCAGTATGGAGGTTCCCTAAAAAACTAAAAATAAAAATCCCATACAACCCAGCAATCCCACTACTGGGCATATACCCTGAGAAAACCATAATTCAAAAGAGTCATGTACCACAATGTCCATTGCAGCTCTATTTACAATAACCAGGACATGGAAGCAACCTACGTATCCATCGACAGAGGAATGGATAAAGAAGATGTGACACATATATACAATGGAATATTACTCAGCCATAAAATGAAATGAAATGAAATTGAGTTATTTTTAGTGATGTGTATGGACCTAGAGTCTGTCATACAGAGTGACGTAAGTCAGAAAGAGAAAAATAAATACCGTATGCCAACACATATATATGGAATCTAAAAAATAATAATAATAATTCTGCAGAACCTAGGGGCAGGACAGGAATAAACATGCAGACATAGAGAATGGGCTTGAGGACATGGGGAAGGGTAAGGGTAAGATGGGGCGAAGTGAGAGAGGGGCATGGACATATACACACTACCAAACGTAAGGTAGATAGCTAGTGGGAAGCAGCCGCATAGCACAGGGAGATCAGCTCGGTGCTTTGTGACCACCTGGAGGGGTGGGATAGGGAGGGTGGGAGGGAGACACAAGAGGTAGGGGATATGGAGATATATGTATATGCATAGCTGATTCACTTTGTTATAAAGCAGAAACTAACACCATTGTAAAGCAATTATATTCCAATAAAGATGTAAAAAAAAATTCCTTAGCTTATATCATAGTTGGTATGTGACAAGTGGATATGAGTAAAGATATGTATTTCTTCAAAGAGCTGTGCTTAATGCTTGTTTATTTTTTCTAGAATATGTGGCTCCTGGTACATAGTCAGTGCTCACTGGATGTTTGTTTAATTGAAATACTAACTTAAATTGGAAATTTTATTATTCTTCCTTGATTAGTAACACACCTCTTGATAGTACATGACATGCGCTGGCTCTAAATTAATGAAAACTGAACTCAAACAGTTAGGTTTTCTTCTTTAAATTATAAGCCTTCATTAATAGTAATTGGGTCATTTCAAGGCACATAGTGTTGGGATAAAAATTTAAAATAATCTTTCTTTTAGAATGGCAGAATGTCCTCTTCAGGGGGGACCCCGGAAATCACCTGGCATATAATCCTCATTTGACAGAGTCTGAGACTTGGGCTGACAGCAGGGAGGGGCATGCTGACACTGGTTCAGGCAAGGAGAGGGTTAGACTCTCAGAAGCGTGGTCTCCCCTTCAGTGTTCTTTCCTCAGAGTTCTGCTCTTTTTCTATTCCATTCAGTTATTGGGCTGTATTCTCACAGTAACACATACTTTTAAGACAACATGGTCTGATGTTTGATCCAGGAAATATGTCAATTCTAGTAGTAATTACAGAGAAAGCAAAGCAAACCATCTCCTGATTTGGTCTTCCTGAAACAAAGAATCTGAAATGTGTGCCAGAAAACCCATTAGGTGGGCAATTCCAACCAATTTCTCAGATTGAGTTGAGAAAACAAGTGAAAATTTTACATACTTTTCAACCAAACCTTTTGTTTCTGCTTTGCTGATAGTCTTCGTGAGGCAGAGCCTCCACTAACTTAGTAGAAAGAATTAATGAATGGCTTTTTGACATCTTCTGTGAAGACTAGGAAAGGTCTAAAGCTGAATAAGTTATAAATCTCCCTTAAATTGCTCCAGCACGGCCCAGTGCTTCCAAGTGGGACCCTGAAGCCAGATTGTTCTATCAGATGTAAATTTCAGTTTTCTTTATTTAAAAATGTGGTTAATTAGTGCCTTCTGGAAGCTTCTGGACACTGGTGTCCAAAGAGGGAAGAGTTGTGTCTTCAAGAGCCTACCAGCATGGCAGTGATTGCAGGCCAACTTATTCTATAGCACGTCAAACTTCGAAACCCCTTAACTGGGTTGATCTCTCCTCTTGCATTGATTTTAGGACCGAACCGTGCTTCATGACCATGAGTTAGACAATCCCCAGTGCCCCCCATGGCCAAGGCTGGTTGGAGAGATAGGGATCTGATTCTGGTGCATAAAAGGATATGAAAGCTAGGCTACCACTTCTCAGTGTTAATTTAATTTCTTTGCCATTGAAAAAATCAAAAGAATGAGTAGGACCAAAACCACATGCCATTTCCAAGGGTCTCAGAAGGATGGCTGGGGTAAATCATTAGCCTATTTGTATCAGGGCTAAATGGAGCTTGAGTGGGTTTAATCTTTATTGGAAAATTCTACTGGCTCCCACCTCTCCACCCACTGACAGGCAGTCCTTCCTTCCCAGTCAACTTCTATGACCTTTTGTAAAAGGCCTCGTGACACATTCTATCCCTTCGGGGGCCTTTCCCGTGGTTCCTGTGCTGCATTCTACATGCTATGTGGAGGCTTGTGTGCGTCTCCTGCAGCCCAAGGTCAGCCTAAGCACATACTGTGCTACAGAACATAATGATTACAAAACCCACATCAGAAGAAAAATGAGGAGCGATTGCCATTGAAAGGCTTCCCATTCTTTATATATCAATTTCCTTCACCCTCAGAGCCATGCCACCTTGGACTGGCATTCCATCCATCCTTGAACTTCAAAGTTAAGACATTTCACAAGTGGTCAGTTCTTGCCTTGGAAAACCCCAACAGTCCCAGAGGGGAGAGGTAAGTGGAGCTTGTTTTTCCACGGGTCATGTGGTTTCCTCTGAGTCTGCCTTTGATTTACTCAATGATTCCAAAGACAGCTTAAGTCTAACTTGTTGTGGAGAGATACTTATTTCTATTCTGCCCCTTCACCTAAAAGAGCCCTAGTGGATTCCTTCCTCGGCATCAAACCATAGATTCTGATAACTGAGGATTTTTGGGAAAATTACTGTATGTTAAAACTATTGACCAAGGCAAGCGGATTCACCAATAAATGGGACCTTTCTTAGGCTGCAAGTTTGCAGGGTCTGAGTCACAACAACGGTGGGAGAACTCCTCACCTCTTTTTTCTATAGAATGTGGAACCCACGGCAAGACAGAGTCCTGAAGACGTACCAGATCCAAAGTCACTCACCTGAGGAACCGACCCAGAGATGCCATTCAGAAAGGGCAAGTCTGAAATGGAGTCAAAGGGACTGAGAGAAGGGAAAGGGAATGGAAAGGGTATGGGAGGTATGCAGGAAGAAGGTTGAGATCAGGGAGGAGTCACATGGCAGGATGCTACCCAGCACTCACAGTCTCGGGAATGGATGGTGAGCTCTCTGGCTGAGGTCTCGGCTGGCACACGGGATGCATCCACACCAGTAACTAGCATCGCTTAAAATGAGGCTTAGGGTGGAGGGTGTGCCTATCCCATGGCTCAGCATGTGCACCTCCAGGCATGCCTTCTAGAGAAAGTGTCATAAGTGCATGTCCAGGGACATGGCCCATATTAGCAAAACGGGAAGCACCCCAATGTCCATCTGCAGTTGGGAGGAGAAGACACTGATGCAGACACATATAACTGGATAATCTATCATCGAAAAGTGAATGTAGTGTCACCATAATTGAATCTAAAGCAATTAATAATGAAGAGTAGATGTCGGCACAAAGAAGACATACAGGAAGACATGATTTATATAACGGAAAAAAAAAACAGACAAAACTAAATAATCTATTGTTTACAAAAGTATACAAATGAGATGGAGATATGTTTAAAAGAATGAAGAGAATTAACACAAAATCCAAGAGGGTAGCTAAGTCTTGGGGGCAGAAGCAACCAGCAGAGTTTCAAAGGCATCGTCAGTGATGAAGGGATGTTGTTGACCTTTGAACTATGCACATAGGTCACATACTTTCTTTTATATTAGTCCTATATTTCATTGCAATGTAGAAAAAGAGAGAAGAAAACTGGGAGAGCTCCCTGACACTCACGCCCAAATGCCTTCCCCCTCATGTTTAGGAACTAGATCCTCTATTCTCTTATGCGCCATGCACAAAGAGTAAAAAGAGAAATATTGATTTTTAAAAGAAAACAATTTAGAGTGTAGCAGGATGCCTGTGTTCCACCACCTTCCTCCGGTCTGGGGGCTTCTTCAGTCAGGGGTGCATCACTTTCCTCCTTCCCCATCAGTCCAGAGCCTGGCACAGAGAGAGGTGCAGTTAGCAGTTTTGAACAACCTATATGACCTTTACTCTCCCTAGAGGTGAAAGTCTCCCAAAGAGGCAAGATTGAGCCTTACCGTATGATTTTGAAGGAGAGACATGCACACAAAGGCTTCTTAGTGTAAGAGCAAAGACGTGGGAGCCGCCAGGGTGAGACGTGCTGACAGACTATCCATGTCTCAGTGATCCCCCGGACCTTCCTCCCTGGCTGCATCCCCATCACTTGTGAGTGAGACACTGTTGGCTCAAAAAACAACCAACTATGCAAGAACTGAAGCAAGAGCAGTGACAGGAGCGGAAGGAGGTGGCAAGGACAAGAACCTTTCCAGCCAGGGTGATGGTGGACGGCTTGTTGAAGACTGAGCCTCAATCCTGAAAATGCACCATGTGACATGAGAGCCGAGAGAGTGCAGGTGTGGGCGCCCCTGTGACGGCTGCAGCCACGTGGGGCTCTGCGGGGTTCTGTCACTCCCATACTGGTAGGGTGGGGTATGGAACTCCACCTTTACCTTTCCACGTGCCCAGAGCAAAAACACTTCATTCCTGGGCCATTTAATTACCTTTGGCCACTGACCATGGATCATCCTTATAAGGTGAGCACAAAGCACAGCCTTGGGGACAGACAGGAACTATTCCTGTCAGACAGAGCCAGGCTGCACTCTGCCGTGAGTGAGAATTTCCTACCCAAGCCTCAGTTGTCCTCCCTCCCTTAGCTTGTGAGATCTTCATTTATTCGAAGAAGGAGAAAAATAAACTGTGTCTTACATCCTTCAAAATCTTACGGAGGTTGAGACCCTTGATTATAAACACCAAACGTTGGCTGCATCTATCTGACAGTTTCCTCCCCCCAGGGAATTAAGCCTCTTGTCTAGTTAGGGGAAGAGCCCTATGGTCCAAGGAGAGAAATTCAGGCATGCATGAAAGGGCAGGGAGAAATTCCTTAAATAGTACAACTTAAAATAGGAGAAATATTAGTAGCCTACATCCAAATTAGAACTTGATTTCTATGAATGACTCATGGCTTTTCAGCCTGATGGATGTCAGTCTTCTTTCTTAAAAACCACATGGATCTCCCAGACAAACTGTGCACTCTCATTTTCTCATGGGATTCGTGTATCTGCAGAGCAGACACTGTCAGAGACTGAAGGACCCTCTGAGGACATCTAGTCCTTTCGAGCAATGCCCTGAGTGCCCTTGCATTGTGGTGCTCTGACACTTTCTCCAGGCACACATCACAAGGAGAAGTCAAGACCAAGCAGAGGCAGGAAAGGAAGAGTCAGGACCCCACCTGCCAGGCCACGTCTGTTCCTCAGCTCTCTGGGGTCATATCTCATATTCAATTTTGCTTGAATAAATAATTCTGCAACTGAAGGCGGTTTTGAAAACCACAGATCTCAGAAAGACTTTCAGATAGAAACAGAAGCCAAGTGAGGAGAATAGAGTCCCCCAAGATCTAAACCTACAAATTTTATCCAAGTGAGAGGCAGAGGGCCAACGGCTGTCACAGACTCTGGTCCAGTGCTCTCCAAAGGTATCATGCTGCCAAGGATATCCTACTAGCCACGGCCTTTGCACCCAGCTGACAAATGCCAGGGACCAGATGAATTGTACAAGCATTTCTAGGCCTGCCTGCTCATCAGGAAGGAGATGAGGAGTTTGGTTTAACAGCATGACTGGTAATGGAATTTTCTGGGACCTGGAAAACCCATTCTCCACGATGTCTACCTCATAGATGCCTAGAGATGTAGCACTGCAAGGTCTTGCCTAGTCACACACTGACTAAGCCTGGATGTTCCTGGAATAAACATTCTAATAGCCTGTATTCTTCATGATGCTATGACCAGACATGGAATATTTATTTTCCCTGTGATTCGGGGGTGCAGCTATTCTCCTTACTCCCCCCAAAAGTCCCATGGGGTAAAGGCAAACAATCCAGGTGGGTGCTGCACACGTGGCCTGTTTGCATCATAGCTGAAAAGCCCCAAGCTGAGGGAACCCCAGTCTTTTATAATAGACTAGAAACCAGCTGCCCTCTGCCCTGGGGCAGACATTATATTTGACACACTGATCAGTAGGCAAACTTTCCCTTTGCTTCAGGCAAAACAGTCTCTATCTTCCTAGGCTGTTCCCTCAATGTACCTTCTGGGAAAGGCAGTCCCCAGAAAAAGCTATGGGTGCTCACAAGATGAGCAGAAACATGGGCGACCCCTGCCCTGGGGAGGAGTCTCCCAACAACTAAATCTGGCTTTCCTGAGGTTTAGTTTTAACAGTTTTCATGCATGTTTCCTCTGTACCTAATCATTGCATGCCTTCTGGCGTCTTAGCCTCTCAATGACCGTTTGCCTGTTGACCAGAACCATCACAGATACTTGCTCAGAGTGTGTGTCCTGTTGATGGCGGGCAAAGTCGGGGCAGTGGGGGTCACTTCACTCATTTATCTCAAGTGTTACAGACACAGCCACATAACTTCATGTATTTACTGAAACATTCAAGCTCAACATGAACTCAGTCATCCCACTAACCATGTACTACATGTTCAAAAATATCCCTGGGGAAGATGAATGTTCTGAAACATGGTCAGCTTCACAATCGCTGCTGTCAATCATTTGACCTTAGTAAAGTGTTCCAACAGGCTTGTTCATATCAAGGCTTTCCAGCAAAGCCCTTGTGAAAATGGTGTTTCTGAGTGTTTGGCTTGGGTCTGGGTAGAACATCCCAGGCCTTGACTATTCCAGTGTTCTGAGCATTGCAGGAAGGAAGGGCATGCAGTTGGTAAAGTTTGTCTTTGTGGCCATAATTTAAATATTGAAGCAGAATGGGACAATCTTCTTTACTTTATTTTCCTTCTTCTTCTCCTTTAAAAAAAGTTGGCAGGCCAGGTTGGAAGGACAGGGGTACAGACATTTGTAAATGATGTGTGCCAAGCTAGGAGAAGATCAAATAATTCTGTGTGGTTGATTTTTTTCCCCCACTTGTTGCAAGAAACAAACAAAAAACCATGGCAGACTTTGTGCTGTATTTCTTTTTAATTCAAAAATAATTAATTTAATTATTCAATAAAAATAATTTAATTCAAAAATAACCATGGAAGCTATCCATGGTTCCTCATGTTTGGGGGCTGTGTTCCTTGTAATTTCTCAGGCCACATTAAAGAAAGAAAAATAGGGACTTCCCTGGTGGCGCAGTGATTGAAAATCTGCCTGCCAATGCAGGGCACACGGGTTCGATCCCTGGTCCGGGAAGATCCCACATGCCACGGAGCAACTAAGCCCGTGCACCACAGCTACTGAAGCCTGCGCACCTAGAGCCCGTGCTCTGCAACAAGAGAAGCCACCGTAACGAAAAGCCCGCGCACTGCAATGAAGAGTAGAGAAAGCCCGTACGCAGCAACAAAGACCAATGCAGCCAAAGATAAATAAATAAATTAATTAATTTAAAAAAAAAAAAGGAAGAAGAAGAAAAACATGATGAAGTTAAAGCATGATGGAGAATGCCCTAACCCGTGGGCCAGATTGGGGTACTGTTTGATTAACTCAAACAGGTTAATTTCTTGTAACCAGAGCCAGTCATAGATGAGTCAGTTTTTTTGTTGTTTTGTTGTTGTTGTTGTTGTTTTTGCGGTATGCGGGCCTCTCACTGTTGTGGCCTCTCCCGTTGCAGAGCACAGGCTCCGGACGCATAGGCTCAGCAGCCATGGCTCACAGGCCCAGCTGCTCAGCGGCATGTGGGATCCTCCCGGACCGGGGCATGAACCCATGTCCCCTGCATTGGCAGGCGGACTCTCAACCACTGCGCCACCAGGGAAGCCTGACGAGTCAGTTTTGACTCATGCAATTAACCAGGTGGATTCTGCTGGGCAATGTTACTGTCCTAGAATGCAGTCATGCCCATCTGTCTTGGGCTGGCATAGCTCTATCTCTGCCCCGAGGGTGGGTGCCTTCATGAAGCAGCAGTGTTCTGCTAACACATGTCCAGATGTGCCTTAAGGAAAAGTCCCAGTCATGACCTGTAGTTTCCTGAATGGCCTGACCATCTGCATCTCATTCAGATTTATAAAAATCCATATTCTGCTGATGTTTTTGTCCAATCTACCATTGTATTCTATCCTTCGCCCTTTTAATGTGATATATTTTAGGTAGTGTTTCAAAGTTTATCTGCCCTCTTCAACCCTATAGCTGGAACACCCAGCACAGGACCTTGCATATAGCATAGTTGTTAACAATTTGCAAAATAAATGAAGAGTATTATCCATTCCTATATTATTTTAAGATTTAGAGTGCCCTTTAATGTATCCATATATCCAATTTAAACTTTTCATAAAGAGGAGAAATGACACATTTAAAGTTTAAGTGAATATCTTTGGAAACCATATCAAATGTGCTGTATTTCAAAAACAAATTTATATTTTAAAATAATTATTTATACTAAGAAAAAGAATTACTCTTTAAGGGGGTAACATCTTATTTGTTTCGAACAATTAAAGAAAAGCAAGGCAGATACGATTACTCCCACATATCTGGGAGATTGGATACTTCTACTTCAAGAAACAAAAACTGGACTCTAAGTCACCCAAGTAAAACTGGAAAACCATTAGGTCAGAGAACAAAATGGTCTAGGGGGCTTCACCTAAGCCTTGACCTAGCACTCAAAGAAAGTGAGTGGGACACAAGTTCTCCTCCCCCTCAATGTCTCTGCTCCCTTTTCCCTGGATTGGCTGCAACGTTAGGCAGGCTGCCCTCATGGTTATAAAGTGGCTGCCAATAGCCACTGGGACTACAGCCTCTCAACTTCACATGGAAGGTGGGTTGAGGAACCTCTTCTTTTCTGGAAATGCAGTAAACCTCTATTCACACCTTGTTGATCCTAACTGGGCACTATACCCATCCCAGAAACCTCCTCATGGCCAAAAGCATAGGATAAAGTGACTTACTTCAGCCAATGAAGGCTCACCTTGGAGCTGGGAAAAAGACAGTCTTAATCAAACTGTAAATTTTAGCATAGGGAATTAATTGGTGGTTCCTCTAAAGCAAAATCTTGCTGATGTTACAGAAAGGATGGGGAATAGGTATTGTTCATATAAAACAACAAATAATGACCACAAGTACTGGCCTCAAGTGTTTATTATAAGATTGGTATTTAGAGCCATTAAGAAAGTTACCTAAAGTCATAGAGCTCCTGGGTGTATACGTTTGTATTTTTTAATAAATTAACTACAACTATTTCTTCACCTGGTGATTATTTAATAAGTAATCTATGGGCAAGGTAACCCAGATTGTAATCAAGTGCTGATTATTAGGAGAAGGAAGGATGATGGGAGAAGACAGGTTCAAAGGTTGACTTCTCCTACATCACAGTCTATTGCCTTGAACTTAGGTTTTAACCAGTGTTTCCCAGGCAAGCCTATGCTATAGGCTGAACGTTTGTGTCCCCCTAACATTCATATGTTGAAGCCTAACCCCCAATATAATGGTATTAGGAGATGGGGAGGTGATTAGATCGTGAGGGTGGAGCCCTCATGAATGGGATTAATGCCCTAATAAAAGACACCACAGAGAGATCCCCTGACCCTTCCCCCATGTGAGGACACAGCAAGAAGATGGTCATCTATAAATCTGAAAGAGGGCTGTCATGAGACAGGAAATGTGCTGGCACTTTGATCTTGGAACTCCAGCTTCCAGAACTGTGGGAAGTAAATGTTTATTGTTTATAAACCACTCAATCTATAGTAATCTGTTAGCAACCGAAACAAACTAAGGCAAACAATGAATCCATCTTTTTTTTTTCTTGACTTGAGGTCCACGGAGAAACAATTTCAAAGCCAAAAGACGACCGATCAACATGATCTATAACTACAGCAAACAATTGAAGAATCTGTTATCCCTGGTTTTGGGGAATCCAGGCCACATAAAGGCACTAATTATGTAAAAAGTTGGCAGGACGCCCAGTTATATTTGAATTTTAGGTAAACAACAAACAATTTCTAGTGTTATCGATGTTGAATGGGATATACTTTTAATAAAAAATTATTCTTTTAATTGAAATTCAAATTTAACTGGGAAAAATATATTCTAATTTTGCTAATTCTTGTAACCAACACACCTGAACATGAACAATTGCAAAGTCTTCAAAATGCATTTCTGATCATGTGTTCCCAAGGAAAGACCTCAACTGCCTTTCTTAGCACTTGAGATACTTTATGATCTTGGGCAAGCTCAGCTTTGCAGCCTGTTTCTCCAGGATGCCCTTGCACACTTTTCTTCAGTCACTCAAAACCCCTTGCTCTTTTGAGAGGCCATGAATTTCACACACAGTCTCTACCATCTGGAGCCATTATCCACTTCTCTTCTCTTTCTAGAAACTCTTCAAAGTCTAGATCAAATGTCACATTTGTCGTTCCTTCTCTGGATCTCCCAAGCACAGTTAGCCATTTTGTTAAATTAACAATCTCTTTAAATAAGAGGTGGTTTAGAAACAGAAATGCATCATCCCTGTTGATTCAGAATAGAGATTAGGGTTCAAGTGGAGAGCTGGGAGAGTGAAGGTCAAAGTGAAAGTGAAAGTGATTGGTTCTCAGGAGTTCACTGGGAACCTGTAGGATTCCAACATATAGAGAACTCCCACCACCTTCCTTGGACAACAATAGCAAAGCACATGGCCCTTGAGAATGTGCTGGGAGGACACCTGCCCCTGCAAGTTGGCCCCTGGAGAATAATGACCTCTCTGTTCACACCTTAGGGGAGTGCCTTTCATTGGTGCTCTCAAGTGCAGAGCCACAGGTCGAAGGAAATATTGGGTGGTGCAATTCCCAGTTTTGTTTTGGAAGGCAGAAGGAGAGGGTAATGAGGCCCAGTCAACAACAGGCAATTTAGCACATCACCTTTGGTTTGAAGACACACTTATTGATTGCAGTTGTTTATTCTGTGGGCAGCCTTGGACAAAAATGACATCGAACTTATTCTTGAATTTGAAATCCCCAGTACGGTGCTTACTAAACATTTAATAGATGAATGAGAACATAAATGAAGAAGCCAACCAAACTTAGAAATATAAATAGAACATAGGCTTAGTTTCTATCATCAGTTCCAGATATTATCTTTGTTACTTTATCAGAATCACTCTTTACAAGTCCACGTATTTTTGTCACTAAATCTACATAAGCATCTCCACCTCCTTTTTTAATGGTTGTTAGAAGATAATTAGGAACTCCAAATGGAGGTAGCTCTATAGGTTGTAACAGCTGTTTACAAGTATGTTCTTTTGAATGACATGTTAATAATTATTCATTATACCACATTTAAGCAGCCTGGGGGGACTTCTTTTGTCTTTTACATAATAACTTTCTTTTTATGATGCTGTAGCCATTACTTAGTAAATAAATTTATTAGTTCCAAATCATTATTTTAAGGTAATGATTTGTTGCCACCACAGACAATATAAAAGCCATACATCCATTCTTCAAAGAGTAAAATAAAAGAGATTTCCGCCAACTGTGACATTATGCCATTTTGGAAAACCAAGATGAACAACTTAATAATTCTTTTAAAAGCTTCTATTGTTGTCTTCATTTAGGCTATTTTCATTACAGGTTTGGTTGGATCTCATGGCTTCTGAGGTACATAAATGATTTTTCCTCTATCTTCTCATCATTATTGCCCCTAGTTTTCCTCCATATATTCAAAAAAGACAAAGGCTGCCACATATTTTTCTCATGGTCTGTGTTATATACTACTTGTGTGGTTGGCAGAGAACATTATGCCACAAGAGAAGGGAAATGACTATTAGTACCAGCATCCAAAGTATCAAGAGATGATTTACTTTCCTGTCAGCTCTTAGTTTCCACATCTTGTAAGTAATCTGATTTCAGCAAGATGGATTCTAAGGTTCTGACCTGCTCAAAATTTCAATTAATGCATAAATTATAGCTTTACATATTCTGCTTCACTTGATAGAAAAGTATGAAATGTGTATAAATTGGGTCTGGGAACTCACATTAACTGTTATTTCATGAATTAGATTTATTAAAGAATCAGATTTTCCAGTAATACACTAGTCCTTGAAAGTGAAGAGGAAATGATATCATGTAAATAGTAGAGTAGGAAGCTCCAAGAATCAATCCCTCCCCTGAAGCAGCAATGAAGCTGCCAAAAAGCTGACAGAATCAACTCTTACAGAACTCTGAGATCCAAAGAAAACCTTACAACCACTAAGGGAGAGCTTAAAGAAGAAAGAGGCATCTAAGTCTCAGTTATAGCATATTGTGGTGCATTAGTTTACCCCCCTAGTTCCCCCTATGCCCCAGGGTCTTGGGCTGGAGTGGTTTTTCAGGTGTCATCTAATGAAAGCCTTTAAGACATATAGTACCCATAAGTATCAGGGGCAAAGATAGTGGGTGCGTCAAGCAGCAGAAATTACCAGAAGCCTAGGAAACAGGAGGCTGATGAGGAGGACTCTCTGGGGGAACAAAGGAATCAAGAATGAATATTGGGAAGTCTGAAGTGAAACACACATGCTCAGGGCTGGATGCATGATCAGAAAAGAACTGAGTAGACCTTAGGCATGTACTTCTGTCTACCCTCTGGGCTCCATGCAGGCAGGAAGTGAAGGCTAATGTAGGGATATACATGGCTTGGCTCAGCATTGAAGGAGTGTCCAGCTCAGAGCCAATCTGAGATTGGGAGAAAATTTTTTTTTCTTTTAGACTCCAAGCGTTTCATTAACTCTCTACCAAGTCACTGCTGACTACTAAAGATAACAGAACAGGGACTTCAGTGACCACATACAACAAGGAATATAATCTTAGCAAAAAATATTTTGGAAAAGTCACTAAACACATGAGAGACTATAACTTAAACAATCAACAACAGCAAACCCTGTGGAAGGGGGAGAACATGTTTTCCAGAGTTGCTACCTTATAATATGCAACACACTCAAATTTTGTCAAAAATTATAAGGTGTACAAAGAAACTGGAAAGTATGGCCCATTCACAGGAAAAAAAGAAATTAACACAAACAGTCCCTGAAGAAGCACAAACATTAGATTTACTAGACACAGACTTTTAAATCAACTGTCTTAAAATATGTTCAAAGGGCTAAAGACAACTATTGACCAAAAAATTAAAGAAAATCAAGAGAGTGATGTTGGAACAAATTGAGAATATCAATAAAGAGAAATGATAAACAGGAACCAAATACAAATTCCAGAGCTGAAAAGTACAAGAACTGAAATCAAAACTTAACTAGAGAGGTTAGATAGCATATTTGAGGAGGCTGAAGAAAGAATCAGTGACCTTGAAGATAGAATGATTAATATAATTCAGTATGAGGACTGGAAAGTAAGACTCTGTAGGGAAAGTCCTTTGTTCTTTTTGGTCTCAGATTACCATTCTGTTATTGTCCTTTAGGATATTTTAGAATATGACCTGAAATAATAATTGCAGCTTCGAAATTCTGTTCTGTGCCTCACAGCAGAGTCCAAGGACAAACTGTAACTTGCTTTCTCCTTTGTTTATCCAAAGCTTTTCTGTGCAGCAAATAGAGAAAAATTTGTCTTCACAAAAGGTTAAAGAATACAAATCATCAAAATTTACGTAGCTTGACAAAAGTCAGACATAAACAGACTAAAAACCGGTTTGTTCCAATTCCCAGTCTATGGATACTTCTACTATAAGCTCAAAAGCCAAGTATTGTTTTGAATCAATTCTTGCCAACTTTTTATTCAGAAGTACAAATTTAAGTTTGTCAAAGTTTTCTAGCAAATATTATGGATTGTTTTAAATGAAAAGAATGTGCTGTCTCCTTATGTATCTTACAATGATGTGATTCTAGCCTTTATGTTAGAATCTACATTTTAATATATTTCTGCTGAATTTGGATCCCTATGATTAATTTATCTTCATTTTACAAGTATTGTAGTTTGATAAAATATAAAATTGTTGGTCTAATCCTTCAGAGAAGAAAGTTTGATTAGTAATTCCCATTCTCTTATATATTACTGGAAAAAATTATGATGATTATTATAATTGCTTCTATTAACAATTTGATAATAACAAGACCAATATTTTGAGTGTTTAGCATGAGCTGGGTACTATGCCAGTTCCAGAAATGTTTTTATATAATTTTAGATAAAAGATGGGAAGGAAAATTAATTCAATTTATAAGTAACAAAATTGAATCTAAAGAGATTAAGAAATTTTCTCAAGTATACACAGCCAGTAAACGATTCAGCCATAATTTGAAATTCAATCACCCAGTCCAGTGGCCTCATTCTCACTCTTAGGCTTGATAGTTGTCAAAGCACAGGCTTTCAGTTTACAGTCCATAATGCAGTTTTCCTTTGCCATATTAAACCTTATGGACCTTGCTCATATCAAAAGAAATTGGGTCTATTCTCTGAGCACGTGAAACATTTTAGATATTCCCTAAATAACAAATGAGCACAAGGATGAGTGCCTGGCAGTCATATGGAAAAGAAACACAGGAGACTGTGGGGCCACCTCTGTAACTGTGCCCATGTCATCTCATTTATTCCTCACAATGCATTAGATTATAACTGAGGAAACCAGGCTAGTTGCGCCAGAGCTTGCCAAAACCCTACAGTACAGGCCTGTGTCTGCCTTTGTGTGTGGATGGCTTTGGGAGAAAGGAGTCTAAAGCAGGGGAACAATGTGGTATGAACCACCAATGATGCTGACGCCTCTTTCCTATGTCTTTTTAAAAGGCTGAAATGAACAAACAAAATTATTTTCAGAGAATAATGTACTTCATTCCATCTCATTTCGAACTGATTAGGAAGGAGGAAGATCAGTTGCCCATGTGGTCTGTTTGAATGGTCAGAATAACTGAATCAGAAAACAAATGAGCAGTACAGTTATCTCAATCATTTCACAAACACTTTGGATATGTTTGGGGGACTTTTACTGTAGTTTTTAGTAACTGGTCATTGTAACCAAAGAAAATGCAAGTTAATTAGGTTAAATATCTTGAGCAAACACATTGAGACAAGTTCTCTGTCACTGTAATGAGACCTCAAACTGTGACGATGTGATGGAACTTTTAAGAAGAAAGGAGATATTCAGAGAGAAATTAATATGTCTAATAACAGTCTGCAGACATTTGGCAATATCAAAAGCATTCAGTTTAACACTGGGAATTTATAAGTGTTTAAATGCCCATTAATTTCCATACTAGCCACAGAGAGTGAAAGTCACAGACAGACACAACCACCAGCAACATGTAGAAGGTAAGAATTGGGAAGGTTGCACAGAGTTGTGGGCAGTAATAGAAGAGAACTTTTAGGTAAGAGGGAGGAATGATGCCTTTTCAAACTTCCCAAATTTTGCTGTGGTTTTAATGAAATTCTAAGCATGAACCTCATCAACATATTGCCATAAAAGTAATGTTGAAAGAAATACTTAAAGTATTTCCATAGCTGCTTCCCAAATTATATTTTCACTTTATAATTAAAATCAATTTTTTAAATAAATCTCTCCTAATATGTATCATCCAGATTGTTTTGGAATTGAATATGAAAAAATATGGAACAGTTCTAAATTTTTTAAAGGAAAAATATCAACATATGAGATAAACAAGGACATTTTAATTTTTAAAGAATAAAAAAATCACAAAAGATAATGATTCTATACTTTAACACATAAAAATTAAGAAGTAATATATGGAATTCCAGTTTCCAGTCTGACATGTAATGAGCTTAGAAGTTAACACTCAGGCCTATACAATAACAAACAAAAAAAAAACAAACTGAACATTGCTAACACTTCCTCATCCATCACAGGCCTAATTGCCTGGAAAAGTGGAAAGAAGTGGTTATCAAGAATCACAGCTTACGTCAAGCAGAAGGTCACAGCTGGAACCGGTACTTAAACTGCAAGTGATGAATAGCCGGAGACCCAGGGTGAACTGACTTGACACTTAAAAATCCAGGGTCCAGGGCTTCCCTGGTGGTGCAGTGGTTGAGAGTCCACCTGCCAATGCAGGGAACACGGGTTCATGCCCCGGTCCGGGAAGATCGCACATGCCACAGAGCGGCTGGGCCCGTGAGCCATGGCCGCTGAGCCTGCGCGTCCGGAGCCTGTGCTCCACAACGGGAGAGACCACAACAGTGAAAGGCAACACGTACCATTAAAAAAAAAAAAAAAAAAAAATCCAAGGTCCAGAGCTAGAGGTGTCTACACACTTTCTTGAAGAAACAAAGGGAAGAAAAAATAAAGACTTGATCAAGCAAAAATTGAGGGAATTTGTCACATAGACCCACCTTATAGGATATGTTAAAAGAAGTTCTTCAGAGAGAAGGAAAATCATAAAGGTCAGAAACTTGTATCTACGTAAAGAAAGAAAGAGCATTAGGAAGGGAAGAAATCATGGTAAAATAATTTTTAAAAATTTTGTATTCTTAATTGGTCTAAAAGAAAGCAGTTTGCTCAAAAGAATAATACTAGCTTGTTATAGCTTATGGATAAATGAAATTAGTGATAATGTTATAAAAGACAGTAAGGAGGAAATAGGAATCTTCTGTTATAAAGTACCTGCACTACCCATGTGTTATAGGTAAATTGTAAATGTACATTGCAAATGCTAAGGCAACTAACAATAACCATCATCATCTTCATCATCTAAAATAAAATTCATATGCTGAGAGAGAAATGATAGAATTATAGAAGGCATAAAAAGAAGATGTCAGCAAAATTAAAAGAAAACAAAGGCAGGGGCTTCCCTGGTGGCACAGTGGTTAAGAATCCACCTGCCAATGCAGGGGGCATGGGTTCGAGCCCTGGTGTGGGAAGATCCCACATGCTGTGGAGCAACTAAGCCTGTGCACCACAACTACTGAGCCTACATTCTAGAGCCTGTGAGCCACAACTACTGAGCCCGTGTGCCACAACTACTGAAGTCCACATGGAGTGACCAGGGAGACAGGGGTCCCACTCCCCCAGCTTCTTGCCTAGAGATACAGTTGTCTCCTGGCCTCCATCATCTCCCTGAGCTTCTGGGTGTAGAAGCTTCCTTCCAGGTGGGTGTGGCCAAGAGAATGAGAGCTCTCTTTATCCACCATCCGCACTTTCAGGGTTGCAGATCTATCCAAGTGCAATGGTCTAACAATACCAGGCCCGGATCTCCTTCAGTTCTTCTTACTTATAGGGTGGAAGCTTTGTGTTGGGAGGGGCAACTTGAAAAGATCAGAGGCATCACTCCAGGAGAAGTGGGCCACTCCTGCCTCTGGCCCAGTTCACTGGCACAGAGGTCTTCTCAGGAGAAGAGGCAGGCTGTAAGAACAGAGAGCTCTGCAGCATTCCCTACAGGGACTGACTTTATTTGGGATAGTGTGTGAGGAAGTTCATGCCTATGGATATTGTCAAAAACAACAGAGATCTTAGTGGTGAGCAATTAAGAGGAGGCTGGAGATGCATGATGCTAGCAGCATCAGGTGAAATGGTAGTCCAGCTAGATATTTAGCAAAGAAATCCAGAAAAAGAATTGCCCTCCAGGCATTGAAACAAGCTTTGGGAACTGTGAACACCCTGTCCCTGCAAAGAGCCCAATTTTAATTGGATCAGCCTGTGGAAAAAAAAGTTGTACCCCAGGATGTGTTGAAAACAATGTAGTAGTCAGCTAGCAATTAGTGGAGGCTAATAGGTGAACACAAGACAATAGAGGCAGGCCAGCCAGACACTTAGTGGTGAGTCAGGGACCAGAGCCCAGCTAAACCACTGTCATCTCAGTTCAGAGACCATGCCCATGGCTAAGGTTTCAGCTCAAGGAGCAGCATTAACCCCTGCACACTGTGGGTAGTCAGCTTCACTGAACTCATCAGCCAAGTCAACAAACAAGAAACAACAACAAATATTGTGAGGGA
The DNA here is from genome assembly GCF_008692025.1 of Phocoena sinus. Lineage (NCBI taxonomy): Eukaryota > Metazoa > Chordata > Mammalia > Artiodactyla > Phocoenidae > Phocoena > Phocoena sinus. The sequence continues at coordinate 98,974,980 of NC_045771.1, forward strand.
TTCTTAGTGTTCAGGCTTACTATAATATATTAACTACCATATCTAGTTTTCAACAAAAAGTTACCAGATATATAAAGAAACAGTGATGAATGACTCATGTGCAGGAAAGAACATTCGGCAATAGAGCTTGCCTTTGAGGGGCCCAGATGGCAAGTTCTTCTTGTCTCTAACATCTCCTAGATGGAGAACAGTAGGAGCCTTCAATCTGGAACTGCCAATGGGCACACACCAAAAACAAAGCTCCTCAAAATGTCTGTTTTCTTTTGTCAAGGGACCAGAAAATGGGTGGCTGCTGTGGACTGAATGTGCCCCGGCTAAATTCATATGTGGAAGCCATAATCGCCAATGCAATGGTATTAGGAGGCAGAGCTTTAGAGAGGTGATTTGGTCTTGAAAATGGAGCCTTCAGAAATGGGATTAGTGCTCTTATAACACAGGAGACAGTTGACCCCTTTCTGCTCCATGTGAGGACACACTGGGAAGGTGGTTGTCTGCAGGCCAGGAAGTGAGCCCTCACCATGTACCAAATCTGCCAGCACATTGATCTTGAACCTCTAGCCTCTAGAACTGAGAGAAATAAATGTTTGTTGTTTAATCCACCCAGTCTATGGTATTCTGTTATAGAAGCTTGAGCTGACTAAGACAGTGGCTTAACAATAGAAAACTTTTTTGACAGTATCTGCCCTACTCCAGCCAAATACCAACAAAACCCCACAGGTTCCCCCACCCAGTTACAGTGGAGCTAAGTGGGTAGTATTCTTCTACCCGCTGCCACCTGTGTAGTAAAAGAGACATGTGATACATTCTTTCTTCAGAGCAACACAATGGAAGTGGAGAAAGAATGCCTAACTGTGCTGCAGGCAGCAGGTCCGTAAGGGAGGGGTACCTATACAAAGGCATGGTGTGAGTGATGTGCTATTTATTGTGTCCAGTGGTGGGTTTATTTGTGTTCATTACATTGTTATACTTTTCAGCTTATGTGTGTTTCTTTTTTATGCAAGTTATAAAAGTTGCAATATGCAGATATTATAAGACAGGTAAAGGAAAAACTTCGTTTGCATCCTACTATATTCATTTTCTCATTCATGGGATAGCTTCTTTAGAAAAAGTCTTTTAAACCTTTAACTTCTTGGACCACTTTGCTGTACCGCAGAAATTCTCACAACATTGTAAATCAACTATACTTCATTTTAAATTTTTTTGAAAAATAAAAATAAAAAACTATCTCTCAAGAAGCCCATTTGTCTGTCACTGAGAACTGTAGATTTCAGATCTACGCTTTAAGAATCAACTCTGGGAGTAAAAGACAAGCATTTGGCCCAATGTCTCAACTGTTCCCAACCCTCTCTCCATGATGGTACATAAAGCCTCTTGCTGCCCTGAACCACCAGGGAAGGATGATACACAGAAAGGAAAGAACAGGACATCATGGTTGATATTTCAAGATATTATCTAGTTAGCTATAGATATTGCAGTGATGTTCTTCTCGGGTGATTGGGTTATACATAGTTGTGATTTTTGCATATTTCTATTTTCTAAATCTCAACCTTCATATCTTAATCAAAATGCATTTTTGTACCTCCCTCGGGGACTGTTTGGTCCTGAGGGTTGAAGGTGATGTGATGTCAGTGGTGATCTAAGTTAGTCACTTTCCTCCAGGTTTCCACCAAGGGTTGTGAGCATCCTACCTTGGGGGGCGAGGTATTTGCAGGGAGATGGTTGCCACAAGAAGGGGAAGAACATTAAAAGCATCCAATCCAGTGCAGTAAGTTTTTAAAGGAGTAAATATAGAAAGGAATTAGGGCTCTGGAAGAAAACCCAGCATGTTCTAGGGAAGGATGAGGACGTTTAAACAAAAGATATTACACAGAATCACAGTGTTAACCAGACTTTGAAGGATAAATAGGAGAGTACATGAAAGAGATAAAGGGAAAGTACATTCTGGGGATACTGAGGGCAAAATAAACCACTGAGCATATCAGAGAGGAAGAAGCCAGGTAGCTAACTCACTACAGATAACAACTGTATCTCATCAGTACATATACAACTGCCAATGAAGCTGGAGAAGTTGCCAAGTTCCAGAAATCTAGAAAGTTCTTACTCTGGATTCTGATCTCAAAAAGAGTGACATCTTGGCTGGTGAGGAACCAAACACCCACTGCACTTCCCATCTGCTCCTCCAGTTCTTTACTGGAGTGAGTTCTCCCAAACTTCCCTGAGGCCCACCTCCCCATTCAGTCCCTCCAGGCCCAGAAGTGTGTTGTCCCCTCATGGATTCTGAGACTTCAGTGATAGAAGAATATCGCCCTGCCAAGTGGCTCTCATGGCTCATTTATGGTGAGGGTTTATTGTCATCTCAGTGGGCACTCACCAGAGGTGGAGTCCCGAGAATTTTCTCGGGTAGCTGGAACCCCCCAGATGCACGGCCGGCCACAGAAATGTCGTCTTGACTTTGGGGCTGTGTGTGTGAATGAAGAACAGCATCTTACGTGACGTGAGGCAAGCACAAGAACTTTTGTTCATACTTGTTTTCCTTCCTTGAGCTCCATTATGATGATGTCATTTTAGCAGAATTTAATTTGAACAGGTTGAATGATATAACTGATGACATGAAGCTTCAGTTATAATGACTGACTGATGGAAGGCAGCTGGCAGAGTTTCTGGCTACAGTTACACACACACATGTGCATGCACATACCCTGTCTCTCTCATATTGCATGAGTGACAGGCAGATGGTTCAAACACAATAAACAGTAGATTAGATATAGCAGCTTCTTAGGGAAAAAAAATTGTATGCTAAAAAAGTCATCTGTGGGTCCTGGTTAAGCAGGCTGCTCTTACCTGAGCTCACACCCTGGAGGCTCACTGTGTCTCATTTCACTTTGCTGCCTCAAAACCATGGACAGCCATGGGGCAGAGGGTATTAGTCCATTCCCGCACCCCAGCCCAGCCCAGCCCAATGAATGGCCTTCTCACTTCCACAGTTTATCATTCAGTCTCAATTTTAATCATGAGTAGAAGAGTATTTCCATGCAGAACAGCTCTGCATTTTCTGCAAAAGCTTCCGATATGGGTATTTAGTAGTGAGGGAAGTTCATTTTCCTAAAAAATTTGACTAACCATCATGAACAACATAACTCATGCATTTTTCTTTTGAGGGTGTATCTATCAGGATGCTCGAAGCTTCATAACATGTATGTTTAGTTTCAAAGGCTTTCACTGGCTTGTATTCCTTACCATAAATAAAAGAAGAGAAGAGAAGTGATAGCAACATGAGAACCCACATTTGTTGTCTGTTTTGTGCATCTGAAGTCTCAAACATCCCTGGAGGTAGGTGCTGGTGTCATCACCACTGTGTGGATGTGAAAACTCAGGCTTAGGGATGATAAGAGTTTCGGCAGAAGCTGCACAGCTAGTAAGTGGGGGAAGTCTGGATTTGAAGCTACATTCTCAGGTTCATTCTACCAACTCCCGCTCCATTTGTAGCCAGACAATAATTGTGTTCAGGTTTCATTACATATGCTCTTTTAAAAAGCAATAGGTAAATTAAACTAACAAATAACATTAGTTCTCAGGCTTTGACCATCCTCTCTATTGACTCTCGTCGCAAGGCTGTAGGAGAAGCGGTGGCCCTGCAGAGTTAGATGAATGAAGGACACCACGAGAGGCTGCAGGCACGTGCCCAGAACATGGCCTTGGTTCTGTGGAAAAGGGAAATCCTGGAGCTTTTATATAACAGGAGGAGGAAATGGTCAGATGTTCAATTTATATAAATCACTTCAGTTACTCAGTAGAGGTTAGATTTGTGGGCCCAAGACTGAGAACAGGGAAGCCAGTCTGGCTGCTCCTCTAATGGTGCAAGTAGAGGACGTTGGAGCCCCAGTTAGTACAGAATGAGGGCTTTGAGCCTTGGGAGGCAGAGAATGTGAGAGGATTGCGATGTGGTAGAGGGACTATTTCCAGGATGGGATCTGACTCAGAGGGCCATGCAGGAAATCTGTCTTCAGCCCTGGGCCTGGGCTGTGAGAGGTGGTACCACCCAACACTGTCCTGGGGCCTGTGTTGGGATGAATAGCAGTCACCACTGATGAGCTGTACCAGGAAAGCTCTTCGGCTTTTACCCCAAAGCCCAAGATCTTTTACAAACAAATTAGAACTTGATCAGACTTTAACCCAACTCTGGAATAACAAAAATTACTTGTGTGAGTGCCTGTAGATGTTTCTGTTATCCGCTCTGAGCTAAGATCTGCGTTTATCTGCATCACTGGGAAAAACCATGAGAATGTTGGAGCTGCAGGGGCTCCATGTGGTCCAGCCCTCTCCCTTTCTGAATGACATTCAGAGAGAGGAAGACAATTTCCACTGATGTGTGAATCACCTCTGGAAATAAAGGCTACCTTGCAAGGAAGGAAGCTCATTGTGCAACTCGGAGAATATAGAGGACCACAACTTTATAATTGGGCAACTGAGCGGAAACAGGAAACAAGATCGTGTTTCTAAATTGAAAGGTCTCTTTGGAAAATTTGTAAGGTTTGGTCTTGACAACTTCCATAATTGTTCCAAAATCATTCTTAAACATTCATGATTCAACATTCTTTTAGCTACAGCTGAACATCAAAGAAAAGAATTCTCTTTAATATATTTCAGACAGTTCATTTTTTTCAGATGAGGCTATGACAGCCATTTTTAAACACTGTGGGTTATACAATAAATGCTGGGTGCCGACCAGAGTAATTTCTTGTAAATAAGGGGACTGTTTAGAAAGCAGTTTAATAACATTAAACTTTGTGAACTCTATCTTGTTTACCAATCACTCATGCTAGCAAACTAAAACATGCAACCATCAGGCACTATTAAAGTGCTGGACACAACTGGTTGATGAAGATTCTGAAGAACAAAACCTTAATGCTTGCATACTCAGATGTTTCTTTGACAGATTTCTACAATATTTTTGCAGTAGCATCAAACACTTTTTGAGAATGAACACCTCAGGCACAGGAAAACATGAATCTTCCAAAGAGTGCTGAATTTCCTGCAGTCTTATTTTAAGCTTCGGCGTGGAAATGATGGTCACACTGAAGCTTGAGGGGAGAAAGGGCACCAGCTAATCAGAGGAATAGTGGAAAATTTTTCCACAGGGAGAGACAGCATCCCTTCACTCTGACACAAATGCTGCCTGGGGATTTTCTTTGCATTCATGGAATACAGTCTTTGCCTTCATAGAATCAAGTGTCAACTGAAAAGGAACTTCATTAGATATCTAACCTTGTTTTCTATAATTGTCCTAATAGAAAACCTTCTACCGTCTCTTTAAATACTTCCATTGCTTGTAACAATTTTCCCATTGATGTGGATTAAGAAACTTCCAGACCACTGTTTCAGGTAGCCAGTGAAATTAGATCTATTTGCCATGCATGGCTAAGAAGAAAGGAATTTTAACATGGAGGGAATATTAATGAGGATCACCCACAAATTCATCTTAGTAATTACGATCTACCTCGAAAATGCTCTTTACCAGTTTTTTCATAGCTGTTCTCTGTGTGCATCATTTGATCCTCTGACAACTGGGAAGTGCTTGCTACAATTTTCACTTCAGGGATGATTTTCTGGGCTAATCATCAAAGCTCAAAGATACTACATTAACTTGCCTCAAACTATGCAGGCAATTAGTGGACGAGCTGGACCATAAATGCTGGTGTTTCGCCTTTAAAACCAGTGTTGTTTTCTCCCATGAAGCCAGATCAATGAAACACACAGCCGTCTGCTTCAGGGGATGACATTTCCCTGCCATGGAGTGTTTCCTACTGAGATGAACAGAACCTTCTCCAAAGGATGCTGTGCAAGGGATCAACATTCATAGTGATAGATGCAATGGATAGCTTGTTAGTTGCATCTATCTTTGTAAAACCTGAGACTCAATGAATGCTTCAATCCAAGTGTGTGTGTGAAGGGACAGTTGACTGTGCCACTACAATGACTGCACCTTGCCATGCCAGGCATGTCCATAAGACCCGGTCCCTGCTTTTGAGCATCTTAGGACAATTTGGTAAGTGATTATTAATGAAACATATGACAATGTTTCTCCAAATATGAATTGGAAGAATCAGAGTGCTTGACTGAGTTGATGTGTCAGCCTCTCTGAACAAGTGCAGTCCAGATTATAAGTTATAATTATAACTTAACCTGCATCCAATTTGCCTTAGTGATATTGCAGTCAAAATGATCTGATTTCAAAATCACCCAAATTGCCAATGCTGATCCCAAAAAGGGAAGGAGAGAGAAAGGAGATAATATGGCTTTCTTTCCCAAATTCCTTATCTGAATTAAATGGGATTGTGAATACATGTACATTTCCAAGCAGGATGCCGATTAACAATGTAAATTTCTCCCCAATATTTGCATCTCTTCTTCCCACCTCATTATGGGACAAGACTGATGTAAACCCAGATACTTATAGAGAAGGATGTTTCCTATTGTGTGCTCTGCAGAACATACCCACAAGATGCCAGAAGATGCACTACTAAAAATTTGTTCTGGGTCAAACGTGTCCCACAGAAATTATGGAATGAACAAGCCCCATCAGGGCTCTGTACACAGTGTGCACCCAGAGTCCCTAAGGAGGTGGCACATCTCCAGCATTAGCCCAGCACACAGATCCTGCAAGATGATTCTCTCCCACCCTCCAAGAACATGGTGGGAAGAGGCCCACAGAAGACTGTCTGGGAAGAGGTGGTAGAGAGAGAAGAGTCCACATTTCATCAAAACAGAGGTGAAGCTCATCATTAAAAAGCTTCTTAAATAGGACATGAGCTAGAGCGACATCCACCTTGAGTGTGTTCCAATACATTGAGATACACATAATTTGAGCTTTACCTTTTGTTAATTATTGGTGACATATTATTTGAGCATACCTCAGATCTAAGGACAGGGCACACCTTGACTAAAAATACAGAGAGAGGAGCAGAGTAAAGGGAAGTATCTAAACACAGAGCAAAGGAATATTTTCTTGAAAAGAGGGCTGCTTTCTATTTGCTTTTCATTTCCTATCCCCCAACCTCAGTAACCTTCATCCCAAATTAAAGGTAGGCTGATGAACTCCAGTCCACTTCAGCCCCATTCAGGGCTCAGCAAACATGGCAACTACCCAGCTCACAACGATGGTAGGTGAGCTTTGGCTAGTGGCCGCTACGTAACTGCTAAGTCAGAAGTTTCTAGGGTATTTGTTTCCTGAAACCTCAGAGGGCTCCAACACCAAGGTCAAACAAAACCAATCCTACAGCTCTTCGTTGACCCTGGTCAAATCATTTTTATCCTCAACATGAAAAGTAGGAAGAACTCTGGACTGACACCAGACCTTTTTTTTTTTTTTTTTTTGCGTTACGCGGGCCTCTCACTGTTGTGGCCTCTCCCGTTGCGGAGCACAGGTTCCGGACGCGCAGGCTCAGCGGCCATGGCTCACGGGCCTAGCCGCTCCGTGGCATGTGGGATCTTCTCAGATTGGGGCACGAGCCCGCGTCCCCTGCATCGGCAGGCGGACTCTCAACCACTGTGCCACCAGGGAAGCCCCAGTCACCAGACTTTTTATCCATTCCTGACCCCATTAGCAGGACTGGGTCAAGTGCATTCCCCACCATTCTGCAGGTTCCCATCTTCACTGCTGATAGCAGTTGTATGGTGCTAAGGTCACTCCTGTCCTAAAATGCCCTGCAGTACACTTGGGTTTCTGCAGTCTTACCATCAACCAGTCATGGGCTTGGTCCCATCCAGAGGTATGGAAGCTCAAAATGCTAAGGTGAAGACAAAGGTTAAATGTTACTAGATAAATGACCAGTAAATGATGTGGTTCCAAGTTCATGCTCCACTCATCTGTCACACTAAACTTACTGTAAGCACCGAAGCAAATTTCCTAGAAACTAAGCTTAAGGTCTATATAAAAACCAATTTTATTTGTTCATACTATTTTAATCCTTTCTTCTCTCTTTTTCAAAATATAAAATACTACTTTTAAAATATAAGACATTTTAGAATATTAAATCGAATTAATATGTATGATTTGACAAGCTCCTGATGAAACAGGCACTTGAGAGAGATATGGCAGAAAAATCTGATTTTCAGATGATCACACCAGTAAATTCACAGAGATTGAGATTTATTTTTTAATCTGAATTTTTCCTACTAACTGTATTCATTCCACTGAACCCAGTTTTGTTAGTCTGGGAAAGCCTAGGGACACCTCTCAGAATAATGGGTTTAAACACATAAAACAAAATACATGGCATTACAATGGAAATTAACTCTATTGAAATAAAGTGATCATCTCAGAATTTGTATAAAGTCAATATATGTGTGTACAACATAATATCTAGAGGTGTGTTGAGTAATGGCAGATAATTTCAAAGTAGCAATTATGTAGTTGAGATCTTTGTAACAAAACTCATCAGATGTAAAAATATACCTACTTTCAATTGTGGTGAAACCACTGACATTGTTGATACTACTCTGTTTTTCTTTTGTCTATATTTAAAGGGAATGAAATGCTAAATTGCAGTTAGACCTTAGTGAGATTAATGATGTCATTTGTCTTCTACAATTTTAGAGACATGGCATTCCCCCCCCCCAAAAAAAAACCTCTATCCACAGACCCTGGTCAAGAAGCCCCATAGTAACACATTTGGAAGACCTGATACCGTGGGTGGAAGGAAGGTCACAGAAAGCTTTTCTTCATTCTCGTTAGAATTTATAATGAAAACAATATTGAAGTAAAGATTGTCATTTCTCCCCGATTAGAGAAGCTCAACTGAGAGCAGGTTGGCAAGGGAAATATGTGTCATTCACATGTATACACTCAGAAACAGTCAGTGCATGTCCACTGACGCATGGGTTATGGGGAAAAGAGTTATCTATGGGATATTATTAGATTGATGCCCCAGCGTATAGGGTAAGCTCTAGAGCCAGCCTCTCTGGGTTTTAATCTACTACTTATTCTCTGAGCTTTGGCCTCCTCCTCTATAAAATGAGAATAGTAGTGGTATCAACAAGGCTACTGCTAGCGCTGCAGTTTTCCCACCTCTGAAATGATTTTCTTAAGATGACATGTAACAGTCATATTCAGGGCCTGAGAACTGATTAATCAATAACAACTATTAGTATGATTTTTGCCACTAGATGGGTTTTGGGGAACATATCACTTCACCACTCTGAACTTCAGTCTCATCTTTTGTCAAATGTGATAGTCATACATTCCTTGCCTCATATGTCAAATAATGACTCAGGTCCAGGGAGTCTTGACTACACCTGATGTTGGGCAATGAGATGATCTGGGCACTAAAGCTAAGTTAATTGATAACATGGTTGTAAAATGTGATGACAAGGATTTAAAAGAAGAATTGGTAAAAAGCATATTCAACAATCAATTACAAATTGTCTTGGAACAAATGTAAAAGAGAAAAATCTCAACAAGATATAGAATTTGTAGAAAAGAACCAAATGACATTGTAGAACTGAAAAATATGATGACAAAAAACAATTAAATTTGCTGGATAGGACTAGTAGTAGAGTGGAGATGACAGAGGACAGAAATAGTAAACCTGAAGATGGATCAGTAGAATTCACCCAAGCTGAACACAGAGAGAAAAAAATAATGAATAGAAACTCAAGGACCTATGGGGCACTAAGATAAAGCCTAAACTTTGTGCCTTTGTAATGCCACAAAGACAGGAGAAAATGAGTGGGGCTGAGAGAGTATTTGAAGAAATAATGGATGACAACTTCGCAAACACAGAAAAGTCATAAGTTTACATTTCCAAGAAGCTGGACAGGTCCTAATCAGGCTAAATCAAAAGAAAAGCTTATCTTCTCAAAGAACCAGCTTTTAGTTTTACTGATCTTTGCTGTTGTTTCCTTCATTTATTTCTGATCTGATTTTTATGATTTCTTTTCTTCTGCTAACTTTAAGGGTTTTTTTTGTTCTTCTTTCTATAATTGCTTTAGGTGTAATGTTATGTTGTTTGAGATTTTTCTTGTTTCCTGAGGTAGGATTGTATTGCTATAAACTTTCCTCTTGGAACTGCTTTTGCTGCATCCGATAGGTTTTGGGTCATCGTGATTTCACTGCCATTTGTTTCTAGGTATTTTTTGATTTCCTCTGATTTCTTCACTGATCACTTGTTATTTAGTAGTGTATTGTTTAGCTTCCATATGTTTGTATTTTATACAGTTTTTTTTCCCTGTAATTGATATCTAGTCTCATAGTGTTGTGGTTGGAAAAGATACTTGATATAATTTCAATTTTCTTAAATTTACCAAGGCTTCATTTGTGACCCAAGATATGATCTATCCTGGAGAATGTTCCATGAAGACTTGAGAAGAAAGTGTATTCTGTTGATTTTAGATGGAATGTCTAATAAATATCAATTAAGTCCATCTTGTGTAATGTTTTATTTAAAGCTTGTGTTTCCTTATTTATTTTCATTTTGGATGATCTGTCCGTTGTTGAAAGTGGGGTGTTAGAGTCCCCTACTATTATTATGTTACTGTCGATTTCCCCTTTCAGGGCTATTAGCATTTGCCTTATGTATTGAGGGGCTCATATATTGGGTGCATAAATATTTACAATTGTTATATATTTTTGGATTGATCCCTTGATCATTATGTAGTGTCTTTACCTTGTAATGGTCTTTATTTTAAAGTCTATGTTGTCTGATACGAGCATTGTTACTCCAGCATTCTTTTGATTTTCATTTGCATGAAATATCTTTTTCCATCCCTCACTTTCAGTCTGTATGTGTCTGAAGTGGGTCTCTTGCATACAACATATATACAGCTTTGTTTTTGTATCCATTCAGCCAGTCTATATCTTTAGTTGGGGCATTTAATCCATTTACATTTAAGGTAATTATCAATATGTATGTTCCTATTACCATTTTCTTAATTGTTTTGGGTTTGTTATTGTAGGTCTTTTCCTCCTCTTGTGTTTCCTACCTAGAGAAGTTCCTTTAGCATTTGTTGTAAAGTTGGTTTCGTGGTGCTGAATTCTCTTAGCTTTTGCTTGTCTGTAAAGGTTTTAAATTCTCCATTGAATCTGAATGAGATCCTTGCTGGGTAGAATAATCTTGGTTGTAGGATTTTCCTTTTCATCACTTTAAATATGTCCCTCCACTCCCTTCTGACTTGGAGAGTTTCTGCTGAAAGATCAGCTGTTAACCTTATGGGGATTCCCTTGTATGTTATTTGTTGCTTTTCCCTTTCTGCTTTTAATATACTTTTCTTTCTCTTTGTATTGAATTTTTTTTTTTTTCGGTGTGCGGACCTCTTACTGTTGTGGCTTCTCCCATTGTGGAGCACAGGCTCTGGATGCGCAGGCTCAGCGGCCATGGGTCACGGGCCTAGCTGCTCCACCGCATGTGGGATCTTCCCAGACCAGGGCACGAACCCATGTCCCCTGCATCGGTAGGCGGACTTTCAACCACTGCACTACCAGGACAGCCCTGTATTGAATTTTTGATAGTTTGATTAATAAGTGTCTTGTTGTGCTTCATCTTGTATTTATCCTGTACGGGACTCTCTGTGCTTCCTGGAGTTTATCACTGAGAAGATAAAAACAATTGATAAAACAATAGCCAGACTCATCAAGAAAAAAAGGGAGAAGACTCAAATCAACAGAATTAGTAATGAAAAAAGAGAAGTAACAACTGACACTGCAGAAATATAAAGGATCATGAGAGATTACTACAAGCAATTATATGCCAATAAAATGGATGGCCTAGAAGAAATGGACAAATTCGTAGAAAAGCATAATTTTCCGAGACTGAACCAGGAAGAAACAGAAAATATGAACAGACTGATCACAAGCACTGAAATTGAAACTGATTAAAAATCTTCCAGCACACAAAAGTCCAGGACCAGATGGCTTCACAGGTGAATTCTATCAAACATTTAGAGAAGAGCTAACACCTATCCTTCTCAAACTCTTTCAAAATATAGCAGAGGGAGAACACTCCCAAACTCATTCTATGAGGCCAACATCACACTGATACCAAAACCATACAAAGGTGTCACACAAAAAGAAAATTACAGGTCAACATCACTGATGAATATAGATGCCAAAATCCTCAACAAAATACTAGCAAACAGAATTCTCCAGCACATTAAAAGGATCATACACCATGCTCAAGTAGATTTTATCCCAGGAATGTAAGAATTCTTCAATATCCACAAATCAGTCAATGTGTACAACATATTAACAAATTGAAGGAGAAAAACCATATAATCATCTCAATAGATGCAGTAAAAGCTTTAGACAAAATTCAACACCCATTTATGATAAGAACCCTCCAGAAAGTGGGCATAGAGGGAACTTACCTCAACATAATAAAGGTCATATATGACAAACCCACAGCCAACATCGTTCTCAATGATGAAAAACTGAAACCATTTCCACTAAGATCAGGAAAGAGACAAGCGTACCCACTCTCACCACTGTTATTCAACATAGATTTGGAAGTTTTTGTCTCCATAGCAATCAGAGATGAAAGAGAAATAAAAAGAATCCAAATTGGAAAAGAAGAAGTAAAACTGTCCCTCTTTGCAGATGACATGATACTATACACAGAGAATCCTAAAGATACTACCAGAAAACTACTGGAGCTAATCAATGAATTTGGTAAAGTAGCAGGATACAAAATTAACGCGCAGAAGTCTCTTGCATTCCTATACACTAACGATGAAAAATCTGAAAGAGAAATTAAAGAAACACTCTCATTTACCATTGCAACAAAAAGAATAAAATACCTAGGAATAAACCAACCTAAGGAGACAAAAGACCTGTATGCAGAAAACTATAAGACATTGATGAAAGAAATTAAAGATGATACCAACAGATGGAGAGATATACCATGTTCTTGGATTGGAAGAATCAACATTGTGAAAATGACTATACTACCCAAAGCAACCTTCAGATTCAAACTACCAATGGCATTTTTCACAGAACTAGACCAAAAAAATTTCACAATCTTTATGGAAACACAAAAGACCCCGAATTGCCAAAGCAATCTTGAGAAAGAAAAACAGAGCTGGAAGAATCAGGCTCCCAGACTTCAGACTATACTACAAAGGTACAGTAATCAAGACAGTATGGTACTGACAAAAAAAAAAAAACAGAAATATAGATAAATGGAACAGGATAGAAAGCCCAGAGATAAACCCACACACATATGGTCACCTTATCTTTGATAAAGGAGGCAAGTATATACAATGGAGAAAAGACAGCCTCTTCAATAAGTGGTGCTGGGAAAACTGGAGAGCTACATCTAAAAGAATGAAATTAAAACACTTCCTAACACCATACACAAAAATAAACTCAAAATTGATTAAATATCTAACTGTAAGGCCAGATATTATAAAACCCTTAGAGGAAAATATAGTCAGAACCCTCTTTGACATAAATCACAGAAAGATCTTTTTTGACCCACCTCCTAGAGAAATGGAAATAAAAACAAAAATAAACAATGGGACCAAATGAAACTTAAAAACTTTTACACAGCAAAGGAAACCATAAACAAGATGAAAAGGCAACCCTCAGAATGCGAGAAAATATTTGCAAATGAAGCAACTGACCAAGGATTAATCTCCAACATATACAAGCAGCTCGTGCAGCTCAATATCAAAAAAACAAACAACCAATACTAAAATAAGTGGAAGACCTAAACAGACCTTTCTCCAAAGAAAATATACAGATTGCCAACAAACACATGAAAGGATGCTCAACATCACTAATCATTAGAGAAATGCAAATTAAAACCACAATGAGCAATCACCTCACACCACTCAGAATGCCCATCATCAAAAAATCTACAAACAATAAATGCTGAAGAGTGTGTGGAGAAAAGGGAACTGTCTTGCACTGTTGGTGGGAATGTAAATTAATACAACCACTATGAAGAAGAGTATGAAGGTTCCTTAAAAAACCTACAAATAGAACTACCATATGACCCAGTAATTTTACTACTGGGCATATACCCAGAGAAAACCATAATTGAAAAAGAGATATGTACCACAATGTTCATTGCAGCACTATTTACAATAGCCGTGACATAGAAGCATCCTAAATGTCCATCAACAGATGAAAGGATAAAGAAGATGTGGCACATATATACAATGGAATATTATTCAGTCATAAAAGGAAACAAAAATGAGTCATTTGTAGTGAGGTGGATGGACCTAGAGTTTGTCATACAGAGTGAAGTAAATCAGAAAAAGAAAAACAAATGCCATATGCTAACACATATATATGGAATTTAAAAAAATAGTTCTGATGGACCTAGGGGCAGGACGGGAACAAAGACGCAGACGTAGAGAATGGACTTGAGGACATGGGGAGGGGGAAGGGTAAGCTGGGATGAAGTGAGAGAGTATCATTGACGTATATACACTACCAAATGTAAAATAGATAGCTAGTGGGAAGCAACCACATAGCACAGGGAGATCTGCTCAGTGCTTTGTGACCACCTAGAGGGGAGGGTATATGTATACATATAGCTGATTCACTTTGTTATACACCAGAAACTAACACAGTGATGTAAAACAATTTTACTCCAACAAGGATATTAAAAAAAAAAATCTCAAAAAAAAAAAAATGACAAGAAAAGCTTGCCTAGGTATATCATAATTAAAATTCTGGAAACTAAAAACAAATGAATAAAAAAACTTTAAAAGCAACCAGTGAGAAATAGCAAATTACCTGTAGGGGACACCAATTCAAATGACAAGGTATCTCATCTGAAACCATGGAAGCAGAAAGAAGTGGCAAAATATTTTTCAAGTGCTGAAAGAAAAAACTGCCAACTGCATAATTGATATATCTGGCAAAACTATCTTTACAGAAGAAATAGAAAAATCCACAATTATAGATGCAGACTTCAGCACAACCTTCTGAGCAACTGACACAGCTACTAGACAGAAAATTAGTAAGAATTTGAAGATATGGACAACACAATCAACCAACAGAATCTAACTGACATATCTGGGGCACTCCACTCAACAACAGCAGAACATTTTTTTTTACAAGTGCCCACAGAATATTCATTAAGATAGTGAATATCCTAGGTCATGTAACAAGTCTCAACAAATTTAAAAGAATTGAAATAATACAGGAAGAGTCTCTGACCACAGTGAATTCAAACTCGAAATCAATAATGGAAGGATGACTGGAGAATCTCCAAAAACCTGTAAACTAAACAATACAGTTCTAAACAATATGGTTCTAAATAACCAATGGATCAACGAAGAAATGTCAAAGGAAATTTTAAAAATACATAGAACTGCTGAGTAGTATTCCATTGTGTATACTCAGCCATAAAAAAAGAATGAAATAATGCCATTCGCAGCAACATGGATGCATCTAGAGATTATCATACTAAGTGAAGTAAGTCAGAAAGAGAAAGACAAGTACCGTATGGTATCACTTATATGTGGAATCTAAAATATGGCATAAATGAACCTATGTACAAAACAAACAGACTCATAGACATAGAGAACAGATTTGTAGTTGCCAAAGGTGCGGGAGGGAGAGGGATGGACTGGGAGTTTGGGGTTGGTAGATGCAAACTATTACATTTAGAATAGATAAACAACAAGGTCCTAATGAATAGCACTGTAGAGCACAGGGAACTGTACTCAATATCCTGTGATAAACCATAATGGAAAAGACTATGAAAAGAGAATGTATACATGTGTATAACTGAGTCAGTTTGCTGTACAGCAGAGCTTGACACAACATTGTAAATCAACTATACTTCAATTTTTAAAAAATCAGTTTTTTTGTTTAAAAAAAATACATAGAAGTGAATAAACATAAAAAATACAATATAGAAAACATTCATGACTCACAACTAAAGAAGTGCTGAAAGGCAAATTAATTTTATTGATGTGTACATTAGAAATGAGAAAAGGAACCAAGGTAACCTAAATTTTTACCTTAAGAAACTGGAAAGAAAAGAGCAAATAAACTCAACTGAGCAGAAGGGAGGAAGTAATAAAGAAAAGCAGAAATCAACAAAATTGAGAAGTGGAAAACAATAGAGAAGATCAATGAAAGAAAAAGCTGATTCTTAAAATAAATCAGTAAAATTGATACATCTCTAGCAAGAGTGAAAAAAGAGAAAAGACACAAATCAATAGCAGGAATGGAACGGGGAGATCACTACAGATCCTGGAGAAACTAAAAGGATAATATGAAAATACTACAAACAGCTCTGTACGCATTAACTCTACACCTTGAAAAGAAATGGAAATTCCTTGGAAACAACAGACAAATAAATGTCTGGAAAACAGTATAGCAGTTTCTTATAAAACTAGATGTATAAGTTAGCAGTTGTAATCTTGGGCATTTAACCCAGAAAAATGTGAACTTACATTCACACAAAAATATGTACACAAATATTCACAGCAGCTTTATTTATCACTGCCCAAACTGGAAACAAGCCACTGTTTTCCAACAATGGTCAAAGAAACTGTGATGGACCATCCATACTATGAACTATGACTCATCAACACAGGGGCTGCACAAAGTTGGGTGGAAATCAAAGGAGCTTTGTATTTTTGATATTGCACTCCAGTTGTGGAAGATGATACCACTGGTAGAAACTGGGCGAAGGGTACACAAGACCTCCTTGTATATTTTTTTAAACAATTTCTTGTGGACCTATAATTGTTTCAAAATAAAAGTTAAAAATAAGCAATGCAGAACACCGTTGCTATGCTCTTTGAGTGTGTTCCTGTATTTAAGACAACAATGAAGAGCTCCTATGGTCCTGCGTGCATTGCAGATCAGACCCCCTGTGTTTGAGCCTGGTGTGAATCCAGACCTAGATGAATGTGCCCTCAGAACGCTGAACCTGTGTTCAATTTCACAGCTGGATGATGTCACAACTCAGCTCCAAGCCCTCTAGGGCTTCCCATGATTTTCTTAATCAAAACCTTTATTCTAGATGGTATAAAATAACTGACATGATCTGACCTCCTGCTACTTCTCAGACTTCATCTTTTCCATGATCAACATGGAAATATACCCTAGAATCCTTGTTCAGGTGTAAAGGATTAACATGACCATCCTGAAGGACAAAGTAATCTAAGGGGAGCGTAACACTGACCTCAGATTTCCCAGATACACTGACTTTTGGGAGACAGGGAACAATACTTACAAAGTCTTCTAGGGATCAAGCTAAGTATTTTGACTAGTTTTGAACATGAGAGAATTCAGGGAATACGGAACTCCTGAGTCCTTCTTGAAAAAAATGCAGTAGGATAAACTTCAGCCACCTAAGTAATGAAGGTAAAACACAGTAGAAGATCGGAATTGGAACACTGAGTTTATTTGACTGTAGCACTAGGACTAAAACAAATGTGAGAGTTATGGTTGAAGAACAGAAAGGAAGTGCCATAGACTTAAATATGTATAATTATTATGTCTATTTAAATTTGGAAGCATAAATGAGAAAGATGTAAAATGATTTCTTCTTTTATAATAGGAAGTATATATTTGTCACTTAAAATGAATAAAGTCACGGTGGAATACATAGACTTCAAGGTACAAAGTTAAATGTAAATTTGGGTAATAGAAGGGAGAGAATGAGGGAATATAAAGGAAATATCCTTATCCTGTCATTGCTAACACTAGTGAGACAATATACACTGTACAAGGAGCTGGATAATTAGGTGTATCAGAAATGGCCAACTAGAAAAAAATGCAGGCCTTCCAAGTTATAACTGAAGCTCATAAAATTAAAACATCAATAATAATGAAGCTAGTACCAGATAGTAAAAAATGATGGGGAGGGTGTGTTTCTACTGGCAAGAACAAGCTCTCTATCCTTACGATAAAGGCACTAAACTAATATGGGCTGTTCTCACTATGACGTGATAGTATCACAAAGCAAAACCCAACATTCTGCCCATGAAACATGAGCAAACAAACACTGAAAACAGTTGCAAAATTAGGGGAAAGGCTACTGGGACTGTGGGACTGTGAGGAAAGGTCAGGGCGCATGCCTCAGAAAAAAACTGAATTCAGTACAAGGGTAATTAAATGAAATAAAGACACTAGTATTTATTTGTGTATATGAAATAAGATTTGAAAAAGGTTTCGGAGAGAATGGGAGTTGATCAACCAGGTAATTTCTAGGTCCCTGCCACATCTGTGGTTCTGAGTTCATTCACGTAAGTGGATGCCATTCAACTCTGACCCTCGGCATCACCTAGGGGCTCACATGAGTTGCAGGCCCCAATCAGATAGATTCACACAAGACCTCAACTGGCACAAAAAGCCTGACTTCTGCATAAGGACAGGCTCCTCGGCCAGTGTGATCAGACCAGTACTGGAAAAGTATAAACATGTGCAAGAGAAACTCCAGTCTCAACTGGATAAACCTGCTCTTCTATCTGCCTCATAAATTCAAAAAGGAGTGACCTTACAGGAGAGTGATAAGAAACTTGGCCTACCATTCTCCTCTTGAAGAAATAGAAAGATGGAAAGATTGGTACTATTTTTAAACAAGAATATATTGCTTTCTTTCTGGTTTAATTAGAATTACAAGACAGGCAAGTTTAGTTTCTCCTTTCAGAGGAGGATGAAGGGTTTGTAATTATTTATAGTATACATAAGGAGATATAATTCAAACTGAGCTTCCAAGGTTCCGGAGACTATGGTTGCAGTTCTAAGAGAAAAGCAGTACAAAAATAATCTCTTGCTGATATTTCTATTAATAATATTCAGAAATTTCAACTCAAGGACAGAGATGCTATTCAGTTGCTGCAAGTTGCTATTTGCAAAATACATGATTGTTCCTTTGTCTGTTTGCTAAAACTGCCTTCTGTGATTAGTGAACTTCTAAGAAGGGAACTGGCTTTGAGGCCTTAAACACAAGCCCACAGGTCTCTGTCACTTCTCCAAGTCTGGCTTACATCTGTTACAAAGCCCATATAACATCGTTTTAGGATTGGACCTGGAGCATATAAAAAGTTCACAGAAGCGCTGGGTAAGTGACGTTCTTTGAGCTGTCCCATGAAAATGTTTTTCAGATTTTTCAGTTGCACCTTGAGCCGAGCAAAATGTCACCCCTACATGTTCAAACTAGAGAACATTTGTCAGTTGTTCCTCTGCTTTAGTCTGTAAGCTAAACTCCTTGGCTCACCCATATGAAGGAGACATCATCCTCGAAAAAACATGCAATGTATAGTTTCCCAGAAAGCATGGTGCCTATGAATTAAAAGCTGTTTATCATTTAAAAAGTTCTTTGCCTCTCAGGAGACCAAATCTCGAGATGGTTAGATGCTCTCTTCTCTACTATCTTATAAGGAAGGAATTTTGGTTACAGAAAAGGAAGGGGGGCAGGAAGCTAGAATTTTTTTTTATGCAGTGAAATTAAATGAAGGGTTCAGCATGTGAGTCACACGGCAATATTTAGCTTTAAAACCACACTACATTTTAATAAACTAAATGCCAGAATGTCAACAGCAAAGTATCAATGCCATGTCAGAGGGCCACAGAAAGTACGTACCGACATCCCATGCAATGGAGTGGGAAGTGGAGTGTGGATTCTCAGAAAATTAGTAGGTTACTCTTTCAAGATTTTCATGGTTGGAAGGGACTCTAGAGAATATTTAGCTCAAGTCTTACATTTTCTAGGTGTAGAATCAGTCAGTGAGTTTTTCATCACTGCTCAGGGTCCCATCATCTGTGTAAGAACGAGAGCTGAAGGCTTGTGCCTCAATCCTGGTCCAGGGACGCCTTCCCCTTACTGCAGAGGCTCCTCTTTCCTGTTGAGACAACTCTGTCCCTGAAGTTTAGGTTCCTAAGGGGCTCATTTGGTGCAGAAACAAAGGAATAAGAAGATACTGTCTTTTTAAACATACTGATTTTCTTCCTTCACCCTGGATGGCCACAGATTAGTCATTTGTCTCTACAACTGAGGAAATGATGGCACTTCAACATACAGTTCTGAGCATTTCAGATGAATGCTAGCTACCAAGACTGTTTCTAGCAGCTATTTCTATATTCCAAAATTTGGACGCTTGTCATTTTAATTGGAGCTTTATTGGAATGTATAATTCACATTCTGTACAATTAACCCATACGGTGTACAATTCAAAGGTTGTAAAACGGTACAAAGGTAGTATATTCAGAATTGTGCAACCAGTACCACAATCAATTTTAGAAAATTTTCATCACCCCCAAAAGATACCCTGTACCCATTACCAGTCACTACCTGTCCTTCACACCACACCATCCTACTCCAAGCCATAGGTAGGCAGCCACTAATGTACTTTGTCTCTATAGATTTGGTTATTCTGGACATCTTATATAAGTGGAATCATATGTGGTCTCTTGTGACTGACATTTTTCACTTACTATAATGATTTCAAGCTTTATCCATGTTGTAGTATGTATCAATTACTTCATTCCTGTTTATTGTCAAATAACATTCCATTGTATAGATATCCATTCATCACTTGATGGGCTTTGGGGTTATTTCTACTTGTAGGATGTTATGAATAATCCTCCTGTGAACACTCATGGACAAGTTTCTGTGTGGACATGTTTTCATTTCTCTTGGGTATACATCTAGGAGTGAAACTGCTGGTTCAAATGGTATCTCTATGTTTAACCCTTTGAAAAATTGCCAGGTGGTTTTCCAAAGTGACTGCACCATTTTATATTCCCACCAGCAGTATATTAGGGTTCTAATTTCTCCAAATCCTCACTGACACTTTTTATTATTTGTCTTTTTCATTGTAGTCATTCTAGTGGGAATGAAGTGATATCTCGCTGAAGTCTTGATTTGCATTCCCTTGATGGCTAATGATGTTGAACAAGTTTTCTTGTGTTTATTGGCTATTTGTTATGTCTTCCTTAGAGAAATGTCTATTCAAATCTGTTCCCCATTTTTAAACTGGGTTGCCTTTTTATTATTGAATTGTAAATGGTTTTATTTTTCTAGATACAAGTCTTTTATCAGGTATATGAGTTGCAAATATTTCCTTCCGTTCTCTGAATTGTCTTTTCACTTCCTTGATGATGTCTTTTGAAGCACAAAGTTTTACATTTTGATGAATTCCAACTTATTAACTTTTTTCTTTTTTTGCTTGTGCTTTTGAGGTGATATCTTTTGCCAAAATTAAGACCCCATGAGGATTTTACTCCTGTGTTTTTGGTAAGAGTTTTATAGTTTTTGTTATTAAATCTAAGTCTGTGATCCATTTTGAGTTAATTTTTAAATACGGTTTGAGGTAAAGGTCCAACTTCATTCTTTTGCATATGGATATCCAGTTTTCTCTGGCCTCACTTGTTGAGAAGACTATCATTTCCCTATTTAATGCTCTTGTCACCCTTATTGAAAATCAGTTGACCATACATATATGGGCTTATTTCTGGACTCTCAATTCTAGTCCATAGATCTACTAGTCTATCATTGTGCCAGTACCACACTCTCATGATTACCCTTGCTTTATAATAAGTTTTGATACCCAGAAGTGTAAGTCTCCTATATTTGTTCTTTTTTTTTTCAAGATTGTCTTAACAATTCTGGGTCCAATGGAATTTCATATAAATTTTAGAATCAGTCTGTTAGTTTCTATAAAGAAGTTAGCTGGGATTCTGATACAGATTGCACTGAATCTTTATATCAGTTTGTGGAATACTGACATCTTAATGATGTTCAGCCTTCCAATACATGAACGTGAGATGCTTTCCTATTTGTTAAGATCTTCTTTAATTTCTTTCAACAGTATTTTTAGTTTTCAGAGTACACATGAAGCACTTGTTTTATTAAATATTTTCCTAAGTTTTTCATTTGTTTTGATGCTATGAATGAAATTATCTTAATTTCATTCTCAAATTGTTCATTGTAAGTGCATAGAAGTACAATTCATTTTGTGTATTGATCTTGTATTCTGCAAGCTTGCTGAACTCATTTATTAGTTATATAGATTTTAGTGCATTCTTTAGGATTTTATATATACATTATCTCAAGATAGAGATAGTTTTACTTCTTTCCTTTCAATATAAATGCCTTTTATTTCCTTTTCTTGCCTAATTGTTCTGGCAAAAACTCCAATATGATGAATAGAAGTGGTGAGCTTATCTTGTTCCTAATATTAGGGGAAAACACTCAGTTTTTCTCACCATAAGTATGATGTCAGCTATGAGTTTTTCATAATGCCCCTTATCAGGTTAAGGAGGTTCCTTTCTATTTGTAATTGGTTGAGTGTTTTTATCATAAAAGTCTATTGGATTTGGGCAAATGCTTTTTGTTATTTTTTGTAATCTATTGAGAAAATAATGTGAATTTGTCCCTTATTCTACTGATATAATGTTTTACATTAATTATTTTCAAATATTTGACCAACATTGTGTTCCTGGGGTAAATCCTACTTTGCCATCCTTTATCTATGTTGTTGATTTTAGTTTGCTAGTATTTTGCTATGAATTTTTGGATCTATGTTCACGTATACGTTGCCCTGTAGTTTTCTTTTTTGTGTGCTGTCTTTGTATGGTTTGGTATCAAGGAAATACTGGGCTGATAGAATGAGTTGTGAAATATTTCTTGTCTAATTTTTGAAAGAGTTTGTGAAGAATAGGTATTAACTATTCCTTAAAGCCTTGGTAAAATTCACCGGTAAACCATCGAGACTGATGCTTTTGTGTGTAGGTAAGTTTCTACTACTAACTTAACATCTTATATATTCACATTTTCAATTTCTTCTTGAATCAGTTTCAGTGTTTTGTATTTCTTTAAGAATTTTTCCATTTCAACTAGTTTATCTAATTTGTTGGCATGAAGGTGTTCATACTATTCCTTGTAATACTGTTCATTTTTGTAAGGTCAGTAATAGTATTCTTTTTAAATTCCCACTTTTCAGTAATTTGAACTCTCTCCTCTCTTTTCCTCAATCAGGTCAGTACAGCTATAAGCTTGCCAGTTTCGTTGATCTTTTCAAAGAATCACCCTTTTATTTTGTTGATCTTCTACTATGCTTCTATCCTCTACTTCACTATTGTCCACTCTATTCTATATTATTTCCATCTTCCTGCTTGCTTTAGTTTTAGTTTGTTCCACTTTTCCTGGTGCCCTATGGTAGTTTTGGTTATAAATTTCTGACTTTTTATTTTTTAAATATGGGTGTTTACAGTTATAACTGACTCTCTAGGCATTGCTTAGCTGCATCTCACAAGTTTTGGCATGCTGTGTATTCATTTCATTCACCTCAAAGTATTTTCTAATTTCCATCATGATTTTTTTTCTTTGACACATTGGCTATTTAGGCATGTATTGTTTAATTTCTATATTTTTAAATTCCCCCAAACTTCTTTATGTTGTTGATGTTTTTCTCTCCATTCTGATTAGAGAACATACTTTGTATTATTTTAATTCTTTTAAATGTATTGAAGTTTGTTAAGGCACAGTATACTTTTTTTTTTTTTTTTTTGTGGTACATGGGCCTCTCACTGTTGCGGCCTCTCCCGTTGCGGAGCACAGGCTCTGGACGTGCAGGCTCAGCGGCCATGGCTCACGGGCCCAGCCGCTCCGCGGCATGTGGGATCTTCCTGGACCGGGGCACGAACCCGTGTCCCCTGCATCGGCAGGTGGACTCTCAACCACTGTGCCACCAGGGAAGCCCAAGGCCCAGTATAATGTCTCTGCTGGAGAATGCTCCATGTGCATTTGAGAAGAATGTTCATTCTGCTATTTTGAGGTAAGCAGTCTCTCTCTCTCTCTCTCTCTCTCTCTCTCTCTCTCTATATATATATATATATATATATATATATTTTTTTTTTGATCAGGGACAAGGAGGAATTTAATTCCATTGAAAATTCATTAGAGAAATAATTTAATACCTGTTTTCACTAACCAAAGGAAATTCAAAGAGGATTTTTGCTTTCACAAAAAAAGCCAATTCCTACTAATGGAGGTCATTCATAAAAGTGAAATTTCAGAAAGTGGAGGATACCTGCACTTGAAGATTAAGGAGAAAAAGATTTTCTGAGAGAATGTATGTGGTGTGTAAAGACAAACAGAAGTCAAAGATAACTCCAAGACTTTTAGCCTGAGCAAGCAGAAGTTTGAGTTGCCATCATTTGAATGACAAGTCTGACAAGAAAACAGTTTGTTGAAGAAAAATTAGGAACATAGTTTTGAATGTGTTCATACAAGTTTAAAATAACTATTTGGCATCCAAGTAAAGATGTCAAATATACAGTTTTATTCTCTGAGAGAGAAGTTTGGCATCTGAGAGTGAGTTGTGAGCTGGAGATATAAATTTGGGAAACGTTAGAGTATCCTGCATAACACTATAAGGAAGTGACTGTAGGTAGAGAAGAAAATAGAACCAAGAACTAACTCTTGGATCATTCAAACATTAAAAGGTCAAGAAGAGGAGGGACTGCTAAAAAATACAGAGTGATTAGAGAGGACAGAAAAGAAAAATCACTTTTCTGTACACCTGAAACAAACACAGCATTGTAAATCAACTATACTTCAATTAAAAAAAACTTTTTAAAATAGTTACCAAATGCAGACGATATTAATAGGAGAGTTTCTGACTAAATGTGGAAGATAACATAAATAGAAAAGTTGAGGATGGTTATAACTTGAGTGAGGCTGGGCAAAAGACATGACTATTTCTGTCATTCTAGGCAGGATCTCATGTATTGTTGGCAGGATTATAAACTGGTATTTCTTTCTTCCCATTCTCTCTTATACCATTTTAATTAGCCTTTCACTTCCACTACTTCAGTGAAAGTGCTCTTGGAAGGGACACTGATGACTTGTGTGCTGCTAAACCCTGATGGTCAATTCTGTTCTCATTTTATGTGACCTGTTAGCAGTATTTCACAAAGTTGACCAATATATACTCCTTAATATACTCTTGTCATTGGTTTTATAGATATGTTTTAGCAGCTCTAGTTTTAAAGAAAAAGAAAAGTTTAAAAATATAAAATAAATTAGGAGTTTAAAAATAGGAGAATGGAAGAGTATATACTGGAGAAAGTATTGTACAGCAAGCTCTTATCAGCCTCTTTCCTTCTGCAAACATTGCTGGACATAGACTCACTACAAAAAGTACTGAGAGGAACAAGATAGCAAGATTGTGCCCATCCCAGTGAAGAGGAGCTAACAACCCAATGCAGAAAACTGCCCGTAAGTGCAATGGGATAAATCAATTGGCTATAGTTTTGTCATGATTTATCTGTATTACAAGTGACATTTTCTAGAGTAGCATTTCTGTATTATCATTATTGTTAACATTATTATTGTCCCCTAAGGAATCCCTATAGGTATGTTTTCCTAATAGCTCCTTCCCAAAACTTAATGCCACAGATACACTGTATACCTCTTTTCATATTGTATGCATATGTGTAGGATTTGTTTTAGCACGTAAGAACCCATTTTTCCTCATTGGGGAAAATATAGCTCCCACTAAGAATGCATATTTTGATCCAGTTTTCCCAGAAGAACTCAAGTGAGAAGAAGCCTGAGACAGCATTTGGAAGTAGACCAAAAAGAGGCAGTGATCCAGGAGCTCCCTAACCAGCAGTGTATTATTTTCATTATCCTAGATGAGAAGAATGTCTGGATGAGAACAATGGATATGAGAACATATAGAAGACAAATGTGAGAATTAAGTTTGAAAACAAGGAAAATCAGAAATCATTTTACTTCTGAAATGCCATCAATGTCAAAAGACTAGCTAATTTATAAAAGTTTTTAATGAAATAAAAAGCATTGCCATACTAAATATAAATATTGATTTTAAGAAGCAAGCCAATCTCAGAAATTTGAAGTTGAAAAACTAAATAATAGAAAATAGGTCATTAAGGTCAAGGAGCAGCAAAATGTTTCTACATTGAGGGCTTGGATGCATGGTTATAGCGTTAATCACCCAGCAGAGAAGTATGAGCAGGGGTGATGATGGACAGTCACACCCCACCGTGATGGATTACTAAGTCAAAACTTTCAGTCTCCCTATTATAAGATTAAATAAAAAATGAGTCAAGGCTATGCACTTAACCAGATGGGAGTGTCAGGGATCCCACTACACGGACCATCCAGATCCAAACTGACTGGCATTATATTGCTACCATGACTAAAGCAGTGATGAAAATGATTCTACGATCCAGGACTGAGCACTGATTCCAGGGGCCTCCTGATTGGTAGCATCTCCTTCATCTACTCCATCTCCAAGATTGGCCCTGGGAGTTCCCTGCCTTCCTCCACCCTGGACTTGAGATGAGTTGCCAGCCCATCACCCAGTCCAAACTCTTAGCCTGAGAATGAGATGACCACATGAAGTAAACCAAAACTAATCACCATTACAGTAAATGTCAAGTTATCACGCATTTTGCAATGACAAATTTAGAGTGTATTGGTTATGTTTTTTTCCTACCATATTGAATAACACAGACATAAATCCTTGGGGAAGATAGGAGTGTGGAAATATGTTTAACAGTAATTGGAAAGAAAGCTGATGAGTAATAGTTTCCTGGGAAATTGAATAGCATAAACCTTAGGGAAACACTAACACGTAAAGAAATCTGCCAGCATCAAATTAAGCACTGGGTCACAAAGACAATCCAGAAAAAGACTGAGATCCGGTTGGTGAAAAAGTCTTATATCCTTGGTTATTTGAGCATGACAGCTTGGATAGTTTTATTTAGACCATATTCAGACTCAGTGGGAAAGGATGCTATAAATGACCAGAAGTGGCTCCGAGTGTGAAATTGGGAGCATGTTAGACACAGTGGCAGGTAGTTGCAGCTTCCAAATTAGTAAGAAGAAAACATTTATATATATTTGCCATTGTAACGTCTGACCTCAAGGCTATAATGGTTATGTAATTTAATTTAATATTTTAAATTTATATATTTTTAATTTATATTTATGTATGTTTCAGCTGCTTTCCTATCCTTGGGGAATGATAAAATTCATCTAAGGGAGGAAATTGCTTTTACTTAGGGAAAAAAGTTAGTAGAAGAGCAAAAATCTTAGCTGGTCTAAAAAGAAACTGACACTACATAGGCTGAAGAAAAAGAATGACCTCTTTGGACACAGGGACTGAGAGACATCATATATATTAATTTGGGAGTTCCCTCCCGAGAGATCCCAGAGAAAGGAGTTCTAAGAATATTTGAGAACCAGTGAAAAGGAGAGGTAAGGGAATTCACTCCACTGGTAGAGGATGAGCTTGAAAAGATCAGGGATACAGACGGACATTGTTGAAATGGTTCCCCTACAGATACTGTGACTGAAAATTATAGCCATTGTGATGTCTGACCTCAAGACCATTTATCTATAATGGCTACTTTAATTTAATTACTTTTTAAAAATAATGTCCATGCTGTTCCTACATTTTCTATACTGAACAACTTTGAACTGGTGACAGCTAGTGGAATGAGTTTAGACCACACTTGTGTTCTTGCTCGAAGGCAAATAGAGGTTGCTGGAGCAGGCAGTAGGCACAGGGGTCATCAAACACCAATTCAGCCCTGGTCTGCAGGGGGAGGGGGCACAGTGATCCCTAGGAGAAAGTAAATGTCTGACCTGGTTGGGAACCCTGGGGAAAAAATGAGATGCCCTCAGGACATTCCACAGATAAGTGGTGTCAGGGCTCCTGTGATTTCATCTGGCCCTTGGAGCAAAGGTGAACCCAGCAGACTGGAGATTTGGGAAAGATTCATTTTTCTATGTATTTGCATATTACCACAGTTTCAATCGTTTCGCTTTATAAACCAGTATGAATTTCAGTTTCAATATATTTCAATAAGGCACAAATTTTATCATGAATATACAGCCCTAGTGTGAGTTTTAAAACTGGGTATAGACTATCTAATTCTTGGAAAAAGAGAAAAAGAAACAAAATAATCCAAAACAAACAAACAATAAAAGCAAATAACAGTCATGGTCCAATGTGTTTGACTTTAGTATAAAAAAGATAGAGGAAATCTCAGTCTGGCTTGAGTTAATTTTAAAATTAAGAGGGTAGTAGTGCAAATATAATGCAGGTCAACAGCCTTTGTAAGGCTCCAAAATCAGATAATTTATATAGCTTTCAACATCACTTTTTCATCTTAAATTATCATACCGTAAACCTATAAATTTCCTAACTCAACTTGTCAAAGTTATTTAAGAAAATAGCATTTTGATGACCATTTTTATGTAATATAAGTATACAGAGGTACTTTAATTGTTTTCACATATTTATATGAGACAGGATGAACTCCCTTTCATGGAGGCTCAGTGGTGTGATGGGGAAGATAGGAGTCACATTCAGTATTACAAATTATTAACAGAGTCTTCGTTTAGTTACCTCAAGTCTCTTAACCTTCCAGAAATTTGTATTCCTCATTTGTAAAATGAGAGTATGGGGCCCTGTTATCTCTGAAATTTTTTTCCAACACAGCCAGGACAAGAATAAGGAATGCTACTCTAGTTCAGCTCTGGGACCTCAAGGTCACACTGTAACAGTAGAAAGTAGGATAATATAAAATTGTCTTGGCTCTGTGTAAGAAAGTTTAATTACCAAACCACCAAAAAGGTCACTGTAGGGTGACATTCCTGTGAATTAGCAGGAATTCCCTGGAAACGACCCATAAGAGTAGTACAGTTACACCATGTTTCTTATTTGAACATATGTCAAAAAAATAAAGCCTTCGTGTTTTAATTTGTTTTCCTTTTTGTCCACACAAACAATTATTAGGGACTTAAGAGAGTATGGCCTGGACAGGAGGAAACTCCAAATAGTTTTCTTAAAATAGTTTAAGTGCTGTTATATCAAAGAGAGCTGGGCTGGTGTCGTGCAGCCCCAGAGAGAAAACTCAGAACCTAATGAAATGTTTTATAGGATTTTACAGGAAGACAGTAGGAGTAAAAAGTTCCCCACAGCTACAGATATCAGTGTTGGATGTGGTCAGCTTGCAGTTGCTGTGGTACAGGCAGACTTGAGAAACAGATGCTGGGATTTTCCAGAACACTCAATGGTGCTGGCTCCAGGTGCTGCCTTCCAACCTTCAGGTTTTCAATCCAGAATGTCCAATTACCAAGTGATTCCACGTTGCTTCAACAAATACATGTGAGTCCTTCAGGAACCTACCAGGTTCCAGGAAATATTGTAAGCATTAGGGATGCCAAGATGAAAATAAACAAAAGCCATACCTTTGAGGAACTCACTAGTAGAGACAGAGCCACTTTAACAGAAAAATGTAGCATGTTTTAGTGGGAGCTGTAGAATTCTCATCGGTTCTCCCTGATCCTCTGGACCAGTGAAAAGACACTTCTGTGGTTCCCTTAGCCTTCTTTTGTCACTTATCACTCCACACCCAAATGACCAGATCAGTTGGATGCCTCTCCATCAGACAGCGTGTTCTTTGTGTTGTTTACAATACAAAAATAGGGAGATACAGTAAGAAACACTCAAAAAATAGTTTCTGCTTATTGAGTAAAAACACAGGGCAAGTCATCACTGCCTTCTTAAGGCATTCAAAATAAGACTCTATAGAGGACACAATATCCAGGGTGGGTCTTTGAAGGACCTCCAGTTTCCTCAATGTGGAATGGATCTCCAACCAGAAATGAGGATGGAGGGAAGGTGTGTGCACCTCACCAAGGTACAAGTGTATAGTGTCCCAGTCTGAGCTAGGGCCTGTGGAGTGAGGGGCAAGAGGCAGAGTGTTCAGGAAGGTCAGAATCAGCTGTCAAAATACAGAATGTCATAATAGGTCATTTTGACTTCAGGGTGTAGCTAATGGTTGTGCATCAGAATCAACTTGGACACCCTTCCATTCTTTCTTCCCAGTCATCACTCCTCCAACACCACATTGTCTGAAATATTATAGCTGTCTAGTAAGCCTTAATATTGAGTACCATGATTCTCCCACTGTAATCTTCCAGGTCAAGAGTGCCTATGTCTTTCAGTATACATTTTTCTACTCATCTCTCTCTACAAAAGCCCCTTCTGAGATTTTGGTATGAATAGAATTGTCTACAGATCAATTTTGGGGGAATTTACATCTTCAGTATATTGAGTCTTCTAGTCAATAAACATGTATCTCCATTTATTTAGATGTATTTTGCTTTTTTTATCACCACTTTGTAGTTTTCAGTATCAAAGTAGTGATGTGTTTTGTTAGATTTACATTGGGGAGAGGTGATTATACATGCAATTATATATTTTTTTATCTTGGTGCCCATGTGCTGGTGTATAGAAATATAATGGATTTTCTCGGTGTATTTTTATAGAGTTTGTATAATTTTTCTAATTAAACAATCATGTCATCTGCAAATAGAGATATGTTCTATTTCTAATGTTCCATTATATACGCCTTTATTTCTTTTGCTTGCCTTATTGCAGTGTCCAGTACTATACTGATGATAGCAGACAACTTGTCTTATTCCCAATCTTAGGAAAAAGCATTCAGTTGTTCATCATTAAGTATAATGTTGGGTATAGATTTTTGTAAATACTCTTCATCAAGTTGAAATAATTCCCCCTTAGTCCTTACTTGCTGACAGTTTTCATCATGAATGGATTTTAAATTTTGTCAAATACTGTTTCTGCATCAACTGATATGATCACGTGTTTTTTTTTTTTTCTTTAGCCTGTTGATGAGGTAGATTACATTGACAGTTTTTAAATGTTGAACCAGACTTGCACCCCTGGAATAAATCCCACTTGGTCATGACATATAATTCTTTTTATACATCGTTATATTTAATTTACCAATTTGTTTTTACACCTATGCTCATGAGAAACTTTGGCGTGTAGTTTTATATTTTTATAATGTTCTCATTTTGTGTTGGTATTAGGATAACGCTGGTTTCATGGAATGAGTTAAAAAAGTGTTTCCTCTAGTTCAACTTTCTAAAAGCAATATTGTAATATTCATACTGTTTCTTTCTTAAATGTTTGAAAGGATTCACCAGTAAAACCATCTGAAACTGATGCCTTTTAAAAAAAAATTATCAACTATTGATTTAATTTTAATAGACACATGCATATTCAGCTTGTCTATTTCTCCTTTTGACAGTTTGCATCTTCAAACTGTTTGCATCTTCAAACATGATATACATCACAGTGTTCTTTTATTACCCTTTTAATTTCTGAAGAGTCGCTAGTGATAGTCCTCTTTCATTCCTGATTTATGTCATTTCTCTTTGTAAGTTTTGCTAGAGGTTTGTCAATTTTATTAATCTTATTAAAGAACCAGCTCTTTGTTTCATTGATTTCTCTCTATTTTTTTCTGTTTTTCATATTATTAATTTCTGGCTTTATCTTTATTATTTCCTTCCTTCTGCTTGCTTTTAGTTTATTTTATTTGTTTGTTTTTCTTGTTTCTTGAGGTAGGAACTTAAGTCATTAATTTGAGATTTTCCTAATTTCTAATGTGAGCATGTAATGCTACAAATTTCTATGTCATACTGCTTTAGCTGCATCCCACAAATTTTGATATGCTTTGTTTTCATTCTTCTCTTTTAAAATTTTATTTGATAATTCTTCTTTGAGCCATAGATTATTTATAAGTGCATTGTTTAATTTCCACATGTTTAGAGATTTTCCTGTTTTTCTTTCTGCTATTGATTTCTAGTGTGATTCCATTGTGGTCAGAGAGCACATTCTGCAGTATTTCAATTATATTAAATGTGTTGAGATTTGTTTTATGGCTCAAAATATGGTCTATTTTGGTAAGTCCTGGAAAAAGATGTCTGCTGTTGTTGAGTGTCATGTTTTTATTTTGATTAAATCGTGTTGGTTGATTTTATTATTCATACCTTCTGTATTCCTGTTGATTTTCTGTCTAGTAGTTCTATCAACTTCTGAGAGGAAGATGTTCAGTTTTCCAACTGTCATTGTGGATTTGTCTATTTCTTCTTTCAGTTCTATCCTTTTTTGTTTCATGTATTTTGAGGCTCTGATGGTTGGTGTGTACAATTTGGATTGTCATATTTTCCTGGTGGATTCAGTCTTTCATCATGTGTAATGTGCCTCTTTGTCTTAGTAATTTTATTTTTTGTGAAGTCTACTTTATCCTGTCTTAATATAGCTGCTCTGATTTGAGTAATGTTTGCATGGAATATCTTTTTTTTTTATTATTGTTTTACTTTCCATTACCTCTGTTGTTGAATTTGAAGTGAGTTTAAAGAGACTATAGGTGAGGTGTTTTTGTTGTTTTGTTTTGGGGTTTTTTTTTGGTGTTGTTTTAATCTTTCTGTTCTTTGGTTAGTACATTTAGACCATTTACATTTAAGGTAATTTTTTATTTTTTTTTGCAGTACGTGGGCCTCTCACTGCTGTGGTCTCTCCCGCTGCAGAGCACAGGCTCCGAACACACAGTCTCAGCGGCCATGGCTCACAGGCCCAGCCGCTCCGCAGCATGTGGGGCCCCCCCGGACCGGGGCATGAACCTGTGTACTCTGCATTGGCAGGCGGACTCTCAACCACTGCACCACCAGGGAAGCCCTGAGGTAATTTTTGATATGAAAATTGTTAATTCTTTTATTTTATTATTTGTCTTCTATTTGTTTTCTCTCATTCTCACTCCTCAGTTTCTCCTTTCCTGTTAGTTACTTAGTATTTTTAGAACTATTTTGATTTGCATATGTTTTTGAGTGTATCTCTTTGTATAGTTGTCACAGTGGTTGCTCTGGATGTTGAATTATATACATGTACCTTACAAATTCTACTGATATCAATAGTTTACCACTTTAAGTGAAATGTGGACAACTTTGGCTATCAGATAGTGTTATAATTTTGTCTTAAATCCTCAAATATGCTTGATAAATCCAATGAGAAAAGGATAGACCTTTCCATATACCTATATTTTGCTCTTTCCATTGTACTTTGTCCCTTCCTAATTCTCCCAGTTTCCTTCTTTTATCATTTTCTTTCTGTTGGAAATACTTTTAGTTTTCCTTTACCTGAGATTGTTTTCATTTTCCTTTTATTCCTGAAAAATAATTCTATTGGGGGTAGAATCACAGTTGCTAGTTCTTTTCTTTCAGAACTCAAGGTTATTATACCACTTTCCTTCTCTCCTCTATAGTTTCAATGAGAAATCTGATGTCATTTGAATTGGTGTCTTCCTATAGCAGTGGTCCCCAACCTTTTTGGCACCAGGGACGAGTTTCATGGAAGACAATTCTTCCATGGACCAGGGGTGGGGGTGATGGTTTCAGGATGAGTCAAGTGCATTACATTTACTGTGCACTTTATTTCTATTATTATTACATTGTAATATATAATGAAATAATTATACAACTCACCATAATGTAGAATCAGTAGGAGCCCTGAGCTTGTTTTTCTGCAACTAGATGGCCCCATCTAGGGCTGATGGGAGACAGTGACACCCAAAGTGTGTTGCTTATATGCAGCCTACTCCATAATCTTGTTTTTGTTGCTGTCACTGCAGAAAACCCTGCTTCATAAAGATAGGATGTTGGAAATGGAAGCAGGCTTTTCAGTGCATTTGTGGCAATCTCAGGATATTCCATCTTGACTTTAATCCAGAATACATAGAGATTTGAAGTTGTCTCAAACATACTTTTAAGGCCACTGTCATTTGCGATCTCAAGTACTTGATCCTCTTCTAGCACGGACAAAGTTGATTCACCTGGCTTATTCATAAGTGGGTGGCAGATCCATTCCTTCCCAGTTCGGGAGTCTTTTGCGGTTGGGAAATAATGCTCAAACTCTTTTGAAAGCCGAAATAGATGATCAAGAACCAGCTGGGAAAAAGAAGGCCCTGGCTCAGTCTCTCAAAATCTCTGCTAATGTTTGAAACATGTCAAAAATCTCAGTGTTCACTCATTGCCCCATAATTCCATTTTGGCTTTGGATGCACACTTTATCTGCCAACTTGAACACAGTGTCGTTCTCCCTTGAAGTGACAGACTGAGTTCACTGAGCAGGTTAAATATGTCACACAAGTAAGCAAGTTTTGCGACCCATTCTGTGCCACTGAAATGTGCTGCCAGTGGTGACTGTTTTTCTAAATCTCTGGAGCAGCTCTTGTAACTGAAAAACTCTGGCCAGTGATCTACCTTTAGAAAGCCATCTCACTTCTGTGTATAAGAGAAGATGTGTGTGCCCTGTGTCCATCTCTTCGCAGAGCTGCGCGGACAGACGTGAGTTAAGGGCATGTACTTTAATGTGGTTGATAGTTTTAATCACATCCTGCAAAACGTTGTTAAGTTCAGGTGACATTTTTCAGCTAGCCAGCATTTCTCTATGGATGACACAGTGTGTAGACTCACGTCCAGAAGTGACCTCTTTGACCTGAGTGTATTAGGAATGCAAGAGATTTCTGTGCATTAATTTTGTATCCTGCTACTTTACCAAATTTATTGATTAGCTGTAGTAGCTTTCTGGTAATATCTTTAGGATTCTCTATGTATAGTATCATGTCATCTGCAAACAGTGACAGTTTTACTTCTTTTCTGATTTGGATTCATTTTATTTCTTTTTCTTCTCTTCTGTGGAGACGAAACTTCCCAAACTATTTGGAATAATTGTGGTGAGAGTGGACAACCTTGTCTTGTTCCTGATCTTAGTGAAAATGGTTTCAGTTTTTCACCTTTGAGAACCATGTTGGCTGTGGGTTTGTCACATATGGCCTTTATTATGTTGAGGTAAGTTCCCTCTATGCCTACTTTCTGGAGGGTTTTTATCATAAATGTGTGTTGAATTTAGTTGAAAGCTATTTCTGCATCTATCGAGATGATTATATGGTTTTTATCCTTCAGTTTGTTAATATGGTGTATCACATTGATTGATTTATGTGTATTGAAGAAACCTTGCATTCCTGGGATAAACCTCACTTGATCATGGTGTATGATCCTTTTATTGTGCTGCTGGATTCTGTTTGCTAGTATTTTTTTCGAGGATTTTGGCATCTATGTTCATCAGAGATATTGACCTGTGGTTTTCTTTTTTTGTAACATCTTTGTCTGGTTTTGCTATCAGAGTGGTGGTGGCCTCATAGAATGAGTTTGTGAGTGTTCCTCCCTCTGCTATATTTTGGAAGAGTTTGAGAAGGATAGGTCTTAGCTCTTCTCTAAATGTTTGATAGAATTTGCCTGTGAGGCCATATGCTCCTGGACTTTTGTTTGTTGAAAGATTTTTAATCATAGTTTCAATTTCAGTGCTTGTGATTTGTCTGTTTATATTTTCTATTTCTTCCTGGTTCAGTCTTGGAGGGTTATGCTTTTCTAAGAATTTGTCCATTTCTTCCAGGGTGTCCATTTTATTGGCATATAGTTGCTTGTAGTAATCTCTCACGATCCTGTGTATTTCTGCAGTGTCAGTTGTTACTTCTCCTTTTTCATTTCTAATTCTACTGATTTGAGTCTTCTCCCTTTTTTTCTTGATGAGTCTGGCTAATGGTTTATCAATTTTGTTAATCTTCTCAAAGAACCAGCTTTTAGTTTTATTGATCTTTGCTATTGTTTCCTTCATTTCTGTTTCATGTATTTCTGATCTGATCTTTATGGTTTCTTTCCTTCTGCTAACTTTGGGGTTTTTTTGTTCTTCTTTCTCTAATTGCTTTAGGTGTAAGGTTAGGTTATTTATTTGAGATTTTTCTTGTGTCTTGAGGTAGGATTGTATTGCTAGAAACTTCCCTCCTAGAACCACTTTTGCTACATCCCGTAAGTTTTGGGCCGTCGTGTTTTCATCATCATTTTTTCTCAGTATTTCTTGATTTCCTCTTGGATTTCCTCAGTGATCTCTTGGTTATTTAGTAGCACATTGTTTAGCCTCCATGTATTTGTATATTTTACATTTTTTTCCTGTAATTGATATCTAGTCTCATAGCATTGTGGTTAGAAAAGATACTTGATACGATTTCAATTTTCTTAGATTTACCAAGGCTTGATCTGTGACCCAAGATGTGATCTATCCTGGAGAGTGTTCCATGAGCACTTGAGAAGAAAGTGTATGTTTTTGTTTTTGGATGGAATGTCCTATAAATATCAATTAAGTCCGTCTTGTTTAATGTATTATTTAAAGCTTGTGATTCCTTATTTATTTTCATTTTGGTTGATCTGTCCATTGGTGAGAGTAGGGAGTTAAAGTCCCCTACTACGATTGTGTTACTGTTGATTTCCCCTTTTATGGCTGTTAGTATTTGCCTTATGTATTGAGGTGCTCCTATGTTGGGTGCATAAATATTTACAATGGTTATATCTTCTTCTTGGATTGATCCCTTGATCATTATGTAGTGTCCTTCTTTGTCTCTTGTAATAGTTTTTACTTTAAAGTCTATGTATGTTGTCTGATATGAGAATTACTACTCCAGCGTTCTTTTGATTTCCATTTGTATGGAATATCTTTTTCCATTCCCTCACTTCAGTCTGTATGTGTTCCTAAGTCTGAAGTGGGTCTCTTGTGGACAGCATATATATGGGTCTTGTTTTTGTATCCATTCAGTCAGTCTATGTCTTTTAGTTGGAGAATTTAATCCATTTACATTTAAGGTAATTATTGATAGATATGGTCCTATTACCATTTTCTTAATTGTTTGGGTTTGTTTGCTCTTTAGTTCTTCTAGCTCATTGTCAAATGTTTCTTGTATTTTCACCATTCTATTTCCAAGATTTTGGATCATCTTTACTATCATTACTCTGAATTCTTTTTCAGGTAGACTACCTATTTCCTCTTCATTTGTTTGGTCTGGTGGGTTTTTACCTTGCTCCTTCATCTGCTGCATCTTTCTCTTGTCTTCCCATTTTGCTTAACTTACTGTGTTGGGGTCTCCTTTTCACAGGCTGCACATTTGTAGTTCCTGTTTTTTTTGGTGTCTGCCTCCAGTGAGTAAGGTTTGTTCAGTGGCCTATGTAGGCTTCCTGGTGGAGTGGACTGGTGCCTGTGTTCTGGTGACTGAAGCTGGATCTTTTCTTTCTGGTGGGCAGGACCACGTCCGGTGGTGTGTTTTGGGGTGTCTGTGAACTTATTATGATTTTAGGCAGCCTCTCTGCTTATGAGGGGTGTTGTGTTCCTGTCTTGCTAGTTGTTTGGCATGGAGTGTCAAGCACTGAAGCTTGCTGGTCATTGACTGAAGCTGGGTCTTGAGATGGAGATCGCTGGGAGAGCTCTTGCTGATTAATATTACATGGGGCCAGGAGGTCTCTGGTGGTCCAATGTCTTGTCCTTGGCTCTCTCATCTCAGAGGATCAGACCTGACAACCATCTGGAGCACAAAGACCCTGTCAGCCACCTGGCATAGACAACTGTGGTAAAAATCTGACTGGTGTCTTGGATTTTTCTTTGCTGGGCAATTTATCCAAACCAGGTTCCCTTTTTCAGAAATACAGCAAGCCAAAATGCTGAGACATCTGAGGTTTGCAACGAATAGAGGGCTCCAAACTCTGGAAGTCCACATTCCAGAGGCCCTCCTTCTCACATGCTGCCTCTCCCCTTCTGCTGCTCTTTTTTTTTTTTTTTTTACAAAATTTGAGGAATTTTCAGCCATTATGTCATCCAATAGTCTTTCAGCCCTACTAAATCCTGTCTTTCTGGCACACTGATGATATGACTGTTTTCAGATCAGATGAATTCTAGTATTCTATCCTCGAGTTTACTTATTCTATTTTTGTCATCTCCACTCTACTACTGAATTTATCAATGGAGGTTTTTAAATTTCTGCTATTGTATTTTTCAGTCCTGTAATTTCATTTGGGTCTTTTTTTTAAATAAATTAATTTATTTTTTGGCTGTGTTGGGTCTTCATTGCTGTGTGTGGGCTTTCTCTAGTTGCAGTGAGCGGGGGTTACTCTTCGTTGCCGTGCATGGAGTTCTCATTGCGGTGGCTTCTCTTTGTTTCAAAGCATGGGCTCTAGGCTCACAGGCTTCAGTAGTTGCAGTACATGGGCTCAGTAGTTGTGGCTCATGGGCTCTAGAGAGCAGGCTCAGTAGTTGTGGCGCACTGGCTTAGTTGCTCTGCGGCATGTGGGATCTTCCCGGACCAGGGCTGAAACCCGTGTGCCCTGCATTGGCAGGCAGATTCTTAACCACTGCACCACCAGAGACGTCCTGAAGAATTCTTTTTATTTTGGTTGTGCCAGGTCTTAGTTTCAGTAGGTGAGCTCCTTAGTTGTGACTCCAGGGCTCCTTAGTTGTGACATGTGAACTCTTAGTTGCAGCATGCATGTAAGATCTAGTTCCCTGACCAGGGATTGAACCTGGATCTCCTGTATTGGAAGCATGGAGTCGTATCCACTGCACCACCAGGGAAGTCCCTAATCTGGGTCTTTTTTATGGTTTCCATCTCTTGTTAAATTAGTTTTTTTTTATTATTATTTGCTTCAAGAGACTTTCTATTAGATTGCCATAGCATTTTTTGACAGCTGCCTTAAAACTTTTATCAGATAATGCTAACAACTTATGATATGCTGAGGGTTGTTTACAATATCTTTTAGTACTGAAAAATAGCACTTAAAGTCAGCATATAGGAGACTACTGCATATTTAGCTGAGAGGTATAATGAAATCAGAAGAGTATACATTAAAGAAAATTCAACTTCTTAAGGTTTTAAATAGTAAAATAAATTTATAACTTGATAGATAAAGTAAGCAATGTACAGGGACACCTGTGTCCATGCCCCAGTAATATACAAGAGATGTTTTATTATTACACTTGGTAACAGTCAGAAGCTAATAGATGGAGGGTGGTGAAAAAATTTTGAAAGAATCTCCTGACTGGTAACCAAGTACAGAAGAATAATGTTGTATATAAGAGGCAGAGGATTAAAGAGTAAAAATAATTGCAAATTTTCATGGGAGGATATGAAAATAGGCTGAAGCTCACAACTATTTTTAAGAGCAAGTAGGAAGAAAATTTAGAAGGAATCTGAAAATAAGGCTGGAGCCCAGTTTTTGTAGTTGTTGTTACATCTCTTTTGTTTTGAAACATGAAGCAGCAAGCCTAATTGAAAACATCAGGTATAATTGGTCATCAACTTTGGGAACCATAATGTAAGTACAGGTGAGAGAACCAGCATTGTGTCTAGGAGAGGACAGCAGGAGAATAAGAATGAAGCAGAGTGAATCCAACAGTGTCTAAGGCAGGGGGAGTCCTGGTCCTATAGCACCTTCAGAATTCTGGATGGCAGATCATGGTACAAGTGTACCCTGAGAATGTCCATCTCCTGGAGCTGACCCTGAGCATGTTGGTCATACAAATGCACCTTTTTCACTTGCCTTCAGTTTCCTCCTGTTGTACATTTCCTCAGTAGCAACATCAATCACTATATGTTGAAAGTTAGACCAAAATAAATATGAAGGCAGCATGTGCCTAGTGTGTCCAAATTGAGAAATAAACATTTTTAGGGATTTCTGCATTCCAGTAAGTTTTTCCAAGTTTCCTAAATATTGTACATTTAGTTTTAGTAGGACATTGTGTAGCATGATGTTTGCTGAACAAGGACCATAAACACTGACAGAAGCCTTGCTGACCTCCCAGACATTTTACAGAAGAGCCACAGTAATGTTAGAGGCCCTGGAAAAAAGCACTGTAGGGCTGAGTTCCATAATTAAAGCCGCACTTCTTCCTCCCATCAGGGTTGTTCTAGAGCCAGTCCATCTCAGGCAATGTTGTAAGCAGGTTACTTCCCCACCCACATCTCCATCTCTTGGGCTCTGACCTCCACACCTACATTTCTAGATGCCTTCTGGTACCACCCTCTGTGTGGCCGTCAGGCACCTATAGTTCCAAACTGAAAAGACCATTTTTTCCCCCAAATTCATTACTTTCAGTTCTGTGTTTTTCTTAGATTTTTGTATGTCTATTCGTTATCCAGTTAATCACAGGGCCTAAGTGTTCACATCTGTCTTCATGCTCCAACTTGCCACAGACAAACAGAACTTGTCTTTCCTGTACAGACAGGCTGATCTGAGCACCCATCATCTACTTAGCCAACTCTCTCACACCAAGCCAATATTCCCTTACCCTAAATCATCCCAGGACCAGGTACCAGACAACCAGAGACCACCCCTATGGCCCGAAGCCCTCTGAAATGATTCAGACTCGCCAATCCTAAATTGTTTACTCTGCCTGCCTTATCTTTCCCAGGAAACTCCAATAACAGCTCTTATTCTCTCTCCTCACTCCTTCTGCCTCCTGACTGACACTGGCTCTTCCCCCATGTGGCCCTGCGTGGCATGGCATGCTGCCACCTCTTAGGAAATGTAAGTCACACATTTTTCTTTTAATAGCGTTGGCCT
This sequence comes from Phocoena sinus, assembly GCF_008692025.1. NCBI lineage: Eukaryota > Metazoa > Chordata > Mammalia > Artiodactyla > Phocoenidae > Phocoena > Phocoena sinus. Next base: position 99,015,242 of record NC_045771.1, read on the forward strand.
TTCCATGTCCTCACCCAGGCACCTCCACAAATTAAAATCCACAAGTACAAATGAGACACTCTCCTTTTGTGCCATCTCAGCACAAAGTTTAGGGTGAAGCATATCTGAATTTGTCAGTGGAATCTTAGCCTTTCCAATTATGGCCTGTGTAAATTGACTTGACTCTCACCTTCCCCACGAGGGCCTGACAAGGTGATAGACATGAGTATATGGTTTAAATGCAAAGAGACACACACTGTCAGACAGAGAGGATTTCAGTCCCCACAAGCCATAGGTTACAGGAAATGGTATCTGTCTTTTTGATCACTGTAACTTGGCACCATTTCTGCCACAAGTACAAGTTAAATGGTTATATAATCACATAAATAAAAACGTGGGGATGAAGCCACCCAGATTCTCTTCATCCACAGGATGTTGAAGAGGTCTGAAACTTTGATTTTGCTTTCTACTTATTGTCAGTTGTGGGATCTTACAACTTAGTGATTATTCTGTGGGTAGAGTTTTAGCGCCTTTACTGCTAAGCTCATAAAAACAGCAATGATGAGGTTAGACCAGGCTCATGGCTTAGAATCTAAAATGGTGTTACTCACCCTGGATGACGTGTCAAAACACAGGTGTCACCCAGTTCCTTGTTCCTACATCCTCCTCCCCCCCATGAGGGCAAAAAGCAGAATCCCAGCCTCTGTCCTGCCCAGCCCGAACCCTTTGTCCAGTATATGCTGTGAACACAACGCAGAACTAACTACAATGAATATTTTTGTGTGTGGATGTGTGTTTGTATGTGTATGGGTATGGTGTGTGTGTACACAAGTGTGTGTGAGGTATGTGGATGTGTGTATGATGTTGTGATGTGTGTGTGTGCTGGATGTATGTGCATGTCTGTATGTGTGTAATATGTGTCTGTATGTGTGCATGTGTATACGTGAGTGTGTGGGTGTACAAGTGTGTATATGTGTGATGTGTGTATATATGTGCACGTGTGTGCATGTATGTGGTTATACTTGTGTTTCCTGTGGCTCTCTGGAGTGCAGGTGTTTGGTAACCTGCTAAAGATGATAGAGCTGACGCTGGGGAACCAGGCCAGGCTCCCACACAATCTCCATCTGGCTCCCCAGAGAGACCACACTAGAACTCAAGTCTTCTTGGAGAGCTCTCCTCCAGGTCAAGGGGCAGGAAGCCAATGCACCCACCCTGGCCAAGAGGGAAACCTCTAGTCCACATGAGGGTGACTCTAATCACAGTGGGTTTCTAGATGTTCTTCTAGCTAGGAGGGCTGGGGCTTAGGGGGGCTCTTCCACACAGGTCTCGCTTTGGTTTGTTTTTTCCTGGTTAGGTCAAGGTCAAGGTGATTTAGTATTAACATCTGGCTTTCTGGAATCCCACCCTTCCTAAGCACATATTTTAAAGAAATGGCTCCTGAAAGATTCTGAACCACCTTGTTAACTCACATACCAAGTGAAAAACAAAACAGTTCTAGGGAGGTTTCACTTGAAACAGTAACCCATCCTCTTCTTATCTCGTTCTTATAAGTATTGCTTGATTCTTCCTAAATTCCTAAAGTGGAGTTTATTACAAAGACCATTTATCTGGACTAGGGATATTTCTATACAATTTTGTATGCTTTCCATGGAAAAAGTGAATAGAACTGTGTTAGACTATTACAGTTGTAAGGATTAAATGCCAAATCTGCCTTTGTGAATTTGCATGGAAAATGTATCCCTGCATGGCATTCTTTCCCATCACAGAAAGCTTTGATTCTTCACACCTAGTCCTGGACCTGGAAAACTAATGTCCCCCTGGATATCCCCCAAATAATCAGTGGGTTCAAATATACTGTGTTGATTTTACCTGATAAGAAATGAATGAAAATAAAGCGTGCTAGAATTTCAGACTTAGAAGGAAATGTATGGTCTCCTAGTTATGCCACATTCTCAGCATCAGAACATGGAAGGGCCTGCTTGCCAAGGCCCCAGCTACACTACCCGATCTCCTCTGCAACTTTCTGTCCTCAGATGGCCCCTCTGTCTGCTATAGGTGTGCAGCTGTCCCTCAGGAGCCCCCTGCCTCACTTGGGACATTCATACTTGCTTTTCTCTTCCCCTGAACCACTGTGGCCTCAGAAGCTTTACCTCTGCCTCTTAAGCATCTGCTCAAATGTCAACTTAGAAATAAGGACACCTCTGAACACATCTATTCTATATTTAGAACAGCCATTCTGCACCACACCCCAGACGCAGCACTCCCTAACCCTCAGACTGCTTTTAATTTCTCCAGAGCCTTTTACCATCATCTGAAAAATACATATTTCCATTGAACAATGTACTTTCTGCCACTCTTTGTTTATCGCTATATCTCTATAGACAATAACAGCTGACATATGGAAGGCATTCAGTAGACGTCTTCTGAATGACTAAATAAATGAGTGAATGCAATGAAGCTCCAAGTAGTCTGAACCCTAAGAGAGTTACAGTTCTGATCCAGATTGTGACTTTACTGTAATTTCAGTTCAAACTAAAAGTTGAAAAGTGTCATGAGGTCTGCCTGAATAATATGAATTAATCACAAGAAGGAATTTGACATCTTTAGAGGCAGTTAGTATTGTGTTTCTCTTCCTCGATTGACAAATATATCTGTCTCAGGGAAAGAATCATATTAGGCAGATGGTGATGGACCAGCCAGTCATCACGTGGGAAAAAAAGATATTTTAGAACTGACTCTTCAATGGCCAACCCAAGTTAAAATCAGTGTTTTACAGGTTCTTGTGACCTTAAGTCACTACAGAGTGGTTCACTGCAGTGCCTTTGAAGCTGAAGGAAGGCAGTTGAGGCAGGAACCACCCATCACCACTAACTACTGGGGCAGGGCCTCTTGAATTAAGAAGGTTTCATCTAGATTGTGTATCTGTTTTAAAACCAAGGATACATTAATAATCTTCAAAATGTCTGCCATTTGTACAGAGCAGGGAAAGTGGTTTTCCTAAAGTGCAGGTCTGGTTATGGCTCTTCCTGTATCATTGAAAACCTTTTTATGAGTTCCAGTTTCCTTCCCAAGTGGCTTCCAAATGATCTTCACCAACACTTGCACGCTCAAGTGCAGGAGCACACAGATGTGGAAATGCAGACATGGAAACACACAGATGCAGAAACACTCAGAAACAGGATGCACACAGATGTGGAAACACACAGACATGGGAAAATGTAGATGTGGAAACATGCAGACCATGGGAAACACATAGATGTGGAAACATGTAGAAATGGAAACGTGCGGACACAGGAAATGCTCCCATGGAAACATGCAGACATGGAAACTGAAACACACAGACATGGCAAAAAGCAGATGTGAAAACACAAAGGTGTGGAAAGACACAGACACAGGAAACATGAAGACATGGGAAACATGCAAACAAAGGAAAATGCAGAGGTGGAAACACATACAGACACTGAAAATGCAGAGCTGGAAACATACAGACACAGGAAATGTGCAGACATGGAAACTGACCCATGCAGACAAGGAAACACGTGGGAAACACACCAACAAGAAAGCACACGGATGCAGAAACTTGTGGACATGGTAGCATACAGACATGGCAACACACAAAAATAGAAACATGCAGATATGGAAACAGGGAGGTGTAGAAACAAAAACAAAACTGACAAAACAATGCTTTCAGGCTGATCATTCGCAAAGATCTTTGATGTCTTCTATTCCAGTCTATTTTATTCTATTGCATTCTCTTTCCTCTTAAAACTTGTTATGGCCTAATAACTTCTTTTCATGACTCACCCTGGGTCATGACAAGCAATTGAAAAACACAGACTCATGGGGTAAAGCCCAAACTTCTTAACAGAGCAGCCCCTTCTCTTTTACAAGTTGAACAAACCTGTCTTTCCTCTACATAGACTTTCCCACCCACACAGAACTATCATTTCCAAATGCACCCTGTACCTTGGTCCACCCCTCTGTTTGACCATCAGGCCATTCTTGGCCTGTGTCCCTGTGCTCAGGCGCTGCTGGACCTCGAGATTCAGGCATGAGTCCTAGGCTGCCGTCTCCACGTCTCCAGCACGGGATTAAAGGATCTCTAGCTTGTGTCCCACGTGGATTATTTTCATGACCACACAGTGCTTTTTAAATTCCGCAGCCAGGGACCTTACATTTTTTAATCTTGTAACATCAGTGCCTGACCCGAGAGCTAACACAGAATTAGGATTCCATTAACAGTAGCTAACATTGTTATCGTGAAGATTATGGCTGTTAGAAAACTGGGCAAGAAATTCTGAAAATGGCCCTGTGATTCACCATTATTTCATTCCTTAGCATACATTAGCCTCAGTCAAGGATGTTGTTGTTGACTTGATAATTTTGTAAACAAGCCATTTCATTATCCTTAAGTTGCAAAGGGAAAAATCACTTTAAAAAACTGTTGTTTTTGTTTCCATGGTAGTTCTTTGTTTCCTTACAGGCCAAATACTGAAAGTTTTAGCATGTTATTATACTGTTCTACAAAATCAAGCCCCTATTTGTTCTGTCAGTTACTCCTTCACATATTCAATGTTCCTCCAGCCATCCACTCTTCCCTAAGGGCTCACTCTCATGCCTTTGCACACATTGATGAATCCATGTCAAATGTACGATCCCACCCCTTTTTTCATGGCCAACTCTCTATCCCACTTCAAGGTCCAGAACAACGATTATTTCCTTTTCAACAGGCTGAGCTACTGAAATGAATGAGACAATCTGTTCGCTCTAGGAGATCAGCCTCCCGTGTCTGAGGAGATACGTGAAATCCCCATTAATGTACCCTGAGGGTTGTGACGAAAATCTGTACAAATGTGAGGGGGTCTGGCAGAGGGAGGGGTTAAGCTGTGCTTCACAGGAAAGTGTGAGGATCGTTGAAAAGGACATCCCAGCAGAAGGAACAGGAGTCACGTACTGGACGATTATATCCTGCAACTTGGAGATGTAGGAAGTCGCATCTGAAGCACATCATCCTATTGGGGAAGCTGTTTGAGGCTGAGCTGCAAACTTGCAAAGGCAGGTGGTGAAGGAGCCCCAGTGCCTTTGCTTGAGCTTGGAAAATGGTGATGGTCATGGCATGTGAAGCAGGGTCTTCACATAAGGGAACAACGTGACTGGGTTTGCAATATAGAAAGATAATCAGTATCTCATTTCAAGCAAAATATGTTGATTTTTCTTTTACCTTCCTACCCTCTCCCTAACCTCTTCATCTTTGAGCAAAATATAAAAGAAATTACAGTTATTGGCTGTTCATGGTTCATTTTCACTGGGGATATTAATCACTTACTGTCAAGTGTATTCAATTACCTGAGTAAAACAAATCCCTGTGGCTCCCAGGAAGGCACCTTGTTTGGAGTTTGCCTCCATGATGCAGGTACAGTGTGAGAGCTGAGGACTGGATCTACATACCCCACACAGCATCCTTTCTACAGAAATACAACTGACACGCCGTCTTCATCAGCACACGTTTATTATTCCAGGAAACTCTTACTCAGAAAGACTCATGCTGCAAATAACTTTTTGTCCAATCCAGGAGCTTCCTGGAAGACCTCTCTTCAATAAAACATCTTCTGATAGTTTTTATCCAAGACTCTTCAAAACCCTTCCTGCAAACACCTCTTCCTGCTGTGCCCACCCATCCCAAACTATTGTGTCCTGACTCTTGACCAACCTTGACCAGCATCCTGCATGAAAAAACCTGTCTTACCCTAGACAATAAAGTCTCAATAATGTATCCTTTGATGTATTCTTCTCCAAGGTGCATCAAGACCCAGTTGAGGTGGGTATTACTTTTCATGGTAAAGAATAAATAAACTCAGCTTTGTCTTACCCACAGATGTGGTGGTGACATTTTAGAGAGCCTACACTCAGCAAGGTGCAGAATATATTTCTCAGGTTTCTTGTCCCTCAGTGAGTAGAAATGGGGACAGGAAGGGAGGACACGTTAGCACCTACAGAGTGAGCATGGTGGGCCCCGGGGGTAATGAGGGAATGAGGACCATTTCCTCCATCGAGGAGCACAAAGCCTTTTTAGGGGGGAAGGTATGCCGACCACACTTGTGGTGTCCCAGAAGTCATCCAGAAGGTGGAACTGTAAACTTTGGGGTAGAGGAGGTAAAGGAAGGCCAGGAAAAGTACTATTAGCCTCATTTTAACAGAAGAGAGGACAAAATAGGAGAGAGGAAAGGTCTGCAAAGTGAAAGGACTCGTGCCTGTCTGCCTGCATCACGTGGAAGAAGGAGACACGTGGCTCATTGAGGGCGATATATCTTGCTGTTGTACATCTTGTGCTTTGAAATACAGACTCCAGCTCCTGAGCTGAACTTCTGTCAGGGGGAGCCCAGGAAGAGGCTCTCCAGTCTCAGCAGGACCTTGGCTGATGCTGCCATGGGAACGGCCCCATCACACAGAAGTCATCAGAAGCACATTTGGGGCTTCTCCTCTGTATCATTCCAGAGACTACTGAGGCTAAACTTGACCAGTGAAGAACTTTCAGGAAGCTTCCTCCAAAAAAAATCCCCAATTTTTATCCAAGTGCTTGAAGAACAGAAAGGCAATCCAGGTACCTAAAGGGAAGGGAAGTTCATGGATTGCTTCTGCTCCCCTGGGAACATGACCCCAGACACTGCCTCCTGCCTGGCGTTTCTCTGTCCAGCCATCCCTTACTCCAGCTTCTCCGAGTCATGGATCTGTAGGCCCTTGAAGGTTGTTGTTCTTCTGCTGTTGATGCCCTTTTTCAGAGGAATTTGATTTCACCCTCTCTATCATTTTGCATCCTCTGAATGTTAATCAGAGGTGCCCAAAGAAGGGGTTTGGCAATAACAAAATAGCTGATAGAGTGAAGGAATGTGGGAGAAAAAAAATAATAATTATCTGACAAAGTATGAAGACTTTGGCAGGCAGGGGGAGGGAAAGGCTAAAATTAATTGTACTTGCACCATTTATGCCATTTCTGATGTAGGTGGGTAGTCTAAGGCTTTGAGACTCTGCAGACAAGCTGTGTCACTATTGTCGTGTAGCTAAGTATAAAGCCCTTGGTGGATCCAAGGAAACATGACCAAGCAGCCATGGATGCTAGAAGAATGAGGGGCCAGTGTATGGAATCCTCGGCATAAAGAAGAAACAGATCCCTTGTTCCCACTAAGCGATGGCTCAACAGGTAGCTTGAGGCGACAGCAGACATATTTTTAGTGTATGACTGTATCTTCTCCCCAAGATTGCATTGGTTACTGGGGATGCCTAATCACATAAGGCATGGTCTGTGCCCTCTGCGATCCCCGCGACTGCTCAGAGATGCAAGAAATATATGTGAAAAAAAGTGTCATTTGGGACTTTCCTGGTTGCACAGTGGTTAAGGATCTGTCTGCCAATGCAGGGGATACGGGTTCGATCCCTGGTCCGGGAAGACCCCACATGCCTGGAGCAAATAAGCCCGCTAGCCACAACTACTGAGCCCACATGCCACAACTACTGAAGCCAGTGCGCCTAGAGCCCATGCTCCACAACAAAGAGAAGCCACAGCAATGAGAAGCCCATGTACCACAACGAAGTGTAGCCCCTGCTCACCGCAACTAGAGAGAAAGCCTGTGCGCAGCAACGAAGACACAACGCAGCCAGAAATAAATAAATAAATTTATTTTTTTTTTTTTAAAAAGTGTCGTTTGACTTCCTCATCCCCATTGACCTCTTCCTCTGTTCCTTATTATATTACACAACTTTAGGTTGTAGGTGTAATGAACATTATTTTGTAAATTAGAAAATCATATACCAGATTCATCACATAAGTTACCGATGTCACTCAGCTGTCAGTTGAAGAGGTAGGCTTCCAACTCTTCCTAGCAGGTCTGCTCTTGTCCTTGGAGGGAAAGTTCTCCCTCATATAAGTGAAAGCACAAGTGTTAATAATGCAGCTGGTCTAGAATTATGGGTCCTAAAGTCTGTGTGGGTCCTGCTTTTAGGGTCCTAGTCACTCAGTGGAGAAGAACCCATGTAGGAGTGGGAGACATTGCCTACAGTAGACTTTATAGGGAGAAACGTCACTCAGGACAGAGGACCTGACCACAATAGAAACCATAGAGAAGGGATGGAAGTTCACTGTTGTGATGCAAAGTACTGATGAGATTGTTCATAAATGATGAAATAATTTTTGAAAGCTTTAGCCAGAATAATTGAGAGCAGGTTGGAATGTGGGGAGTATGTGGAGAAGACAAGTGGCCAAGAGCTAAGGGTTGAGTAAGTCCAGTTGGATTCAGTGCTACAGGCTCACTTTTAGGTTGTAGTGGCTGCTTGGCACCATGGCCCAGTTAACATCTTAAAGCAACTCTGTACATTGGGCTGAACTGCAGGACACATCTGCAGAACATCTTAAACTTGTATCACCCAGACTCTCTGAAAATATCCGGTGCTGAAATATTCACTTGATCCAAGGCAACTCATTCCATGTTCTTATAAATAATAATTATGATGATCACGTTTATTTGGGACTAAGAAAGGTAAATGGGAAGAAGTGAGTTAGGATTTAATATATACCCAAGTATATTGTTGTCCCTAGATTCAGAATTGAATAACTTATGACTTTATATGCTTTTAAAATGCACTGAAACCTCCTAATAATTTTCAGTTTTTCCAGTTAGAGGCCTGGTGCCAGAAATAAGTCAGTGATACCTCCATGTTCTAGTTGTATATTCTACCCTGCACATAGACATAGCCTTCTAAAGTTAGAGAGCCAGGTAAAAGGCAAGCCAAGCCATCAGCCCCATATTTGCAGGAACCCAAGCAGTGACACAATGATTTATGCGTGGTCTGACTAAACAGTTAAGTGTCTGCACAGAAAGAAGCTGAAAAATTAATAACCATAAAGAGGAAATGCATACTTCTTACACAACAAATCCTTTTTTATTTCTTTTTATCTACTATCCCATCAAGCTTAACAGTGATTGAACAGGATGAAGTCATTCTTTCTTTTTCACAAATCCACATGGGTAATGTTTGAATGAAGAAAGATCTGGTGTTTCACCCTCAATGGGTGGATGACTTACAGGTTGCAACAGCACTTTCACATACATTTTTAACTCTCAACTCAAAGTAACCGTGTAGGATCTGTTTTCTTATCCCAATTTCACAAATCAGGAAAATAAGCCTTGCATTGGCTCACACACTAGTGGCAGAGAAACTGTTATTATTTGGGAGAGGAGAGTGGTAGATGCTACTATAGTTTCTAAAAAGGTTTCCAAGTTATAATCTTCTGGGACAGGGACACAAGACCAAATGAGTACATTTTCTTGTAGTTAGGGTAGTACACTATTCCAAAGTCAGACAGCCTGGGTTTCAAAACCTGAGTCTGCTGCATTAATCATTTGCTTTATTGTCCAGTTCCCTCATCTGAAAAATGGGAATTCATGTAATACTTATTGCACAATATGTTTAAAGATTTAAGTATGACAAAGTAGTGAAAGAGTGGAAAGTATGGAATGAGGATAAAGCTCAGTTAATACAAAAAATTATTTCAGGAGGCTGTATATGGTATTTGGCACTCTTTCACTGAAAGTACAGCATTATTGATTTTATTTATTCTTCCTCTTGTCAGGAGTGGTATTAGAGACTGAACCAAGGGAAAAAGAACTGTCCAAAGGAAAAGGAAGAGTCTACAGTGAGTCCTAAGTGACTGGAAGTGGCAGAGACAAGAGGGTTAACCAGATGTCAGAATCTAGGCCAATACATTGAGCCGTGGAAATGCACATGTTCAGAGGCACATGCAGACGAAGAACCCCTGTCCTCTTCCAGCTCCCACCCAGCTTCCACATCTGGCCATTCCCATGGTTGGCCACCTACCCTATGTCTATGATGCATTCCTATCTCCCCAGTTCAAATGAGAAGGGAATTCAGAAAGGAGCTTGGAAGACAAGACAATGGATCATTGTTCATTGTAGGGAGCAGAGAGAGAAGGGGAAGGAATTGCCTGGAAAGACTAAATTGGGAAACAAAAGTCAGAGGAAGTGTTCAAGTGGATGGAGAGATTTTGGAAGACAGAGAAAAGAAGAGATGATATGAACAAGGCTGTGCAAAGCAGAATTGGGTTTGGTGATGTTGGCTCCACCAGCCCTTTTTGTGGTCTCCTCTGGTAGGATTCACACAGGCCACATGACCCCTGGGGAAAAGGACACAACAAATCTCCTCTCCTCTTTCTCCTTCCCTCTTCGTCCCGTCTGGAGATTTAGGTGGAAAGATAAAAAGGAATTATGAAAATTCTTCTCTCTCTCTGTTTTGGATTTTTTCCTCTCCTTTCTGGAGCATTGTGTTTTGTCTGGATGTTAGTCCATTCCAGGGCCACAGGGGTACTTTGAGTCATTCACATCAGGTTCTTATTCTGCATCCAATAAATGCTGTTTTTGAGACAATGGATCTCAGTTTTATCACCTGTAAAAAGGGGTTATGATACATATCTCTTTCTAGGTTATTGAGAAGAATAAATTAATTACTCATGTGGAACATATAACACAGAATATGTTTTTTGTTGTGTTTCATAAATGATAGATCCTATTCTTTGATATAGCTTAAGCCATAACCAAATGTAGCACCTAATAGTAAACAGAGACTCAATAAACATTTCTTGGAGAAAAGAAGAAACAAAAGAGAAAGGAATAAATAAAATGAGTAAAGGGCTTCCCTGGTGGCGCAGTGGTTGAGAGTCCGCCTGCCGATGCAGGGGATACGGGTTCGTGCCCCGGTGTGGGGGGATCCCGCATGCCGCGGAGCGGCTGGGCCCGTGAGCCATGGCCGCTGAGCCTGCGCGTCCGGAGCCTGTTGCTCCGCGGCGGGAGAGGCCACAGCAGTGAGAGGCCCGCGTACCGCAAAAAAAAAAAAAAAAAAAAAATGAGTAAAGAAGTATATCAATTTGTTCTTAAATAGAGATACAACCTAAAGGTAAGACTGTTGGATAAGCATATAAGCCATAAATAAGACAAAATGCCAAGAACCTATTTTTATTGGGAGTATGGCATGCCAACTAAAAGGACAGTTATGTTAGTCTGCTTGGGCTGCCATAACAAAATTCCATAAACTGGTGGCTTAAACAACAGAAGTCTATTTTTCACAGTTCTGGGGCTAGTGAAGTCCAGATCAAGGTGACAATTCAGTTGGGTTCCTGGTGAGAGTTTTCTCCCCTGCTTGCAGATGGCCACCTTCTCACTGTGTCCTCACCTGGTGGACAGAGAAGGAGAGGGAGCAAGCCCTCTTGGTGTCTCTTCTTTTTTTTTTTTTTTTTTTTTTTTTTGCGGTACGCGGGGCTCTCACTGTTGTGGCCTCTCCCGTTGCGGAGCACAGGCTCCGGACGCACAGGCTCAGCGACCACGGCCCACGGGCCCAGCCGCTCCGCGGCATGTGGGATCTTCCCAGACCGGGGCACGAACCCGTGTCCCCTGCATCAGCAGGCGGACTCTCAACCACTGCACCACAAGGGAAGCCCCTTGGTGTCTCTTCTTATAAGGACACCAATTCTATCAGATGAGAGCCCCATCTTCATGATTTCATTTAACCAAATCATATTCTCAAGGTCCTATCTCCAGATATAGTCACACTGGGGGTCAGGGCTTCAACATATGAATTTGGGGAATGGTGGGGCACAATTCAGTCTATAGCCACAGATCTGTGCAAAACCCATCAGGTAAAATACTTTGATCAACACCATTCCATTCTCCATAAAGCAAGATTCACAGGAACATCAGAAGTCTATGTTGAGACATGGGAGAAAATAGATAAAAAGAGAAAGGTCAGACTTGAGAAGGTTTAATCCAGTTAAATAAAATTACCCTAAAGTTTACTTTAAAAGATTTAAAATTCAAACTTAGAAGAGGCAAGATTCCTGTTGTTGTTGTTGTTTTTGCTGCATCAAAAGTGAGAACCACAGTTACCTTCCAGCCAACTGGACAGGATGACTTTCCTAGCATAGAGCACCAAGATTCACTGCAGGGGCCTCACCAACTCCCCACCAGAGGACAGACATTTATAGCCCATAAACCCTGGTGAGGCCAGGACCAACTCATCCTTGTACTGAATCTCTCATTTTCAGAAAATCCATTGGTTCTGATGTAATCATCAAAGGCTAATAGAAAAGCATAATATTATTTCATGGTTTAAAGGAAAAGAAAAGGACATCTGGAGTTAACTTTGAATGTGAAAGATAGTGACCTCATAGACAAAGTGTAGAAAAAAATGGAATGAAGCCCACAGGCAGCTTTCAACTTCAGAAACTAAAGACCAAAGACATGGGTTATTTTAACCATTGAAATGCAAAAACAGAAATGTTGTCAGAGGACCAGGTTTTTTCTCTATCTACATCTCAGATTTGTATTGATTTGTTTCCATTTTAAAGGAAAATAGGCTGGAAAGTAAAAAAAGAATGGGTTTCAGAATCAGGCAAACACAGGTCAAATCTCGATTTTTCACTAAAGCAAGCTGAGTGATATGAGGGAGAGAAACGCAAATTGTGGTCCTGAGTGTAGGTTGCCAGATGAAATATAGGACTCCAGGTAATTTAAATCTCAGACCAAAACAAAACAGTGTTTTTCTGTATGTCCCCAATATAGCATGGGATATTTTTATATAAAATAGTGATCTGTTGTTTTTCTGAAATTCAAATTTAATGGGGGGTTAGGGAGGGATGGATTGGGAGTTTAGACTTAGCAGATGCAAACTATTATATGTAGAATGGATAAACAACAAGGTCCTAATGTATAGCACAGGAAATTATATTCAATATCCTGTGATAAGCCATGATGGAAAAGAATATAAACAAGAATATATAACTGAATCACTTTGCTGTACAGCAGAAATTAACACGACATTGTAAATCAACTGTACTTCAATTAAAAATTTTTTAAAAAGAAAAGCAAAAAAAACACAAAAAAACAAATTTAATTTGGCATTTTGTATTTATATTTGTACATTTGGCTCAAGGTTCTCCTCTTCAACAGCAGGGATAAAAATATCGACCTGCATAGTTGTGTGGGATCAGTAACGACAGAGACAGAGCACTTTGCACAGGGTCTGGCACTTAGGAAATACTCCAAACACTGACATTATTACTTTTTAATTTTAATAGCCTCAAGAATGAGGATGATAAGTTATATATCTGGATATTCCCATTGCCCTGTATGCTTTAGTTGGATGCATTTCTGTTAAAATATGAGGTGAATCAGGGACAATTTTCATAAGAAAACTTACTGAAAAGTACTTATAAGTATTAATGAATAAAATATATGTCACATATACTTCATATATATATTTATATTTTCCCAACTCTACCAACACACCTAGATTGCATCAAAGCATCCTCCATCCTGGGCCCTGTCATGAAAATCTCCATGTTTGAATGCATATATCACTTATCATTTATGTAAAAAATGAACAGTTGGAAGAGTAGACAGTGGCATCCCAGTGTGCCGTGTCTACTGTGTAATCAGAGGCTGTGTTCACATGTGCTTTCCCTCACAATGCCCTTAGCTGAAGGTGTTATTTAAATGAATAAAATTTGAACAGCTCAAAACACTTAATTTAGGATGTTTAGACTCAAAACAGTGTCTCCGTACCCCAGGATCCTGGGATGACTGGAAGGAAGGGACCTGGTCGTCAGCTTGTTGCAGTTTGTTACCCTCAGGCACCCAGACACTTGAGATCAAATGGTTCGCAACGGTCCTATGGGCTGCCCTCTGGAAGCCCAGATAATCCAAGAGAGCATTGTGAGTTGAGTGCCTCCTCTGTATGTGATGTTTGAGTTCTCAAAAAAGAGGGAGGAGAGAGAGTAAAAGAGATAGAGAGAGGGAATATCAAATGGCATCATCCATCATATAAGCAAACACCTACTGCAGTACCCAGCCTACAATGGAGTGGAGTTTTCATCCCCCATGGTAGGCACACCACTATTTGCTGGGAAGATAGACACATTAAGGTCTGGTTCCCAAAATTCATATAATTCTAACTCTTTATCTATGAGTCTTGTGGACTATCAACAAACTAACAAATTTCCGAGAAGGCAAGTGATTTACCCATGGGCACCTGGACAGGTTGGCTTGGAAGCTGTATCTCCTGATTGCCAGACCTGGGCTCTTTCCTCTACCTGGGTCTTCCTCAACATGTCCCACTTGTCCTGAGGCACCCCTGCAGAGGGAGCCCTTGGGGTGCGTGAATGAAAACTCCTTGGATTACATCAGTCAAGTCTTTCTGGATACAGCACTCAACCAGGGAGTGTTTGAATGGGTTTATTTTCACCCCTATTGAAACTTTTCTTTTTCTCAAGATTATGATAAATGAGGTACTGTACTGTCCTCTGTCAGCATCTAACTATTATTTGAATATTTTTCTAGAAAATTATTTTGGAGACCTAAGGAACTGATGAATATCTGAAGTTTTGGTGACAGTTGGTTCATAATTTGAGGGCTGTCACATTATATGGCAATAATCAGCATATGGGATGTATTTTGACAGGAAGATTTTCAAGACATTTTTCCAGTGGAAGCTGCTATAGGCAACATTTTGAGGATGCTAGGAGGCTTCATGGATGGTGGGAGGCACTTGGAATCTGAAGATGTGGGTTGTAACCCTGCTTGCACATTCACCCTGGATAGGAACTCTGGAAGGTGACACAACTTTTCCAAGTATTTGTATAGTGTTTCTAAAATCCATAAAAATAGTTCTACCTACTTTTTCAGATTTTCATGAGGAGGGGGCAGTTAAAAGTGTTTTTAAATTCTAAAATGTGATTCATAATATTGGTGTTAATATTTAACAACAGCAAGACTGAGAATTTGATGGGAGATATTCAGGATTTGTTAAGGTATCATGTCTTGCATTTAAAGGCTTAAAACGATAGCTGCAAAATGATAGCTCTAACGTCCACTTGGACTCAGATGTATGTGTTATTCCTGATATGCCACCAACATTTCATGGGACAATGTAAAAGACATCCCTCCATACACAGAACATACACATAGAGTTGGTACCCTCACTTATGTGAATCTAATTATATACCGCCTTTTGCATCACACTCAGACATCAATATACATGTGGAAAAATTAAAATCCTTTGCATTTTCCTTCACTTTCAGAAGTATAAAAATTTGACTCTTTATGAATGTTTTTTAGTATGAAACTTCATGTTCAAAATATTTCTTTTTCCCAGTAAATGTACCTGATTACAACTTAAAAACTAACTTCAAGTTCAGTTATAACCAGTTTAACTTCCTTTTGTTCTTGTTGGTTACTCAAATCACCAAACTCCTTTCTTTGTAATTGAGTCTGAGGGGTGTATGGGTAGAGGAAAGTGGAACTTGAGGATATATTTCTTTGGTTTTTCAAAGCCTTGCTCACCTTTGGCAGAGTCTGGGCACATCACAGCACTTGGCCTTTACATGGCCAGGTGTTTGCAAAGGATGGTAGGAGGGAGAGAAGATGGAAGGAAATCAAATCTTATTAGTCTGTGACCAAAAGGGTAAAACCCGAAGACTTGTCTAGATTGCACAGACATCCCCCTCAGGACACAATCACAAAAGTTAAGATGCCTGGCAATTGTTTTCAAACTGTGACTTCCAATGACCATCCATACCCGCCCCACCCCAACTCCATGCTTGTTGGAAATCTCCCATGAGATGCCCGGGCCCATCAAGAGCAGCACTTCCAAACTGAGTTCATTATCTTGTCTCTTCCACGTTCTGAACCTGCCCACCACCTGCTTTCCAAAACGCAAAACCATCAAGTAGGCAGTAACACGGTAGACTCCGTGTTACTCCACCCTAAAATAAGCCGTGTCTACTCGGGGGCCTATGGCCCTCCCAAGCCGTCCCACGTGCTGTCCTGGGGAGCTGGACCTTCCTTGAATGATGTGGCTCTGGTCACAAGGCGACAAATGCCACATGATAGATAGGCACGGGGCGTCAAGGAACCCTGTGCTTTCTTAATAACCAACACAGAAACATTCTCCACCAGTGGGCGTTTGGATTATTCCCAAAGTTTACGTTTACAGACAACGTTAACGCTTAACATCAGGGCTGCTGTGAGCAAGACTCACTGGAGGATGCCTCTAGGAACAGAAGTGTCTGACTTAGGGTATCTGCCCTTCAAACTTTCTGGATTCTTCTAAATTGCTCTCCCAAAGTGTACCAACCCGTGGGCCCTCAAGCAAGCAGAATAACTGCCCATATCTTCAGCAGTATTTGTTATTACCATATTGCTGTCTTTTTGCCAATCTAAGTTGGGGGAGATGTTTCTCGATGCTGGCAGAGTTTCCATGTCCCTGATTACTAGCGAGACTGAGGACTTTTCAGATGTTTGTGAGCCACTCAGAATTCCTCGCATGTGAACTTCTTGTTCATATTTCAACAATTTATCTGTGAGGTTTTCTGTTTGTTTTCCAATTAATTTCCATGAGTTATTTTAACAATCTGGATACTTACCAGTTTATTACGTATGTTGTAATATCTTTTCCCCAACTGCTACCTGCTATTTTTCACTTTCTTTACAGCATGTTTTTCAAAAAGAAAGTATTAGTTTTTGTTCTAGACTACTTTTTCCTTCTCTTTCTTTATGAGTTGTGCTTTTTCTACTTTGTCTAAGACATCTTTTCCTTTACAGAAGATCATAAAATATATTACTATATTTTCTATGAAAAATTTTAGTGGTATATATTACATATATATATATTTATCCATTTATACAATCTTTTTCTTGGTTCATTGATGCATGTTTCAGTCTCTACTTTAATCTTATTATGGCCTTAAGATGATCTTGATATGTCAGGTTAAGTCCACCTTCCTTGTCCATCTTTTTCATAAACTTTTGGTCTCTTCTTGGAGTATTACTATCCTAAGTGTGTTTTAGAATGCATGTATACTAATTCCTGTTACTCATTTGGAAATGTTTAGATCACAGATGGATTAGCCACCAGTAATATCTTGGTAACATTGGCTCTTCCCATAATTGAATATGGATGATCTCAATATTAATTGCAATATTCTTTAATATCTTTAGTAACATATTATCAATTTTCTCTGTAATACTTTTGCAGGCCCTGTGTTACCTTGATTCCTGGGTTAACTCACAGTTCTGTTTCCATTGTAAGCAGTGCCTTCCTGCTCCCCCATTGTCTTCCCAGTGACCCTGATGAACTTTCATTTAATGATAATGGTTTCTAGATTAATACACCTATCTGAGGCTTAGTTTAGTTTCTTCTACTGTAAGTCAGGATAATAGAACCTATACCTTAGATTTACTGAATGTAAACCACGAAAACATAAATAAAGTCACTAGGGTTGGCATATAATTACTGTGTGATGAGTACTCATTCATTTCTCTTAATTCCTTTTTCTAGCTGATGAAGAAGTAACAAATACAAAAACACTTTATATCAACTCTTTCTTACATATTCTCTTTCTGCCTAAAATTCATTTTATGAAAGCAGGTAGTCTCTTTTACCTATGAATGTGTCCCCCAGGCCTAGAACAGATGTAACCGAGCAGGCTCTATGAAGCTTTCCCAGAAGAGACTCCACCCATGTCCTCTGCCTGCCTTTTGTCTGTAGAAAAACTTTAGTCAAAGAATAAATTTAATCAGAGAAGTGAGAAATGCAGAAAGTCAAATAGTCAAGCAAGATAAAATAATAATACTTTAGCCATTAAACAGGCAAGGAACTTTAGTTCCTCCCCAAGGGCTGTAGATAATATTCTGAGCCATGTCCTTTGAGCTATTTTGCAGACACCAGGTGGGAGAAGTTAACTCTATGCTTCCCACAAGCACATAGACCCCAGACCGGTTGGAACCAGAAGGTTGGTGGTGCTGACTCCCGATTACCTCACCACCAACCAATCAGAAGAATGCTCATGGGCTGACCACGCCCTGTTCCTTGAGCGCTATACAACTCCTCACTACCCCCTCCAGGGCAGGTCAGGTTAACTGAGTGCATGAACCTGCTGTGGCCCCCTTTGCTTGGCAAAGCAATAAAAGCTACTCTTTTCTACTTCACCCAAAACTCTATCTCCGCATTTCTATTTGACACCAGTGAACAGAGGCCGAGTTTCGGCCACACAGGGTCTGGCACTCAGTGGGCATTCAATAGATAAAGGTTTAATAAAGGAATTAATGAATTAAAACATACAGTAATAGAGAAGATCGTATTTTTCCAAAATAGCAATCAAACGGAATTTGCTATTTTGACCAACTTACTTTTTTTTTTAATTTTTTTTAACATCTTTATTGAAGTATAATTTACTTTTAATCCAATATCTTTAGGTCCTATTACAGTTAGCCAAGTTGTTCTGAGGCAAATTTTCTTTCAGTAAAATCATCTATCCCACCCATTAACATTCTACTTACTGGACCTTTCTTGCATGAAGATCTTCCTCTTATTCACATTTATTATCTCTCTCTGGACCGTCCACAGCCCATTATGTGCACAGCCCTTGGACCATCTCCCACTGTTTTACAAACAAGGTTTCCCAGGGCAGACTCTCGGCTGCTCAAGATGTGTCTTCAATATTTGTCCTGGTATCTCTGAGCCTTCCAGTCTCAGAATGACATTCTGTCTGACTACACTAGTTGGCGCTTATCCCTAACATCTGTTGAAGGTATGGGTGAACCAATGAATGAATATTTCCTACATTTCTCTCTAAACTTCGTTTCTTCCCTCATCTCTATTTTCTCTCGGAATTAAAACCCTCCAGTGACTCCCAACACTCAGGGGCCAGCCTCCAGGACTCTTTATTCTCTGTGCCCTGATGTGGCTCACAAAACTTACCCTGTGCACCAAGACACGCACACACCCCACACACTGGTCTGTGATGTCCCAGAGGACATGTGCTGTGTTTATTTTGTCTCTAAAACCCCTTCAGCTACTACAGCCCCTGGCAAATTATAGATGATCTAGAAATATTAAATTTAGTGCTTCTTTAAGATAACAGGTTTAAAAAGAATTTCAGAAGTATTCTTGGTTGTAGTAAAGAAGGGGGGCAGAGATTGGTCTTAGAGGGATAGAAGGAGCAAGGAAGACATTCTGGATGATCCTTAACACAGAGCATAGCTGATGACAGCAAATTACCATACTCATTCTGGGGAAAGCCAGCCGAGGCCTGTGTGTGCATCTGGGAGCAATTTGACACATAAGGCAAAGCCAGAAACTCAGCATTTATTTCTGTTTTCCATCTGTTTTATGTATATCGTTAATGCACACATCTGTGTGTGGTGGGCGGAAGATAAACATGTTATGGTCTCCAAATAACATTAAGCTTGGAAATAATTTTTGATAAATATACACCACTTGAATGTCTCAACTTCATGCTGTGCTTTTTTATGTTATATGTACATGCCTTACTGCTTAGAGTTGGAATCAGCTATCTCCCTAAATACAGCCACGGAAATAGTTGTATTATCCCTAAGTTGTAATTGGTATGCAGATTTGAAATTATTTTCCAATTCTTTTTAAGAATATTTTTTTCTTTTATTTTTAGATAATATTAAAGAGAAACCTATATTTTAGTTGTTGATGCTGGTCATTAACTAGTTTTCTAAGCTAGTGAATATACAAAGGAATAAGATAACACTCATTTCCATGATCAAAATACTTTTATTAAAAAACTCTAGATAGAGGGCTTCCCTGGTGGCACAGTGGTTAAGAATCCGCCAGCAATGCAGGCGACACGGGTTCAAGCCCTGGTCTGGGAAGGTCCCACATGCTGCAGAACAACTAAGCCCGTGTGCCACAACTACTGAGCCTGCGCTCTAGAGCCCGCAAACCACAACTACTGAGCCCGCGTGCCACAACTACTGAAGCCCGCATGCCTGGAGCCCGTGCTCCACAATGCGAGAGGCCACCACAATGAGAAGCCCACGCACTGCAACGAAGAGTAGCCCCCGCTCGCTGCAACTAGAGAAAGCTCTCACACAGCAACAAAGAACCAAAGCAGCCAAAAATAAATAAGTTTATTAAAAAAAAAAGTGTAAATAGTAACACAGTAAAGTCCATTAATAGTAATTGTGTCTTTTATAATTTTTTTTAGCACAAATAAGGAAACATTTAACAAGGGAGTCTTAAGTTTACCAAAGTATTTTGCAAGGGATTTGATTATTTACAGGATTTTTTTTTTATCAAAACTTGTAACAACAAAATAAATGTGGAGGAACTTCAGAAGCCTTAGACAACATCTATTGTTTCATGAGAAAAATCTGTGTGTCCCAGAGTCCCATGGATCACCCCATATGTAAATAGTAACAAGCCGTTATATTTAGAAATTGAAATGCTTCCATGTGTAACAGTGCTGGGGGACTTCCTCTGAAAATGGGAAACTAGACATGACACCTTTTCCTATGCAAAATTGTTCCAGGTGGTTGATGACAGAGTTTTAAAGTTGAGTTATTTAACATGTACAAGTTTAAAAACTGTCTAGAAAGGCAAAATGTTAGGACAACTTTTGTTTTTTCTTCTGTTGTTCAGCTATGTACCCTGACCCCATGCAGCCTGTTTGCTCAGGAAAGTAAATCTCTTTCTCAGACCCTGCCGCAGGATGAATCTAAATATAAGCACCCTGCCCCTCATCAGAGGGCTTGGGAATTGGCTAGCAAACCAATTGAAGCCAAATCAATGCAGGAAGATATTTTCCATAGCCTCTAGCAAAATTACTCTTTGGTTTTTTCCCCTTCCCTCCCACTCTCTTCCCTTCCTCTCCTCTTCTCCTGTCCTGTGCTCCTGTCCCCTTCCTTTTTCTCCTCCTCCTTCCGTCTCTCTCCACCTGCTGTCATGTAGAGATAAGAGAAACTAAATATGCAAATGGACGATGGCCAGACAATATATACAAATAGAACTCTGACTCACAACCTGCAGCAACCAGCCCAGGTAACCAACCTATTATCTACAGTAACCAGCCCCAGAAGTCAGCCTGTTATCTACGAGTCAGACTTGTAGGAAGTCTCTGTCTCTAGTGACAATCCAGGAAGCTGAACAATAACCCCTGTGACAATCCCACATGACCAGGACTTGATTCGTAACTGAAAATTTCCTAATTTTGGTCCTGAGTTCCAATTTAGGACCAAGCAGGGAGACAGAAGTATGTACCCTGAACCAATCACATGGGGTACCCCACTTCTAGTAGCTGCCCCAGCTTCTCCAGGCCCACAGCCTCCATCAGGGCAGCCCTGAGCCTTCTCCTTTTTCCACTATAAAGTTATCCCCCTCCCCTATCTGCGTGTGAGTATTTGCCAGAACACAAATGATGGTGGCTGACTGCCTTGCTATAACAAGCTCTGAATAAATAGCCTTTGCTATTTCTTATTTGCTTGGTCTTTGTTTACCTCTACAGATGCAACACAGAGCATCTTTCTGCTAGTCAAGACTCAAATGAAGTCAAGACAAGACTCCAGACAAGAAGGCAGACCTCAAAGTTTAATCATTACTGGAGCCCCTGGCTGACAGCATTCTGAGGCATCTCTATCTTGGATTCCCAAATGGCAAACTCATAAATATCTTTTATCACTTACTCCAATTTACCTTTGAGTTTCTATTACTTGCTACTCAAAACCCCAATGTCGATGTAGAATTTAAAATTGGGCTTTGAAGATGCTGACTTAATACACTCTAAAATGTCAAGCTAACTGAATGGAGGAGACAGGCCGGGGGCTGTAAGCTCCTTCTAGCTTGGGAAACAGATTGAAGCATAGTACCGTGTGCCAAACAAGGTGCTGCTGCATTCGGGAATGCAGTGGGAACGTCTCGGGATGCTAGAGTGAAGACAAACTGTGCCAGACAATTAGGAGACGATAGTGTTCAGGCAATTGCAATAGGGAGAACAATCAATAATAAACAAATGAGGGTCTTAAGGCAGGCAGACAGGAGCCATCTGTGAATCTTATCAGAGTCATGAGGAAGAATAGAGATGGTCTCATCTGGGAACATGAGAGGGCAGGGTAGGGGGAGTCGCATGCTTTCCGGGGGCACAGGGGCTCAGGTAAAGTTCAATGTTGTCATTAGCATGTATTGCCTAGCTGTAGCCTTCACTAAGATTATACAAAGAAAGAGCCAACTTTAGACTGAAGATGGTATATCTGAAGGCAAAAAGGAAAGAAAGACTAAGAAAGACCCTCTACGCCAGTGGAATTTATTTTTCAAGAAAGACAGAAAACTAAGTAATTAGAAAGCTTTCAGGGTTAGTAAAATACCACTGTTGGTCCTAAGTAAAATTTCATGTTAGATGGAATATTACTCAGCCATAAAAACAAACAAAATTGAGTTATTTGTAGTGAGGTGGATGGACCTAGAGACTGTCATACAGAGTGAAGTAAGTTAGAAAGAGAAAAACAAATACCATATGCTAACACATATATATGGAATTTAAAAAAATTAAAAAAAGGGCTCTGAAGAATCTAGGGACAGGACAGGAACAAAGACGCAGACATAGAGAATGGACTTGAGGACACGGGGATGGGGAAGGGTAAGCTGAGAGAAAATGAAAGAGTAGCACTGACATATATACACTACCAAATGTAAAATAGATAGCTAGTGGGAAGCAGCCGCATAGCACAGAGAGATCAGCTCGTTGCTTTGTGACCACCTGGAGGGGTGCGATAGGGAGGGTGAGAGGGAGACACAAGAGGTAGGGAATATGGGGATATATGTATATGTAGAGATGATTCACTTTGTTATACAGCAGAAACCAACACACCATTGTAAAGCAATTATACTCCAATTAAAGTAATTATACTTTAGCAGGAGATGGGATTGCTCAGGAATCAAATCTGACCCCTTGCAAGCCCTTCCTACTGATCATTGTCTACTGTCAGAGGACCAGTCAGGCTCTTTAAGAAGATATCACTTAGATTGGTCCTGACTCCAGGCTCTTTGGTAAAACAATAGCAAGAAGAAAGTAGAGTCTATTGAACTTAATTCTAAAGGGATAGATCGCTACAGCTTGTTGCTGAGAGACAAACATCCCCAGACTCAAAAGAGAGGCTAGACAAGGTGTCTGGTTATCTAGAAGTGAACACAAAGTATTTTAAGGCTCCACAGGGCCAAAGCCATCCAAGCCTTGCTTGTGTGACTCCTAAGGTGTGCCCCAGCCCAGCACCATTGTCAGCCCCGTGCACTGACCAACAAGGCCAGGCTATTAAGCTGAACTCAGGAGGTCATCAGACCCCTTGGCAGAGCCCAATAGGCCAAGGGAGCCCTCACAGGACAGGGCTGGGCCACATAGGCCACAGGGCAGTGGAGATTCTCAGGGTAAACAGAACTCACGTCTACTCTGCGCTGAGGCAAGGAGACGGCAGCAAGTCACTGACCGGAGTGTGTTTTTTCTCGTGTTGTCTGATATCAGAGTAATTTTCTTGCTGCTACTTGTTCTTTCAACACCAGACATGCTGGGTTTGCAGGTTGGGGAACCTAACACGAAGCTCTAACATGACAGTGTGGTCTCATAAGCCAGATTATCAACTTGGTTTTTTGGATGCCAAAACTGGATGAGACTTTGGAACTCTCCATTAGACTAGAAAGTGAATATGTTCATTTTGAGGTGGACATTTTTAATATGAAATGAGGAGTAGCATGAAGATATGAATGCTGGGTATCTTATATCCTAAGGAGCGGGCTGCTCCCACTCTCAGCTGGCCATGAAGTCTGGACACTCCTGCCAGTGGGCTCTGTTACTGTGACATCCCAATCACGTGATGCTCTGCATTGCCCAAGAAGGGCCAGCTGAAGCCTCTTTCTGCTTGGATTTCCCCTGGAGATGGGGGCTGTCCAGGAAAGGGCACACTGATAAAATCTGGCCATGAATTGAAAGGGAAAGATTCTGAGTAGTCCGGGAAAATGTTTCTTGTTCTGAATAAATGAGGTATCACCTCACACCGGTCAAAATGACCATCATCAAAAAGTCTACAAACAATAAATGCTGGAGAGGGTATGGAGAAAAGAGAACCCTGCTACACTGTTGATGGGAATGTAAATTGGTACAACCACTATGAACAGTATGGAGGTTCCTTAAAAAACTAAAAATAGAGCTACCATATGACCCAACAATCCCACTACTGAGCATACACCCTGAGAAAATCATAATACAAAAAGATACATTCACCCCGATGTTCATTGCAGCACTGTTTACAATAGCCAGGACATGGAAGCAACCTAAATGTCCATCGACAGACGAATGGATAAAGAAGATGTGGTACATATATACAATGGAAAATTACTCAGCCATAAGAAAAGAGTGAAATAATGCCATTTGAAGCAACATGGATGGACTTAGAGATTATCACGCTAAGTGAAGAAAGCCAGACAGAGAAAGACAAATATAATATAATATCACTTATAAGTGGAATCTAAAAAAAAAATGATACAAATGAACTTAATTACAAAACAAAAACAGACTCACAGACTTCAAAAACAAACTTATGATTACCAAGGGGAGAGGTAGGGAGAAGGGATAAATTAGGAGTTTGTGATTAACATATATACACTACTATATATAAAATAGATAATCAGCAAGGATCTACTGTATAGCACAGGAAACTCTACTCAATATTCTATAATAACCTATCTGGGAAAAGAATCTGAAAAACAATGGATATCAATATATATATGACTGAATCACTTTGCTGTACACCTGAAGCTAACACAATATGGTACATCAACTATACTCCAATATAAAATAAAAATAGAAAAAAAAAGATAGCCTCTGTTCTTCTGGGAGTAGTGTTGCATTGATGTGAGCTATGAAACTGCTGTAATTGTTTTATTCTCAGCCTAAAGGCAGGAGCTCAGCAGGGCAGTGGAAGGAAAGCCCTGGAAGGAAAACTCCACACCTAGCCTCAGGACGCCTGCTTGTGGGAAACAACAAAACTCATCACCATGAAACCAGTTTAATTTGGATTTCCAATTCCTTGCAGCTCAAATATCTTAAAAGTTCATACACTCAGGCTTCTAGTCACTTAATATTTTATTTCCTTAGCAAGTTTCGAGCTCTCTGAGGACCATTTCATTTATGTGTTTATATTCTGTATGTCGTCAAACCATGTTGTAAAGGCTTAATTAACAGTCATTGCATTCAATTACTAGGAGAAGTGGTAATGTTTCTCAAACAGTAAAAATGAATCTAATAAATTTTAAAACAACACCTTAGTCCAATCTGAGCTGCTTTAACAAGATACCACAGACTAGGGCACTGAGTCACAGACACTGATTTCTCACAGTCCTGGAGCCTGGGAGTCTGAGCTCAGGGTGCCAGCATGGTTGGGCTCTGGTGAGCACCCTCTTCTACGTTTCAGACTGCTTTCTGACTTCTTGCTGTGTAGAAGGGGTTTGTGTAGTAGAAGGGGCTAGGGAGCTCTGTAGAGCCAATTTTGTAAAAGCATTAACCCTAATCCTGAGGGCTCCACCCTCATGACCCAATCACCTCTCAGAGGCCCCATCTCCGAACACTGGGTATTAGGAATCCAACATATGAATTTGGAGGGGACCCAAAAATTCAGACTGTATCACTAAATATTAATAAACATAATATTATGAAGTACTTACCTGACCATCATAGTAGGAGTCGTTTATCTGTGTTTCTGACCATGGTCATCCAGCCCTTCACTGAGGCACCTGTTCAGTGACTGTGGGATGAGGAATCCGATGTACTGCCATAAGCACATATGGCGTTCACAGTAGCCATACACCACAGACACTGCTACAGTTTCAATTTGCAGTGAGTCTTAGAGAGGTTCCGCAAATGTTTCAAGGTCAAACAGTTAAAATACAGAGAATTTGGAATTAAAACACAGGTCATCTGATTTCAGAGCACACCCCACGGCAGAGTGGAGATCCTCCTGGTGTACTCATGCCAACACACAGCAACTGAGTCTCTCAAAGGCTTGGAATAATGACCTTTTATTTAGAGCCAGTTTCACTCTATTCTAATTACTTGCCCTTAAATAAAACCAAGATCTCGAGGTTTGCTGTTACTGGGGTGTCATTGCTTCTAGACCCTCATGTCTGATAGACCAAGGAAATGTGTGTGTGTGTAGTACTGTGTATATACACACATCTATAGGTATTTCTATATGTTAATATCCGTATCTATATTAAGCTAAATATGAGTTTATATTGACACCTTAATTCTTTGCTACATAAATCATTCTAGCTACCTTTGCCTACTTACCTGTAAATTCCCACTCCAACAGTGAGAAACCTGGCTGCCACTTTAAAGTTCACTCTTTCTGCTATAAACTTCTGTGTTTTAACAAATAAGTGATGTCAAGTTTTGACCATTACAGGATCATGTAATATAGCTTTACTGCCCTAAAAATTCACTGTGCTTCATCTATTCAATACTACCCCCAACCCCTGCCAACCACTGATAGTTTGCTGTCTCTATAGGTTCACCTTTTCCAGAATGCCCTATAATCAGAGTCACAGAGTATTTAGCCTTTTCACACTGACTTCTTCCACTTAGCAATGTATAGTTAAGGTTTATCCAGGTCTTTTCATGGCTTGATAGCTCATTTCTTTTTATTGCTGAACAACCTCCATTGCATGATATACCACAATTTATTTATTCATTCACCTATTGAAGGACATCTTAGTCGCTTCCAATTTGGGAGGATCATGAATAAAGCTGCAATAAACATTTGGGTGCATGTTTCTGTGTGGACAGAAATTTGCAACACATTGGGTAAATCCCTAGGAGTGTGATTTCTGGATCATATGGTATGTTTAGCTTTGACTGAAACTAGCAAAGTGGCTGCATCAGTTTATATTCCCACCAGCAATGAACGACAATTCATATTGCTGTGCAACCTCATCATCAATTGGTAGTGTCATTTTGGGGGGGATTTGTTTGTTTATTTTAATTTTAGACCTTCTAATAGTTTTGTAGTGGTATCTAATTGCTGTTTACTGAAGTAAACCTCAAATGACAAATGACATTGAGCATCTTTTCATATGCTTGCTTGCCATTTGAATATCTTCATTGATGAGGTGTTAGCTCAGATCTTTGCCCATTTTTAAAACATTCTTTTTTGTTTTCTTATTGTTGAGTTTTAAGAATTCTAGTATATTTCAGATACACTTTTTCACCTGATATATGTGCTGCAAATATATTTTCCCACTCTGTGGCTTATGTTCATTTAATTAACAGTGTCTTCTTCAAAACCAAAGTTTTTAATTTTAATGAAGTCCAACTTTTTCCCTTTTAAATTCATATATTGTACTATTGTTGCTCTATCAGAAACTCAGTGCCAAACTCAATGCCACCTAGATTTTTTCCTGTGTTGTCTTCAAGAAGTCTTACAGGATTTCATATTACCTTTAAGTCTTTGATCAATTTTAAGTTAAATTTTGCAAAATGTGTAAGGTATGTGCCTAGATACATTTTTTTTCCATGTGGATGTCCAATTGTTCCAGCAACACCATTTGAAAAGACTATAAATTCTCCATTGAATCACCTCTGTTCATTTGCCAGATATCCTAATTCTGAGCTCTATAGTCTGTTCTTTCGATCTATGTATTTACTTTTTATTACTACCATGTTGTTATAATTAGTAGAGCTTTATAGTAAGTCTTGAAATAGGCTAATGTGAATTCTAAAACTTTGTTCTTTATCTTCAGTATAGTATTGGATATTTGGGGTCTTGTGCCTTTTCATATAAAGTTTAAAATGTTTTTCAATATTTATAAAATAGATTTATGAGATTTTAATTGGGAGTACATTGAACCCACAGATCAATGTGGAAGAAAGAATTCACATCTTAACAAAATTGATTCTTCCAACCATAAACATAGACTATCCTTCATTTATTTAGGTCTTCTCTGATTTTTTTCATCAGGTTTTAGTTTGCTGCATATAGTTCCTGTACATATTTTGCTAGATTTACACTTAAGTATTTCATTGTTTGGTGCATTGTAAATGGTATTCCATTTCTAATTTCGAATTCCAATTATTCAGTAAGATGTTATGGAAAAACCTGAACGAAGTTTTTAGCCAAACAAATACATAGAAAAGTCAATTATTTTGTGTTTTCTACATAGACAATCATGTCATATGTGAAAAAAACAGTTTTATATCTTTCTTTCCAATATGTGAATTTTTATTTCCTTTTCTTGTCTTGTTGCACTATCTAGTTTCTCCAGTAAGAAATTGAAGAGAGTGTTGAGATGGGACATCCTTGTCTTTTTCTCAGTCTTAAGGGCAAGCATCCAGTTTTTTACAATAAAATATAATGTTATTTGTAGGATTTTTGTAGATTTTTTAAATCAACTTGAAGAACTCCACTTCTATTTCTAGTTCACTGAGAGTTGCTATAAAAATATCATGAATGGTTGCTGGATTTTGCCAAATGCTCCTGATACATCAATTAATATGATCTTATGAGTTTTCTTCTTTACCTTGTTGATACAGTGGGTTACAACAGTTGATTTTTTAATATTAAATCAGCATTGGAAATCTGGAGTATGTCCCATTTGGTCATGGTATATAATTCTTTTTATACCTTTCTGGATTCAATTTGCTCTTCTTTGTTCAGGAAAGATATTGATCTGTAGTTTTCTTTTAATATCTTTATCTGTTTTCTTTGCTAAGGTAATGATGGTTTCATAATATGAGTTTGGAAGCGTTTCCTCTGCTTCTATTGTCTGGAAGAGATTATAGAGTATTGGAATCATTTCTTCCTTAAATGTTTGGTAGAATTCATGAGTGGAAATATCTAGGTTGCTGCTTTGTTTATCAAAGACCATTAATTATTGAGTCAATTTCTTTAATAAACGTTGCCCTATTCAGATGATCTGTGTTTTCCTTTATGAATTTTGGTACTTGTGCCTTTCAAGGAATTTGTCCATTTCACTTAAGTAATCAAATTTGTAGGATAGAGTAGTGCATAATATCTCTTTGTTATATTTTTGATGTGTATGGAATCAGTAGTGATGACCCTCTTTTGTTTCTGATATTGGCAATTTGTGCTTTCTTTCATGTTTTCTTGGCTCTCCTGGCTAGGGCTATGTCAATTTTATTGATATTTTCAAAGGACTATGATTTTGCTGATATTCTCAATTGATTTCTTGTTTTCAATTTTATTGATTTCTGCTATAACTTTCATTATTTCTCTTATTCTGCTTGCTTTAAAGTTGAAATTGCTATTCTTTCTCTAGTTTTCTAAAGTGGAAGCTTAGATTATTGATCATAAATATTTATTATTTTCTAATATGTACATATAAAGCTATAAATTTCCCCCTAAGCATTGCTTTCACTGCATTCCATCAATTTCAACAAGTTATATTTTCACTTTCATTTAGGTAAAAAAAAAGTGTGTTTCTCTTGAGACCTCTTTGTTAAACCATATGTTGTTTAATTTCCAAATATTTGTATATTTGCCAGTTATCTTTCTGTTAATGATTTCTACTTTCATTCCACTGTGGTCTGAGAATATACTTTACTTTATTTCTTTACTTTACATGTGTTGAAATGTGTTTTATGGCTCAGAATGTGGTCTATCTAGGTGATTGTGCCATGTAAGCTTGAGAAGAATGTGTATTTTGCTGTTGTTGGATGTCATAGTCTATAAATGTCAATCTGGTCCGGTTGACTGATGGTGCTATTTGGTTGACTATATTCTTAGAAATTTGTAGAACTGCTTGATCTAATAACACTGTCAAATGGGTGTTAAAGTCTCCACTGTGGCAGTAGGTTTATCTATTTCATATATAATGAAATAATATATAATCTCAAAATAAATAATAAATAACCTTATAATAAATCTCAGTCTTTAATGTGTCCCTGTCCCTGGGCTGTGACCATCACTAGTGTTTCCTACTTTTTCCTACTTTTGTTTCCCCCTCAGCCGAGACAGGAAGGCTAGAGAGGGCATAAGATGTTTAGTGTGAGGTAGTCTCTGACTACCTCACACTTCTCTCTGATAGATACAGGAGAGTAGTTTTCTTGGCTCTGTACCATGAGAATCTAATATGTTTCCTGGAAGCAAAACTGATGAAAATGTAAGGGACCCCCAAAACTGTGGCTGCAGAGTTTTCTCACTTTCACAATAGCTCAGATTTCAGCAATTGTTCAAAATTACCTTTTATGTCCCAGTATGGCTCCAGTAGCTTCCAGGTAGGCAGATATCAGGTGTGGCTCTCTGTATTCACCTGTCTCTCCAGATTTCAGGGTAGTGGCTCACTCTGTGGTCAAGATTCTTTGATTGGTCCAAGCAAAGTCATTCATTTGTAATTTGCTTGGCTTTTTCTTGTGTAAGGATGAGAATTATGACTTCTGAGCTCTTTGCATGTCAGAGCTGAAACCTCATTAATAAGGTTTTAACACTTGGCTCCCACTCATCATTACAGGACTCAGTGCCTATAACAGTGAGTTTCATTAAACCATTTTGTTTTCAATCGTCATCCCTCTATTTATTGCTTAGTGATCACTGTCTTCACATCAGAGAGACTGAGTTCTAGTAGAACAGAAGTCAAAGCAAACATGCTACATAATTGAAAATGATAAACTTTCTCAATAGGTTTCTTTGCAATATAAATAGTTTCTTTGTAGTATTTAATGCTAATGTGAAAATAAAATCTAAAATTTGCCTGTATTTAAGCAGAATTGAATTGTCTTTATAAGTATTCTCAGCATTGAAACCACTTTTCAACTGTTCTTAATTGAATAAATCGTAAAACCACTTTAAAAAATACTTTATTATTTTTCCATAGCCAACATAACAACATAAAAAAAATATGTACATGGAAGAAACAAATCTGAAGGAAACGTTTAAAATTGCTTTTCCCACAGTTTTGGGAGTTTGGGTTTTTCACATTGGAAAATAGACAGTGGGTAGGTGAAAAAAAATACTGTTAGTAATAGCAACTGAAAAGCCCCTCAAAATTATATGGTAAGAAACCAAACTGTGTTGTGTGTATAGATTTGGAAGATACATTCTATATATTCTATGCACAGTTTCTAAACCAGAGGAGCTTGTAAGATCAGAGCAAACAAAGACCCACACTGAAAACATCTAATGTACTCACATACTATTTCACACAGTATTAAAATATCAGAGGCTACTAAGAAGTACAAGAATTATAAAATCTAGCTGGGAAGATGAAATCTGTTCAATCGAAAGACAGTCCCTGGATATTCTTTTTCCTTCCTTGAATTTTGATTTCCATACATACAGGATAAAATGTCACAACTATTTATTTTGCAAACTTTTTGTAATTTCAGCATATATAATTCTCCAGTTAAAATTACAGAGGTGTAAATTATAAATGGTAAATAAGCATTAAACAAAGAAAAAGCAGTTTTCAAAAAAAGAATAAAGGAACTTTGGATAGAATAAAATTAACACAGAATCTTTGGAAAACTGTTTGGCATTAACTATTCAATATGAAACTATATGATTACTATGTCTTAGCAATTCCACTTCCAGTAGGTACGTGCCCAAGAGAAAAGTATGCACATTTGCATCAGAAGACATGTAAAAAATGGTAATTGAAGGGTTTTTTTATGAGTCCAAACCCAAATCAACCCAGATGTCTACAGATATTTGTAGAATAAATAGTGGTATATACATACAATAGGATAGTATTTAGTCATGAAAGTGAACAGACTGCTTCTGTGTGGGGTAATTTAGATGAGACCCAGAGACATAATATTAAGTGAAAGAAACCAGACATAAAATAATGCACCCTGTATGACTCAAGGGAAACAAAGTTTGAAAATAAGAAAAGCAGCACTACAGGAGAAGAACTCAGAATAGAGGGAGTAGTGATCCAGGGCCACAATGGGCCATGTTGTGAGCATTTATTTAGGTGATGGTTACTTGGGTGTTTCTCTGTGATGATTTATTGATCTGTACTTCTGGCATTTTCTTGACTGTTTATTTTTTAAACCTTTCAATATGTGGGATTCACTTCACAATAAAAAGTTTTGTTGTTGTTGTTGTTTTAAGGAAACTGGTTAAATATGTAATAGTGAAGGTAGCATATTACAATCACAGAATTAAGGATGACCGATCACAGAATGTCTGGGGAAACATGTGTGGGATCCCAGGACCAGGCATGCTGAAAGAGAATATACTGAAAACTGAGAAGTTCTGGAACTTTATAATTCTGCTTACTTAAATTGGGAGAGAAAAGAGATTGGTTCCTTAAAATGTGATGTGGCTAGTTGGACCCTCATGTACAAGCTCGCATTTAAAATTGTGTCTGTAATAAAATAACTGTGAGATAAATAAATGCAGTACAGTTGACCCTTGAACAAGGTAGGCGCTGGGACATCAACCCTCCCTGCAGCTGAAAATCCAGGTATAACTTTACAGTCTGCCCTCCATATCCAAATTTCCACATCCATGAATTCAACCAACCACTGATTGGGTAGTACTGTAGTATGTATCTTTGAAAACAAAGCTCGCGTGTAAGTGGACCCCTGCAGTTCAAACCCGTGTTGTTCAAGGGTCAACTGTATATGCGTGGTGTCTAGAATAACATTAACTGATAAAATTGACTTACTCAGAATTACACCTTCACTTATAAGTTTAAAAGCCATTATTTATCTTAAAAATATAAGCAGTGAAGAAAGGTCTACATCTTTTAT
This sequence comes from Phocoena sinus, assembly GCF_008692025.1. Classification (NCBI taxonomy): domain Eukaryota; kingdom Metazoa; phylum Chordata; class Mammalia; order Artiodactyla; family Phocoenidae; genus Phocoena; species Phocoena sinus. The sequence continues at coordinate 99,047,841 of NC_045771.1, forward strand.
TATTATCTGTATCCTGATTTCTTCTTCAAATGATTTGGAATGGTCATAAAAAGGATGACAGACGTGTGAGCCTACCCTCCTTCAGAGCTGGGGCCCAGCACAATGGCCCAGACATGGTTGCATGGAGGTAGTGGAAGTTCTGAAATCAGGTGTGCAGAGGGCAGGGCTGGGTGTCAGAGGCAGGAGAAGTAGACCTTGACTTCAAAAGAGTCCATTGAGGAGTTCATACCCAGACACAGCTGACTTCACCCAGTGGTTTTTGCAGCAGAGACATTTTGATTTTGCCTAAAACCAATAAATAAGTAAAATATTTATAAATACCATGAAGTTTCCATAGGACTGCGTGGAAGGGATGAGGGATGGGGTACTGCTGGTAGATATTACAGGAAAAGAAGCCCCCTGTAGGACTGGGGGAACCATGGGGCAGTTGGCCTGCTCAGGTCCACATGTAGGTCTGGTCTGAAATGAAGAAGGCCCCAGGGGGATGTGAAAGTTATCCTTCAGTCAGTTTTCCTCTGTACAGAGATCCTTTCTCAAAGGGTCTCATAATAAGCACAGTTTTTATAACAGTTTTACATGTGACAGTGACTTGCAAATGTTTGGCTGGAAAACCATGCGATCCTCCTAATAATTTCTGAATAGCTGTACAGCATGGTACCCTTTTATTTTTACACTGTCATTGCTTCATTGTACAATTTCTGTTGCTGGTACTGCTACTCAGCTGCTTGTCTCTCTAGGTACACGTTGTGCTGGTTTGATTTTTTTTTTATTTTTCCTCTATTCACTGAAATGAGAGAAGTTACTTGAAGCAAGTGGAACAACTTGCTTCCTATGTGCTGATCATTTGTCTGCATTGGCATTCAGCCCTGCCATGGGAGATCCTGTATTTTCTGTAAGAAAAATAGGATATCATTAAAGCTAATTTGCTTACAACAGGGCAAGAAGTGGTGCAACTACAATTTTTCCCTTTGTGCTACACTTTTTAATGCTCCCTGGCAATCCTCCTCCAAACATGAGGTATCATATTTTTCCCTGAAGTTATCCACTTATCCATAATTTTTTTTAGAGGTCATTCTTTTTAATGTGTTGAGCCACAGAAATCAAAGTAATCAAGTAATATAAATTTGATAATGTTGTTTGTCCATCTAAAATGAAGCAATTCTCCATCGAGGCGTGAAAGTCTTATTGCATGCCCGATTCTCTTTTCCAAAGTATCAGTAAGATTCCTCAAAGCACTGGAACTCTATTGAGCCCTGGACTTCTATAAACAACCTCATCTAGGAATTCTGTATACGGTCCAAACAAAAAAATATCATCCAAGCTGTGACTCATTCATTCATTTAAACAACAAAAAAATAATAGAGATTTCTAGATGTCCAGGCCTTGTGCTAATCGTTGGGATTATAAAAGTGCATATGATATGTCGTCACTGTTGACATGTAAAAGCCGAGAGAGAGCATGTAAAAGCAAACAGTTGCAATAGGGTATCACAAAGCCAACGATATAATTCAATGCGGGATAAAAATGAGTGCACAAATTTGTCATCATTAATCCTTCCTTGGATTGTCAGAAAAGGACTTTAGAGAAAAAAATTTAGTTTAAATGTCCAATAGGAGTTTCATCGTTATGACATGGGAAAGTGGCTCCTGGAGAGGTTTGGCCAGAGGTTTTCCAGTAGAAATAGCACAGTGATCTTGGGGAACTGAAACAACTGGGCATGGTCAAAGCTTAGAATATGGTCTGTTGCTATGAGAGATGAGGTTGGAGGAAAAGGCAAGGGACTGGTCAGGGGACCTTCTCTGACACGCAAAGAAGCTCTTTGTCCTACGGCAGATCCGTATACCCCTAGGCTGCTGCTCCAGCTTCCCAGTTCTAAGACCCTATAGTCTACCAGGCTTATTCCACTCAGGTTATATAACCACAAGCTGCAGCTGGTCAGGATGTTTTTTCAGAGGCTATTATTTTGTTTGTTTCAGACAAGTTCTTCTGGCTCATAATGTCACGATTTCACACACAGGACGCTGCTCATGTGTGAAGCCCAGGCCATAAAACAAGAAGAATAATGTCCTGAAGGCATTCTTTTTTTTTTTTTTTCCGGTACACAGGTCTCTCACTGTTGTGGCCTCTCCCGTTGTGGAGCACAGGCTCCGGACGCGCAGGCTCAGCAGCCATGGCTCGTGGGCCCAGCCGCTCCGCAGCATGTGGGAGCTTCCTGGACCGGGGCACGAACCCACGTCCCCTGCATCGGCAGGCGGACTCTCAACCACTGCGCCACCAGGGAAGCCCCCGATGGCATTCTTTTATCACAGCTCCTCTAGATCCCAGAACCCACAATAGCCCTGAAGACCCACACGGTCATTTCATGCCCTTGACTATCACATGCTCCTCCTAACAACGCTTGCATTAGTGTTGGTCCAACTTTCCCACTTCCAGTCCCTCTGGGGGTTGTGTTTCCTCCGGCTCTAGAGCTCCATCCTAAAGAACCTCTGTGCTGGTTCATTCTGAATCATAATAATGCTAATAATAAAAAGTCCTATTTACAACTCTTCAAAACATATCAAGGTCACCATAAATCTTGCCTCTAGCATGAAGCATTTGCCAGTAATACCTACTGAAACCATAAGAATATGAATTCCCTGAGGTGAGAACCTATCCATGGACGTCCTCCACACTGTTACTCGGAGAGCATTTGTCAAATGAGGTCAAGGATTGATTAACCTCTCCTGCCACGTTCCAGGGTGGCAAGGATCATGCCTGATTTATTCCTGGCATTCTGTCTGGTACTGAGTATGTGGTTAGTGAATGTTTATTAAATGAACTTCCCCCTTTCTCATGGTACAAAACACATGTAATATATACCATATGTGTTTAGTACATGAGTATTAGCACACCACTAAGTCATTTTTGCTGTCTCCTATTGCCTTAGTTATTTATGAATGCATGGCTTCCTTCTTCAACAGAAGGCAACTTCTTCCACTATTTTCTTCTGTCTACTCAATGCAACAAACATTTTAACGGAGCATTTGCTGAGCCAAGCGGTTCTGTGAGATATTTCAAGGATACAGCAATAAATAAGACATAGGGCCTCAAGGAACTCGTGAAAAAAAACATGTAAACACCTCATCCACACACAATGCTCTATGCAAGTTTATAGGAGGGACTGTTTACAGGCATATCTAATTTTATTGCCCTTCATTTTATCGTGCTTCACAGACATGGCATTTTTTTTAGAAACTGAAGGTTTGTGGCAACCCCGTGTCAACAAAGGCTGTCAGTACAAATTTTCCAACAACAATTGCTCACTTTGTGTCTCTGCTTCACATCTGATAATTCTCACAATATTTCAAAACTTTTCATTATTATTATATTTTTTATGGGGTCTGTGATCAGTAATCTTTTTTTCATTTTATTTTATTTTATTAAAAATTTTTTTAATTGGAATATAATTGAGTTACAATGTTGTGTTAGTTTCAGCAAAGTGAATCAGTTATACATATACATATATCCACTCTTTTTAAAATTCTTTTCCCATATAGGTCATTACAGAGTACTGAGTAGTGCTCCCTGAGCTATATGGTAGGTCTTTATTAGTTACCTATTTTATATATAGTAATGTGTATATGTCAGTCCCTATCTCCCAATCGATCCCTCCCCTAAGTTTGTTTCCTACACCTATGACTCTATTTCTGTTTTGTAAATAAGTTATTTTGTATCATTTTTTTATATTCTGCATATAAGCAATATAGTGTGATATTTGTTTTTCTGTGTCTGACTTACTTCACTTAGTATGATAATCTCTAGGTCCATCCATGTTGCTGCTAATGGCATTATTTCCATTCTTTTTTATGGCTGAGTAATAATCCGTTGTACATATGTACCATTTCTTTATCCATTCCTCGTTTGATGGACATTTAGGTTGCTTCCATGTCCCAGCTATTGTAAGTAGTGCTGCAATGAACATTGGGGTGCATGTATCTTTTTTTATGTTTACAATAAGCTTTTATTTTATTTTTTAAAATTTTAATTGGAGTATAGTTGCTTTACAATGTTGTGTTACTTTCTACTGTACAACAAAGTGAATCAGCTATACATATACACATATCCCCTTTTTTTTGATTTCCTTCCCATTTAGGTCACCACAGAGCATTGAATAGTTTCCTGTGTTATACAGTAGGTTCTCATTAGTTATCTATTTCATACATAGTATCAGTAGGGTATATATGTCAATCCCAATCTCCCAATTCATCCCACCCCCCCTTCCCTCTTGGTATTCACATGTTTTTTCTCCACATCTGTGTCTCTATTTCTGCTTTCTAAATAAGATTGTCTATACCAATTTTTTTCAAATTTCACATATATGCATTAATATACAATTTTTTTTCTCTTTCTGACTTACTTCACTCTGTGTGACATTCTCTAGGTCCACTCAAGTTTCTACAAATACCCAATTTCATTCCTTTTTACGGAATGAGTAATATTCCATTGTATATATGTACCACATCTTCTTTATCCATTCCTCTGTGGATGGACATTTAGGTTGTTTCCATGTCTTGGCTATTGTAAATAATGCTTCAATGAACATTGAAGTGCATGTGTCTTTTTGAATTATGGTTTTCTCTGGGTGTATGCCCAGGAGTGAGATTGCTAGGTCACATGGTAGCTCTATTTTTAGTTTTTTAAGGAACCTCCATATTGTTCTCTACAGTGGCTGAATCAATTTACATTCCCCCAACAGTGCAAGAGGGTTCCCTTTTCTCCACACCCTCTCCAACATTTATTGTTTATAGATTTTTTGATGATGGCCATTCTGATTGGTGTGAGATGATATCTCATTGTAGTTTTAATTTGCATTTCTCTAAAAATTAGTGGTGTGGAGCATCTTATCATTGATCAGTAATCTTTGATGTTACTATTGTAAATGTTTGGAGGAGTCACACACCAAGCACATATAAGACAGTGAAGTTAATGGATGAATGTTTTGTGTGTTCTGATGGCTCCCCTGACTGGCCATTCCCCTGACTGTCTCCCTATCCTTGGGCTTCCGTATTTCCTAAGACACAACAGTATTGAAATTAGACCAGTTAATAACCCTTCAATGAGCCCTGAGTGTTCAAGTGAAAGGAAGGGTTGCACGCCTCTCACTTTGATTAAAAAGCTAGCAATGCTTAAGTTTAGTGAGGAAGGCATGTCGAAAGCCAAGATAGGCCCAAAGCTAGTCCTCTTACACCAAATAGTTAGACAAGTTGTAAATACAAAGGAAAAGTTCTTGAAGGACATTAAAGGTGTTACTGTAGTGAACTTATGAATGACAAGAAAGTGAAACAATCTTATTGCTTATGTTGCTGAGTGGTCTGGATAGATCAGACCCACTACAACATTACCTTAAGCCAAAACCTAATCCAGAGCAAGGTCTTAAGTCTTTTCAGTTCTAAGAAGGCTGAGAGAAGTGAGGAAGCTGCAGAAGAAGACTTTGAAGCTAACAAAGTTGGTTCATGAGGCTTAAAGAAAAAAGCCATCTTCATAACAAAAGTGCAAGGTGAAGTAGCAAATGCTAATGTAGAAGCTGCAGCAAGTTATCCAGGAGATCTACCTAAAATAATTCACAGACGTGACTACATTAAAAAATAGATTTTCACTGTAGATGAAACAGCCTTATATTGGAAGAAGATGCCATTTAGGACTTTCATAGCTGGAGAGAAGTCAATGACTGACTTCAAAACCAAAGGACAGGCTGAGGCTCTTGTTAGGAGTTAATGCAGCTGGTGACTTAAAGTTCAAAACAAGGCTCATTTATCATTCTGAACATCCTAGGACACTCTAAAATTATGCTAAATCTATTCTGTCTATGCTCTATCAATGGAACAATGCCTGGATGACAGCCCATCTGTTTACCGAATGATTTACTGAATATTTTAAGCTCACTGATGAGACCTACTGCTCAGAAAAAAAAAAAAAAATTCTTTCAAAATATCTCTGCTCATTGACAATCCACCTGGTCACCCAAGAGCTCTTATGAAGATATACAATGAGATTCATGAGATGCCTGTTAACGCAACATCCATTCTGTAGCCATTGGATCAAGGAGTAATTTTAACTTACAAGTCCAATTATTTCAGAAATATAGTTTGTAAGGCTATAGCTACCATAGATAGTGATTATTCTGATGGATCTGGGTAAAATGAATTGAAAACCTTCTGGAAAGAATTCAACATTTTAGATGCCATTAAGAACATTTGTAATTCATGGGAAGAGGTCAAAATAACAACATTAACAGGAATTTGGAAGTAGTTGATTCCAAACTTCGTGGATGACTTTGAGTTCAAGACCTCAGTGGAGGAAGTAACTGCAGATGTGGTGGAAACAGCAAGAGAACTAGAATTAGAAGTGGAGCCTGAAGATGGGACTGAATTGCTGTCATTTCCTGATAAAACTTTAATGGCTGAGGAGTTGCTTCTTATGGGTGAGCAAATAAAGTGGTGCCTTGAGATGGTACCTCCTCCTGGTGAAGATGCTGTGAAGATTGTTGAAGTGGCAATAAAGGATTTAGAATATTCCATAAACTTTGTTGATAAATCAGTGGTAGGTTTTGAGAGGATTGAGTCCAATTTTGAAAGAAGTTCTACGGTGGGTAAAATGCTATAAACAGCATTACATACTACAGAGAAATCAATCATGAAAGGAAGAGTCAGTCAGTGTAGTAAACTTTACTACTGTCTTATTTTAAGAAACTGCCACGGCCACCCCGACCTTCAGCAACTGGCACCCTCATCAGTCAGCAGCTGTCAACATTGTGGCAAGACCCTCCACCAGCAAAAAGATTACGACTCTCTAAAACTCAAATGACGGTTAACATTTTTTAGCAAGAGTATTTTTAATTAAGATATGTACGTTTTTTAGACATAATGCTATCGCAACCACCACAACCCAAACACATACTCTAAAAATGGAAATACCTCATAATTCTTGTGTCCTCACATTTTTTATGTGCAAGTTTTGTGTGGGAACACAAGACTTTTGAGTGCTGGTTCTATGCTTTCATTCCAACTGCAAGAGAGGTGAGGTATATGAGTTTTATAAAATGGAATTGTATATATACATTTTGTATCTATATGAGATCATTGATGTTAACCAAGTTATTATGCTAATCATTGCATGATATAAGTAAGTCAAATTACTGTGCTATATAACCCAAATTTATACAGTGCTGTATGTCAATGATATCTCAATAAAACAAGGCTGCAGGAGATATAGGGGTCATAGTGATGGTATTTTCTCAAAAATGGAAAAATTATTCAAAAGATAATGGGCAATCTTCTTCTATTCCTTTCCCTCTTCCTCATCCTCTCCTGAAAAAATCAGTTCCTAAAGCCATTAAGTAGGACACAGTGGGAAGGCATCTATGCTACCAGATGCAGGAGAGGAAGCATGATGAAACAGAGCAGGTGTCAGAGCTCAGGGGTGGGGGACTCCCATGTGGGAGTGGGTCCCGGATGTGGGTGTGAGAACTGGGTTGGGTAGGGGTACCCACATAGGAGAGGGTCCTGGATGTGTGTTCAGGGCTGAGTGAGGTGGGGGGCACCACCCACGTGAGCTTCCTGATTCTGGGTGTTAGTTGTGAGAACAGATTGAGGCATGTATCTATATAGGAGGGCTTCTGGGTGAGGAGAGTCAGAACCCAAGTAGGGTAAGGGAGATATAAATGCTTTACTAGGGTGGCTCCACTTTGGGTGGAGTCATTAAAGTAGGCATCCTTGCAGAATGTTGGCCTGATATCAGATCCCAAAAGAGGTAGGAAGGTTCCCCACACCATTTGCCAAACTTGCAGAAGTGTGGTGAGTTTAGTCTATGTAAATTATATTTCATAAACCAAAAAGTAAACAATGGGAAGGACAAGAGACATAAATGAAAAGGGAATGACAGCACGTTGTTAAATGTTGAAGCTGAGAGAAATGTATACAGGGATTCATTATCCTACTTTGTTTACTTCTTAGAGTTTTTCAATTTTCCACAATTTAAAAAATCATATAATTAAGAGTTTGGGATTAAAATATACTCACCATTATATATAAAATAATAACCAACAAGGACCTACTGTATAGCACAGGGAACTATACTCAATATCTTGTAATAACCTATAATGGAAAATTTTATATATATATATATATATATATATATATATATATATATATATACACCTATATATATCTGAATCACTTTGCTGTACACCTGAAACTAGCACAACATTGTAAATCAACTATATTTCAATAAAAATGTTTTTAAAATCACACAGGTAGATTAAGAATTAAGAAGAAGAAGAAGGAGAAGCAAGGCAGCTAATTTTGAAATGACTTAGTTTTTGGAAAAAATATCAACTAGGTGATTTTTAGTTTTTCATTAATGCTTATCTTCATTTTCTAACTTTCTACAATGATCCTGTTATACTCATATTACCGACATTTTCTTTTTAAATTGTATGGTCAAGAATATGGCAAAGTGTGCCTTATGTATACCATATTGATGACTCCCATTTTTATATCTCTAGTACCTGCTCTTTTCCTGGTCTCCAAGCTTATCCCACTGTTTCTATTTAAATGTTTAAAAACCATCTCAAAATAAACCCTTCCAAAATTGAATATCTGATTTTTTCCCTAAAATTTCTCTTCTACTAGTCATTTTATCTCAGTGACAAAACATAACTATTGTCTGGTTGTTCAGATCAAAAGTTCTAGAAAAAAATCTGTGATTTCTCTCAATCTCATCTCCCACATTCAGTTGTCAGCAAGACAATTTGGCTCTACTATATGTATCTCCAGAACTTGATCTTTTGCAGAGCCTCCACCAATAGCATCCTAGACAAATCAGCCACCATTACTGATCACGCTGCTTCTACTATTTTTTTTTAATTTTCTATTCTTATTCTCCACAAAGCAGCTAGTGTGATGTTTTAAAAACAAACTCAAGTTACATCACTTCTCTTTTTAAATCTTTCAATATTTCCTACTCTTAGGAATGAATCTAAAGTCTTTCCTTGGTCACTAGAACTCTTGTGGTCTGGTCTTTGACCAGCTCTGACTTCATCTGCCTAAACCACCTCCATCTCCCTGTGCTCCGGCCACTCCAAGCCATCCCTTGATCATTCAGGCTGGTTCTTGCCTCACATCTTTGCACTTATATTTTGTCTTCCTTGAATGCTTCCCCCCACGATATCAGGAGAATTATTATTTATTCTTCTGTTCAAATATCTTCTCAAAGAGGTCTTTTCTGACTGTCTGCTAGAAGTGGCCTCCTTCCTTCCACCATTTAGCTGAATTTTACTTCATTTATGGCAGAATCAGAACCAGATATTACATTATATATTATTATGTTGTATATAGTGTGCCCATCCCCTCTCAAGTATGGCTCTAAAAGACATTCCTCACTATTGGGTACTGGAAGAAATCTTCTATTATAAGGTTATAAGAAATCTTCAAAATAATTTTTGTATATAGTGTGATTCTAGATATACTACTATAGATAAGTGTAGTAAATCTAGGCCCACAGAAACACATGAAGCAAGATTCTGTTTCAAATTACCAGATATATATTTTTTCCATACTTCCCAGTTGTTTTCCACGTGAGGATTTGTTTAAATAGACTAGCCTTTTATTCCTTATGTGACAAGGAGGAATAAAGCAAAATAAAATAAATAAATTAGGAAATGAATAAGGGAATGGGGTCCCAAAAATCTTGTCCTGATCTTTTACATGTAAATTTACATTTTCCCCAATATCGCTTTTAAAATTGAAAAATATATTTTTTCTTGTGATATATTTATTTCATGATTGTGAAGATGACTGTGATAATCATTTCATGATGCATGTAAGTCAAATCACTGTGCTGTACACCTTAGACTTATACAGTGCTGTATGTCAGTAAAACTGGAAGAAAAAAATTAAACAATAAGTAAAATGTACAAACCCCAAAAGGAAAAACATTGCATCCATATCTGAGAATGTGTGTAGAAAAGCATGTATGTTGTAAAGTTCTCATAGAGATGTTATAAGTTTCATACTGCTCACTCCCTCTCCTGACATGGCTACCATTCTGGTCTAATCATGACCCTAGAATTGGCATGTAATATTGTGGAATATATACATGATATTTACATGCTGAGGAAATTTCACTTATTCTTCCAAATCACTGATGAGAATCCTAATGGTTAGGCGGGAATGGTAGCCAATAGAGGCAATAACATTAGGATTATCTACCACAACTCTTATAATTTCTATAGAGAGGTGACTTTGAACATTGAATACACAATGGATACTGCCACTCCGTGAAATTTCTAAATCCTAATATGCAAAAATAAGCAGTGACCCCAAATCATTCAAATGCTCTTTAGAATGTGGACATTAAGTACTTTTGGCACAAGGTCATGAGTTGTCCTGAGACATAAATGTACCAAAATAAAGGTCTGTAAATATCAAATGTCTGCCAACAGTTTTCTGTAACATTTATTAAGTAGTAAATCTACTCTCAGTTTGTTTTGCTGAATCCAAAGAGCATATTTGTCAAAATCAAATATTCAGGGAATTACCGAGAAGAATTTTACCTAACATTGAAAGAGTTTCTGAGTAGGTGAGGATGAGAATGAGAGGTAAATTATGGTACTGAGGTTCTGCAAGATGTATCAACTACAGTCGATGACAAGTGAGGAAGTGTAGAGGGACATAATGCTTATTGGCTCCCCTTTGATTGATGAATATTTAATCACTCCTCAACAATTGCTGAAATTACCTTCAAAAAGAGTTTACAGTCTTCTCAAGTGCACACGGAATATTCTCAAGGATAGATCACGTGTTAGGTTACAAAACAAGTCTCAGGAAATTTAAGAAGTTTGAAATCATATTAAGTATATTTTCCAACAACGATATGTAACTAGAAATCAGTAAGAGGAGAAAAACTGAAAAATTCACAAATGTGTGGAAATTAAACAATTTCTGAACAACCAATGGGTCAAAGACAAATCAAAAGGGAAATTTTTTAAATCTTGAAACAAACAAAAATAGCAACATACCAAAACTTACAGGATGCAGCAAAAGCAGTTCTTAGAGGAAGTTCATAGTGATAAATGCCTACATTAAGAAACAAGAAAGATCTTAAATAAACAATCTAAGTTTACACCTCAAGGACCCCCAAAAAAGAAACAACAGCAAACTAAGTCCAAAGTTAGCATAAGGAAGGAAATAACAAAGATCAGAGAAAAAGATAAATGAACACTAGAGGCCATAAAAACAGCAGATAGGTTCAACAAAACTAAGAATTGGCTTTTGAAAAGATAAACAAAATTGACAAAACTTTAGCTAGACTAAGAAAAAAAACCATTGAAGACTCAAATAAATAACATCAGAAATGAAAGAGGGAACATTACAACTGATACCACAGAAATACAAAGGATCATAAGACACTGCTATGAACAATTCCATGCCAAAAAATGAGACAACCTAGAAGAAATGAATACATTTCTAAAAACATAGAAAACAACCTACCAAGACTAAAACATGAAGAAATAGAAAATCTGAACTGACTAATGACAAATAAGAAGATTGAATCAGTAATTGAAAACTTCCCAACACAGAAAAGCCCAAGACCAGATAGCTTCACTACAAAACATTTAAAGAAGAATCGATGTCAGTCCTTCTCAAATTCTTCCAAAGCTTGAAGAGGAGGGAACACTGTCAAACACATTTTTTGAGGCCAAAATAGAAAGGTTACTATCAAAAGGACAAGAGATAACAAGCATTGGCAAGGGTGTGGAGAAAAGAGAACACTTGTGCACTGTTGGTGGGAACCAAAATTGGGACAGCCACTGTGGAAAAAAGTACGGAGGTTCCTCAAAAAACAAAAAAAATAGAACTACCATATGATCCAGCAATCTTGCTTTGGGGTATATAACCAAAGGAAATAAAATCAGGATCTCAAAGAAATATTTGTACTCCCATGTTCATTGCAGCATTATTCATAATAACCAAGATATGGAAACAATGGATAAATGGATAAAGAATATATATATACATATATATATACATATATATATTCACACACACTATAGAATAGTATTCAGCCATAAAAATGAAGAAAATCCTGCCATTTGAGATAACATGAATGGAACTTGAGGGCATTATGCTAAGTGAAATTAGACAGAGAAAGACAAGTACTATATGATATTACTTATATGTGGAATCTAAATAAGCTGACCTCAGACTTCCCTGGTGGTGCAGTGGTTAAGAATCTGCCTGCCAATGCAGGGGACATGGGTTCGAGCCCTGGTCCAGGAAGATCCCACATGCCGCGGAGCAACTAAGCCCGTGCGCCACAACTACCGAGCCTCTGCTCTAGAGCCCGCAAGCCATGACTACTGAGCCCACGTGCCACAACTGCTGAAGCCTGTGCGACTAGAGCCCATGCTCTGCAACAAGAGAAGCCACTGCAGTGAGAAGCCCGTGCACCACAATGAAGAGTAGCCCCTGCTTGCCGCAACTAGAGAAAGCCTGCATGCAGCAATGAAGACCCAACACAACCAAAAATAAATAAATAAATTTATTTTAAAAAGTAGAAATAAAAAAAATTTAAAATCTGACATCATAGAAACAGAGTAGAGTGATGGTTTCCAGGAGCTAAAGGCTAGGAGAAATGGGGATATATGTGTGTGTGAAACAATGTTTCAGTCTGAGTACAAAGGCAGAAAAAGATCCAGTCAAGCAGGAGGAGTTCCCTCTTACTCAGCCTTTTTGTTCCAAGCTACCCAGGGAACAATTTTGGTCTTCAACTGATTAGATGATGCCCACACACATCAGAGATGGCAATCCACTTAGTTACTGATTCACATGTTAATACCATCCAGAAACACCGTTATAGACGCACCCAGAATAAAGTTTGGCCAAATGTCTGGGCGCACTGTGGTCAGTCAAGTTGACATTATTAAACTAATCATCACATAATCCAATTGATTTTAAACATTTCCAATTGATTTATAATTGGAAAGGTTTACTTCATAATCCAGTACTACTTTATTTTGTTACTCAAATTGTTGCAGCACTGGCCACTGGAAGATTTTCAGTTGGTTTCTTTGTCTCTTTGATATACTCCCATCAATAAAGGGTTGTTTTATGTTTTTGTGTTTTGTTCTGTCTTAACATTTCCCTGCTTCCTGGCACCATCAGATGCTCCAGGTTTATCTTGTATATTTCCTATCCCAGTTCTAAAATCTTAGATCCAGCCTTTTCTTCAAGGAACTCTGGTTCCTTTTATTGAAGAATGATTTTAGAAATCAAGGTCTGAGCATTAGGTGTATGCATTGCTACTGGAGTGTCTTTTCTTTTAGGCCCTCACAGCTGACAGAGCAAATGAATATGTGAGTACTTATCCATGTATACACACACGCACATACACACACACACACACTTTTTTTTTATATTTAACCATCAGTATACAATTAAGTATGATTCTTACAGATTTCCCCAACTCTTATATATTACTGTGTGTATCATTCTAGCCTCCTCTGCTGGCTTGCCCACTCACCCTAACTGTAAGAAATTTGGGTCACACTATCCATCCCCCTTTTTCTTAATTGTTCAATTAAAACATACATGTATACCAGTATCAGACTTGTTAACACACTCCCATGTGGGAAATAACTTTATCAAGAGAGTTCAATGCTTTTGTGAAGATTATTTTGTCTTTAGTCTTACAACCCATAATTTCCAAAGTCACTTGGGTCAGTATCTTTTTCCTCACCCCCTCTGGCGAGGATGCTTTATATATTCACAATAAAATTAAGTTCTTTTTTCACAGTATGCATTCTTGTCTGTATCCTTCAACATACACACTGGTGGTGGTGGTTTTTTTTATTTGCTTCTTTTAAGGTTCATTCCTTGTGTTGTAAAGTTACATGGATTTTGACAAATGTGTAATGTCATATATCCACCATTACAGTATCATACAGAATAGTGTCTTCACCTCAAAACTCCCTGTGCTTCACTGATTTTTCCCTCCAGCCCTTCCCAAGAACTTCTGGAAAACATGCATCTTTTTACTCTCTTTATAGTTTTGCCTTTTCTACAATGTGATTAATTGAACTGTACCCTTTTCAGACTAGCTCCTTTCACTTAAGAATATGCATCTAAGATTCATCCATTTCTTTTGTGGCTTGAAACTCATTTCTTTTTATTGATGAGCTATATTCAATTGTATGGATATACCACAGTTTCTTTATACATTCATATTTGATTGCTTCTACTGGGGTGATTATGAACAAACCTGCTATAAATATTCCTATGTGTGTTTTTCTGTGGACAAAGTTTTCAAAGCAACTGAAATTATTACATCAAATGGTAAAACAGTTTGCTTTTGCAAGAAACAACCAAATATCCTTTGTTTTGCATTCCCACTACCAATGAATGAAAGTTTCTGTTGCTTTGTATCCTTCCCAGCATTTGAGGTAGGCAATTTTTTAGCCCTTTTAATGGGTGTGTATCTCATTGTTGTTTTAATTGCCAATTTCCTAATGTTAACTTATGATTAGTTATCTTTTCATATGTGTATGTTGCCGTCTGTATATCTTCTTTTTTACCCCTTGTTAATTCCATCCCTGGAGTGACACAATGTAGAGATTAACATTAAGAGCCCTGGCATTAACCACCAGGCTTCAAATTCTCTCTCCCACTACTGTGTGCTCTTAGACATATCATTTAATGCTCCTCTACCTCAGTCTCCTTGTTAATAAAATGACTACAATCCAGCATTGTTATAAGGATTAAATGAGGTAGTATATATCAAGTGTTTAGAATCATACCGGGCCCACTTTGTAAAAGTTAGCCATTATTTATCATTCCTGGGGTTTTTTGTTGTCTCTATAAATTTTTAATGAAATAATTCTGGTTTATTTTGTTTACACCAAAACTTCCCAAGGTTATAAGTGGTATATAAACAACCCTGACTCTAAGGTTATTTTCTGAAATATTAGAAAAGGTTTATTTGTGTGACTTTCAGAGATGTCCGCAAATATACTTTGAGGAAATGCAGATCTCTTTGCTCAGATGCCAATCTCGGCAAACGGTCTTTGTACTGGAGTTTCGGTGGCCATCCCCACTGAGAACGGTTCCATGTATGAAGAAAGGGGATTGGTACCCACAGGAAGAAAATGCTTGTTGCCATTAATGACTTGGCATTGTAGTAGGTGAGTCAGATCCTGAAAACTTTGTTAGTCTGAGTCACTCACCTGGAGCTTGCTTACCTGTAAATCAACTTACAATTTGATTTCCTGAACTTCAGCATATGAAGTCCAGACCCAAGACAAGTGGTCACTTCCTACCATGGGGAGTCAGATGGTAGGAAGAGCCATGGATTCAGTGCTGTGTTCCTGGTACAGGACATAAGAGCAGGTGTTTTTAGGATAATTGAGAGCATGTGTAATTAACTGACCTTGGAAAGGAAATAAGGAATATGTAAGAGCATGAGCTTTGGAGTCAGCCAGAACTGAATTTAAATTTTGGCTCCCTCATTTATTGGCTTTTGTTGATAATTATCCTCACTTATTGACAAACTCAAAATGTCTCTGAGTCTCAGTTTTCTCATATGAAAGATACAGGTACACATATGCATCTCAGAGGGATGTTGCAAGAATTAAATAAGAAACTGTATAGTAAATTATAAAGCATGGTGTGAAAACATTGGTCGCGGCAGTGGTAGCTAAGTTGAAGGAATTACAGGACTGAGAGGCAGCTTTATCATACCGGGAATTCCACAGTTACCCGCCCCCCCCCCCCAACCCGGGAGCCTCAAGACACACCCACCTTGGTTTTGAAAAATTGTGAAAAAGAGATCAGTCTCCCATTAAGACAATTTTACCCAATGCATATGCATATGATTAGAAAAGATAAAATGACAGCTAAGTGCAGGGAATGCCACTACAAACATTTGTTGCCTTGGTATGGATTTATGTTGTATGATCTTAAATCATTTGTATCAGGTTTTAGTTGATTTATGAAGGATTCACTAACTAAGTCAGTCAAGTCTCCATACTAATAGTTCTTTTTCAGTTTCCTTTTAAGTTGATTTATTGGATGGTAATAACAATCAAATAATAGATTTCCCTTGTTTGATTATTTTCGCAAGTTAGGAACTATGCTGGGAACTTTATAAATATTTTTTAAAATTTTATTTTCATAGCCACCTGCAGTACACTTGTTATTATTTCAGTATTGCAGAGTTTGATATAGGAAACAAAGTGAGTATCTGAAGGAGTGGGCAACTCCCAAGGCAGGTTTGGTGGTTTTTTTACCTGCCCTGAGGAGAAAATTGGTCTTTTGGTCAGGCCAGTTTCACCTTTGAAAATTATCTCCTCAGCTACCTGGAATCAGGGGGTTTACTATCAGGGAAGAACACACTTGACTATGTGTGTGATTAGCAATGGACATTGGACAACCCAAGACTATGAAATAAGCAGCTAAATGATCTACAATTGTCTGTGAGCTGTAACTCAATACCCCACCTTCTAATATCCTTAGCTGAATATTAAAAATTCTCAGCTCAGAGGCTGCAGCAATGCTTTTCCCCACGTGAGAGATCAAGATATCAATGGAAGGCAAACCAGCCTTTGTGATGAATGCAGGTTCAAATTTGTCCAAATTACAAGGCAGGCCAATAATTGAAGACAGCTTTCTGACACTTCAGTATGATGAACAGCCTTCAGAAGGGAATTAAATTTAAAACTGTATTTATATATATATATGTACCACATCTTTTTTATCCATTTCTGTCAAAGGACATTTAGGTTGCTTTCATGCTATTGTAAATAGTGCTGCTATGGACTTATATCCAATGGAATATTACTCAGCCATAAAAGAGAATGAAATAATGCCATTTTCAGCAACATGGATGGACCTAGAGATTATCATACTAAGTGAAGTAAGTCAGACAGAGAAAGACAAGTATCATATGATATCACTTATATGTGGAATCTAAAAAAATGTTACAAATGAACTTAGTTACAAAACAGAAACAGACTCACAGACTTGGAAAGCAAATGTATGGTTACCAAAGGGGAAAGGTGCGGGGGGAGAGGGATATACTAGGAATTTGGTATCAACATACACACACTACTATATATAAAATAGTTAATCAGAAAGAACCTACTATATAGCACAGGGAACTCTAGTCAATATTCTGTAATAACCTATCTGGGAAAAAAATATGGACAAGAATGGATATAGGTATATGTATAACTGAATCACTTTGCTGTACACCTGAAACTAGCACAACATAGTAAATGAATTATACTCCAATATAAAATAAAAATTAGATTTTAAAAAAGCATATTTTTGGTCTTAAGTGATTAAGTATGTAAACAAGGGACAGAAAAAATATATAAACAAATAGAAAACTCACTTTAGGTAGAATCCTTCTCATGAAGTCTTGCAGAATCAAGGTCTCAGTCTATGGGCTTCTATATTGTTGTGGTTTCTTGAGCAACGCAGATAACTCCCACCACAGTGCAAGTCAAGTGATAAACTTTCAACCTTGATATTTAGATAAATATATTTAATATCAGAATGGGGACTCAAAGTATGATTAATCCAAGAAAACCATTGCCCTAAAGAGAAGTAAAAGAGAACAATCTAAAAAGTTTTTATTGTGGAGATGGAAGCAAATTATTGGATTTATCTACCTTACTTATCAGCAGATATTAAAAGGTGGATGATGAAGTATGCCAGAGCTAGCTCATGTCATAAAAGATGCTGGTGATGATAAGACAGGAATACAAGAAAACAAAACGAATATATCAGGCAGTAGGAAGAAAGATCCATACCCTAGTAAAACTCCAGTTTCTTGTTGATCCAAGGGTAGTGATAAAATCAGCAAGTGTGAGCAAGTGTACAGATTCTAAAGGCAAACTTCATGTGCTCATATCCCCTCTGTCACTGACTGCATTATTTGGCAAAGAATTTATCCGTGCTTTGTTTCAGCTTCCTTATCTGCAAAATAAGATAAAGTGCTCCTTGTCTATATATTTATGATAAGGAGTAAATAAATGCTAAAATAAATAAATAAATGCTTTAAGAGCTTAGCCCAGTATCTGGAACATCATAAATTCACAATAACAAATCTTAGCTATGATTATTAATACAGAATCGATCTCTTTTAAAATGCAGAAATCAAAGGGATAGCACTGATGAGAATGATGTAGAAAGACTATAAGCAAGCTAACAATAATTAGAATCTCTGCAGAAACAGAAAAAAAGCAGAAGAAAAAAATCATCAATAAAATAGCAGAATATTTCCCCACAGTAAAAAGATAAGTAAAAATAAATTTAAAAGTAAAAAATTTAAATAAAATCTTCACCACATTCTAACATTAGAAAAATAATTCACATGTAAACATCTCAGGCATTTAAAAAAATCTGATGGAATTGTAAAAATATATATACAAGTCCCTTATCAGATGTGTGATTTTGTAAATATTTTCTTCTATTCAGTCTTTTTATTTTTTTGATGGTATCCATTGAAGGACAAAGCTTTAAATTTTGATGACATCAAATTTACCTATTTTTAAAATTTGTCACTTGTGCTTTTGGTGTTTTAATCTAAGAAATCCTTGCCTAACTTAAGTCCATGAAGATTTACTCTTATCCTTTTTCCTAAAAATTTTACGTGTTTAGCTCTTACATTTTCGTCTATGATCCAAGTAGAGTTAATTTTTGTGTATGGCATAAGATAGAACCTAAATCCTTTTTTTGCATGTGGATGTCCAGTTGTCCCAGCATCATTTGTTGATAAGACTATTGTTTTCCCATTTAATTGTCTCTGTGGTCTGGTTGAAAATTATTTGACCTATATGAAAGGATTTATTTCTGGGTTGTCAATTCTGTTCATTGTTTTGTATGTCTAGCCTCATGCCAGTATCACACTGTCTTATGGCTTGTATGAAGTTTTGAAATTGAGAAGTGTGAGCCCTCCAATTTTTTTCTCCCAAGGTTGTTTGGGCTGGATTGGATTCCTTGCAATTTCATTTGGAATTTGGATAAGCTGGTCAATTTATTCAAAAGGCAGCTGGTGTTTTGTTGAGGATTGTGTTGAATCTGGAAAGCAACATGGGGATTACTGTCATCTTAACGTTATTGAATCTTCTAATCCATGAATGCAGGATGTTTTTACATGTATTTAGATCTTCTTTCATATATTTTGACATTTTATAGTTTTCAGTGTATAGGCCTTGCACTTCCTTCATTAAATATATTCCCAAAAGCTTGATTATTTTTGATACTGTTGTAAATGGAATTGTTTTCTTAATTTAATTTTTTCATTGACCATTGCTAAGGTACAAAAATGAAATAGACTTTTGTATGGTAACTTGTATCCTGTAACCTTAGGGAACTTGGTCATTAGTTCTAGCCAATTTTTTATTTGATTCCTTAGGGCTTTTAAATATATAAAAATTTCTTTTTATTCTGTATACCTTTTAATTTCATTTTCTTGCCTAATATCCCTGGCTAGAACTCCTAGTACAATGTTGATAGCTATTAAAAAAATGTAAAATGACAAGTAATAGCCGGGATGTGATGGGAATATAAACTGTTTGCCTCCAATGTCAGACATAACCAAGCCAAAGCCTTGCCTGTTTCCAGGTGAGGCTGCTCTGACCCTAGAGCTGCTGTGGTTGTTAACAGCAGGTTTCCCTCCCTCCATATGGAATGTCACCACCAGATATGAAGAATGCCTTTCAGTTTTAGGATCCTGAGTATGAATCTGGTGAAGGAGAAGGAGTTGGGGGGAGGAGGAGGGAAAAGGGAAGGAGAAGTGTCCACTGAATGGAGGGATGAGGTAAGGAGGGAGGGAAGAGGATGGGCAGGAGAGGGAGAGGGAGGAAGGGATGGGAAGGGGAGAGGGGAGGAGATGGTAGGGGAGGGGAAGGAACAAACCCCCCGTGTTTCTGCCAGTGCCTGATCTAGGTGAGTAGGCCCTCACCCAGGGCTGGAGGGTATGGCCTTCCCTGGAGGAAGTGGGCCCAGAAGCGCAGTTTTTCAAACCCTTTCAAGTCCCCCTAGACCTGCCACACCCAGTGTTATTTAGGTTTCTAGGAGATCTGAATATGTGTGAAGATGCTTAGGAATCTCAAAGTCCTGACTCCTGGTCTACACCTATTGTTATGGGCTGAATGTTTGTGCCCTCTCAATATTTATGTGTTGAAACCTTAACCCTCAGAGGGATTGTGTTAGGGGAGGTGATTGGGTTTAGATGAGATCATGAGCATGGGATCCCCGTGATGAATTAGTGCCCTTATAATAGAGAAAGAGACCAGAGCTCTGTTCCCCATGAAAACACAGGGTGAAGGTGGCCCTCTGCAAGCCAGGAAGACAGCCGCCACCAGGAACTGACCCCGCTGTGCCTGGAGCTGGGACTTCCTCTCCTCACCACCTCACACCAAAGGGCCCACATCGCAAAGGGGATGAGGAACCCAGCAGGAACCACCTCACACCAGAGGGCCCATATCACAGAGGACCTGTGAGAAATCAGTATCTGCTTTTGAAGTCCCTGTGGTGTATTGGTTTGATATGATTTCAAACCCACCCGTTTATGACTCAGGTGAAGTTGTTTTAAGCCACTTGTTTATGACAAAAACAAAAGACCTGTTTTTAGAAGTGAAGTTGTCCTGATATAAGAATGAAGTCATCTGTGTCAGAATGTCATCATCTCATCTGTTGTCACTGATATGCACTCAGTAGCTCAGCTGCTGAGGGGTCCTGCTGGGGGCTTGTTGATAAAAACTCATGGAGAAGCAACTGTAGCAAGGGACACATTTAGACTATAAACACTGAGAGTTTCGTTTGGGGCAAAATCTACTCTTGGCTGGTCTAGCTCTCCTAAGATATTGAGACACTTGCTACTGCCGTGGCCAGGCTACTCTTGGTCAGCAGTGCAGCAGTCTCAGGAGGAAAAGGAACATTGGATCCTGTCTGGGCGAGGCACACCTCCTGGGCAGTGGCAACCAGTGCAAGAGGCCCTGGAGTAATAACCCCTCTGAGCAGCCTAGCCTGCCCACCAAAACCAGGTCCTCATTCCCTAGCAATGTGCTCTAGCAACAACGGACTTTTATTTTTGCTCTGCCAGCTAGACCTAAGCTCTCAGTTGCGAAAGCTGCCTCTCCCATGAAATCATAACTCCTAGAAAATGTACACCTCAAACTAAATTTGGACTTTATTCATATCCCCTTGCCTGGAAAAAATAGTGGAATTTACCTATTATTTTTGGGGAGTATATTATCTCTTTATTGGCTTATTGAGACATTATCCTATGTGCTATTTGTTTGTGAAATTATAACTCCCACAGCTAATCTATGTTAACTGAACCATTGGTAAAGATGATCTTAGTCTCTGAGTATAATTTGTCATCCCCTTCCAAACAAGATAGCGCACCCACTGCCCACTGTCTATGATCCGCTGTTACTGCAGCCTCAGCTGACAAAAACAGGCACCTACCATGGAAGATTCATGATATGCATAATAGGTTAATATAACTATTAACTTATCCAAATGTATACCATATTTATATTAACTTGCAACATAATATAGAAACATTACCCTATACAGTTGTAACTGCCCTCATTTTGGTTTTTTTTGTTTGTTTGTGTGTTTTTTCTATGATTCTTTTAGTTTTTATTTAAGTTTTTGATTCACAGGAATTCATTTTTACATATGGCCTAAGATTAGGATTTACTTTTTTTAAAACATGTTTACTGGAGTATAATTGCTTTAAAATGGTGTGTTAGTTTCTGCTGTATAACAAAGTGAACTAGTTATATGTATACCTATATCCCCACATACTCTCTCTCTTGCGTCTCCCTCCTGCCCTCCTTATCCTACCCCTCTAGGTGGCCACAAAGGACCGAGCTGATCTCCCTGTGCTATGCAGCTGCTTCCCACTAGCTATCTATTTTACATTTGGTAGTGTATATATGGCAATGCTACTCTCTCACTTCATCCCAGCTTACCCTTCCACCTCCCCGTGTCCTCAAGTCCATTCTCTACATCTATGTCTTTATTCCTGTCCTGCCCTTAGGTTCATGAGAACCATTTTTTTTCATTTAGATTCATATATATGTGTTAGCATAGGGTATTTGTTTTTCTCTTTGTGACTTACTTGACTTTGTATGACAGACTGTAGGTCCACCTACCTCACTACAAATAACTCAATTTCATTTCTTTTTATGTCTGAGTAATATTCCATTGTACATATGTTCCACATCCATCTGTCCATGGACAATTAGGTTGCTTCCATGTCCTGGTTATTGTAAATAGTGCTGCAATGAACATTGAGGTACATGACTCTTTTTTTTTTTAATTAATTAATTAATTTATTTATTTTTGACTGTGTTGGGTCTTCGTTTCTGTGTGAGGGCTTTCTCTAGTTGCGGCAAGCGGGGGCCGCTCTTCATCGCGGTGCGCGGACGTCTCACTATCATGGGCTATCTTTCTGCGGAGCACAGGCTCCAGACGTGCAGGCTCAGTAGTTGTGGCTCACGGGCCTAGCTGCTCTGCGGCATGTGGGATCTTCCCAGACCAGGGCTCAAACCCGTGTCCCCCTGCACTGGCAGGCAGATTCTCAATCACTGCACCACCAGGGAAGCCCCATGACTCTTTTTGAATTATAGTTTTCTCAGGGTATATGCCCAGTAGTGGGATTGCTGGGTCATATGGTAGTTCTATTTTTAGTTTTTTAAGGAACCTCCATACTGTTCTCCTTACTGGCTGTACCAATTTACATTCCCACCAACAGTGCAAGAGGGTTCCCTTTTCTCCACACCCTCTCCAGCATTTATTGTTTGTAGATTTTTTGATGATGACCATTCTGACCAGTGTGAGGTGATACCTCATTGTAGTTTTGGTTTACAATTCCTTTAATGATTAGTGATGTTGAGCATCCTTTCATGTGTTTGTTGGCAGTCTGTATATCTTCTTTGGAGAAATGTCTGTTTAGGTCTTCTGCCCATTTTTGGATTGGGTTGTTTGTTTTTTTGATATTGAGGTGCATGAGCTGCTTGTGTATTTTGGATTTTAAGCCTTTGTCAGTTGCTTTGTTTGCAAATATTTGCTCCCATTCTGAGGGTTGTCTTTTCATCTTGTTTATGGTTTCCTTTGTTGTGCAAAAGCTTTTAAGTTTTATTAGGTCCCATTAGTTTATTTTTGTTTTTATTTCCATTTCTCTAGGATGTGTGTCAAAAAGGATCTTGATGTGATTTATGTAAAAGAGTGTTCTGCCTATATTTCCCTCTGAGAGTTTTATAGTTTCTGGCCTTACATTTGGCCTTTAATCCACTTTGCGTTTATTTTTTGTGTATGGTATTAGGGAGTGTTCTAATTTCATTCTTTTACATGTAGCTGTCCAGTTTTCCCAGCACCACTTATTGAAGAGGCTGTCTTTTCTCCATTGTTCATTCTTCCCTCCTTTCTCAAAGATAAGGTAACCATATGTGTGTGGGTTTATCTCTGGGCTTTCTATCTTGTTCCATTGATTTATATTTCTTTTTTTGTGCCAGTACCATACTGTCTTGATTACTGTAGCTTTGTTGTATAGTCTGAAGTCATGGAGCCTGATTCCTCCAGCTCCATTTTTCTTTCTCAAGATTGCTTTGGCAATTTGGGGTCTTTTGTGTTTCCATATAAATTGTGAAATTTTTTGTTCTAGTTCTGTGAAAAATGCCATTGGTAGTTTGATAGGCATTGTATTGAATCTGTAGATTGCCTTGAGTAGTATAGTCATTTTCACAATGTTGATTCTTCCAATCCAAGAACATGGTATATCTCTCCATCTGTTTGTATCATCTTTATTTTCTTTCATCAGTGGTTTAAAGTTTTCTTCATACAGGTCTTTTGTCTCCTGAGGTAGGTTTATTCCTAGGTATTTTATTCTTTTTGTTGCAATGGTAAATGAGAGTACTTCCTTAATTGCTTTTTCAGATTTTTTGTCCCTAGTGTATATGAATGCCAGAGATTTCTGTGCATTAATTTTGTATCCTGCTACTTTACCAAATTCATTGATTAGCTCCAGTAGTTTTCTGGCAGCAACTTTAGGATTCTCTATGTATATAGCCACATGTCATCTGCAAACAGTGACAGTTTTGATTCTTCTTTTCCGATTTTGATGCCTTTTATTTCTTTTTCTTCTCTGATTTATGTGGCTAAAAATTCCAAAACTGTGTTGAATAATAGTGGTGAGAGTGGCTATACTTGTCTTGTTACTGATCTTAGTGGAAATGGTTTCAGTATTTCACCACTGAGAACGATATTGGTTGTGGCATTGTCATATATGGCCTTTATTATGTTGAGGTATGTTTGCTCTGTGCCTACTTTCTGAGGGTTTTTATCATAAATGGATGCTGAATATTGTTGACAGCTTTTTCTGCATCTATTGAGATGATCATATGGTTTTTATCCTTCAGTTTGTTAATATGGTGTATCACATTGACTGATTTGTGTATATTGAAGACTCCTTGCATTCCTGGGAAAAAAACCCACTTGATCATGGTGTATGATCCTTTTAATGTGCTGTTGGATTCTGTTTGCTAGTATTTTGTGGAGGATTTTTGCATCTATGTTCATCAGTGATATTGGCCTGTAGTTTTCTTTTTTTGTGACATCTTTGTCTGGTTTTGGTATCAGGGTGATGGTGGCCTCATAGAATGAGTTTGGGAGAGTTCCCCCCTCTGCTATGTTTTGGAAGTGTTTGAGAAGGATAGGTGTTAGCTCTTCTCTAAATATTTGATAGAATTCACCTGTGAAGCCATCTGGTCCTGGATTTTTGTTTGCTGGAAGATTTTTAACCACAGTTTCAATTTCAGTGCTTGTGATTGGTCTGTTTATATTTTCTATTTCTTCTTGGTTCAGTCTCAGAAGGTTGTGCTTTTCTAAGAATTTGTCCATTTCTTCCAGGTTATCCATTTTTTTGGCATATAGTTGCTTGTAGTAATCTCTCATGACACTTAGTATTTCTGCAGTGTCAGTTGTTATGCCTCCTTTTTCATTTCTAATTCTGTTGATTTGCATCTCCCCTTTTTTTCTTGAGGCTGGCTAGTGGTTTATCAATTTTGTTTATCTTCTCAAAGAACCAGCTTTTAATTTTATTGATTTTTGCTATTGTTTCCTTCATTTCTTTTATATTTATTTCTGATCTGATCTTTATGATTTGTTTCCTTCTGTTAACTTTGGGGCTTTTTGTTCTTTCTCTAATTGCTTTAGGTGTAAGGTTAGGTTGTTTATTTGTGATGTTTCTTGTTTCTTTAGGTAGGATTGTATTGCTATAAACTTCCCTCTTAGAACTGCTTTTGCTGCATCCTATAGGTTTTGCATCATTGTGTTTTCATTGTCATTTGTTTCTAGTAATTTTTTGACTTCCCCTTTGATTTTTCCACTGATCTCTTGGTTATTTAGTACCATATTGTTTAGCCTTCATGTGCTTATATTTTTTACATTTTGTTTCCTGTAATTGATATCTAGTCTCATAGCGTGTAGTCAGAAAAGATACTTGATATGATTTGAATTTTCTTAAATTTACCAAGGCTTGATTTGTACCCAAGATAGATCTATCCTGGAGAATGTTCCATGAGCACTTGAGAAGAAAGTGTATTCTGTTGTTTTTGGATGGAATGTCCTAAAAATATCAATTAAGTCCATCTAGTTTATTGTGTCATTTAAAGCTGTGTTTCCTTATTTATTGTCATTTTGGATGATCTGTCCATTGGTGAAAGTGGGGTGTTAAAGTTCCCTACTGTTATTGTGTTACTGTTGATTTCCTCTTTTATGGGTGTCAGCACATGCCTCATATATTGAGGTTCTCCTATGTTGGGGGCATAAATATTTACAATTGTTATATCTTCTTCTTAGATTGACCCCTTGATCATTATGTAGAGTCCTTCTTTCTCTCTTGTAATAGTCTGTATTTTAAAGTCTCTTTTGTCTGATATGAGAACTGCTACTCCAGCATTCTTTTGATTTCCATTTGCATGGAATATCTTTTTTTCAACCCCTCACTTTCAGTCTGTATGTGTCCCTAGGTCTGAAGTAGGTCTCTTGTAGACAGTATATTGGTCTTGTTTTTGTATCCACTCAGCCAGTCTATGTCTTTTGGTTGGCGCATTTAACCCATTTACATTTAAGGTAATTATTGATTGGTATGTTCCTATTACCATTTTCTTAATTGTTTTGTGTTTGTTTTTGTAGGTCTTTTACTTCTCTTGTGTTTCCTGCCTAGACAAGTTTCTTTAGCATTTGTTGTAAAGCTGATATGGTGGTGCTGAATTCTCTTAACTTTTGCTTGTCTGTAAAGGTTTTGATTTCTCCATAGTATCTGAATGTGATCCTTGCTGGGTAGAGTAATCTTGGTTGTAGGTTTTTCCCTTGCATCACTTTAAATATGTCTGGCCACTCCTTTCTGGTTTGCAGAGTTTCTGCTGAAAGATCAGCTGTTAACCTTATGGGCATTCCCTCGTATGTTTTTTGTTGCTTTTCCCTTGCTGCTTTTAATATTTTTCTTTGTATTTAATTTTTGATAATTTGATTAATGTGTCTTGGTGTGTTTCTCCTTGGATATATCCTGTATGGGACTGTCTGCCCTTCCTGTACTTGATTGACTATTTCCTTTCCCACATTAGGGAAGTTTTCAACTATAATCTGTTCAAATATTTTCTTAGACCCTTTCTTTTTCTCTTCTTCTTCTGGGACCCCTATAGTTTGAATGTTGGTGTGTTTAACGCTGTCCCAGAGGTCTCTGAGACTGTCCTCAATTCTTTTCATTCTTTTTTGTTTATTCTGCTCTGTGGTAGTTATTTCCACCATTTCATCTTCCAGGTCACTTATCCGTTCTTCTGCCTCAATTTTTCTGCTATTGATTCCTTCTAGAGAATTTTAAATTTCATTTATTGTGTTGTTCATCATTGTTTGTTTGCTCCTTAGTTCTTCTAGGTCCTTGTTAAATGTTTCTTGTATTTTCTCCATTCTATTTCCAAGATTTTGGATCATCTTTACTATCATTACTCTGAATTCTTTTGCAGGTAGACTGCCTATTACCTCTTCATTTGTTTGGTCTGGTGGGTTTTTATCTTGCTCCTTCATCTGCTGTGTGTTTTTCTGGCTTCTCATTTTGCTTAACTTACTGTGTTTGGAGTCTCCTTTTTGCAGGCTGCAGATTTGTTTTTCCCATTGTTTTTGGTGTCTGCCCCCAATGGGTATGGTTCATTCAGTGGCTTGTGTAGGTTTCCTGGTGGAGGGGACTGGTTCCTGTATTTTAGTGGGTGGGGCTGGATCTTGTCTTTCTGGGGGGCAAGGCTGCGTCCAGTGGTGTGTTTCGGCTTGTCTCTGAACTTAGTATGATTTTAGGCAGCCTGTCTCCTAATGCGTGGGGTTGTGCTCCTGTCTTGCTAGTTGTTTAGCATGGGGCGTCCAGCACTGGAGCTTGCTGGCCATTGGGTTGAGCTGGGTCTTAGTGTTGAGATGGAGATCTCTGGGAGAGCTCTTGCTGATTGATATTATGTGGGGCCAGGAGGTCTCTGGTGGTCCAATGTCCTGAACTCAGCTCTCCCACCTCAGACGCTCAGGCCTGACACCCAGCCGGAGCACCAAGACCCTGTCAGCCACACGGCCATGTTCCTCCCAGAGGGTGAGGAGCCGGCAAGGTGAAGTGAAAGTCCTGCCTTCATTTTGTGTTACAATTATTATTCTTATTACATTTATATATGTTATAAACCCAACAATACATTATAATTCTCACTTTATGTAACTTTATGGATTTTTAAAGAAACGAGAGATGAAAAGATAGAAAATATATTTTTAAGGAGTTTGTTATATTAACCTCATCTATCATTTCTAGTTTGCTTCTTGTTTTCCTGTGAAATTGAGTTACTAGTTTATGGTGTCATTTCTTTCTTCTAATACAGTTTTATTCCTACCCACCTTCTTAAGTTCATTAAAGGTACTTAAAATACATTCTACTTCGAGGAAATTGATCATTTTTTACCCAAATGACAGGCCGAATATTTTAAAATGTTCTATTTAAACCATAGCTTGGATTGAGTCAAACTGGAGTAGACATTTAATTTTATTCTTCTGATAACAAGTGGGTGGGGGCTCTAAAGAAACACTAAGAGTTCTAATGTAAAGAAAGCTGGCACATTTTCTCTGTACATCTGAATTTTAGTGGAGTTAAAATTTTTTACCCTGCTACCTATCTGTCCCAGTTAATTTATTAATCGCCCTTAATAGCTACCATGCAGCATGCATAGGTCTGAAATTCCACTAGGGACATTGTGTGTTAGATTATCTATTTCTCACAAAAAGCTTCCAGGAGGTGGCCTTGTCTCCTTTTACAGGTGTGGAGACTACAGCAGGGTGAGATTAAGAAATTTGTTCAGGATCAGACCCTAGGAGTGGGCCGTGGGTGCCCCTCTGAGGAGTCTCACTTATAAAGTCCAGGTGTCCTACCCTTCCTGCTCTTGGCCTCATGGATGGTGTCAGCTTGCTGGGTCTCTGGGCTTCCTAACATGGCCTCTCAGGGACTCTCTTAGGTTTGTGCCACTGGCAAATCTCATGTATTGATGCCATGTCTCCTGTTCTTTTTGAGTAATGCCCCTGAAGACTTAGTCAGACAGTGTTCAGTGATGAACCTGGGTCAGCTCTAGTTTTGATTTTCTCCAACTGTATATTTCTATACATTCATGTGCTACTCTATACCCTATAACACCTGGTGGAAAATAGCTCATTGTGCTATTTTGTTGTCCCTGTTTGTCCCCAGGAAGACTTGACTTTCATCATTATTTCTTTTTCAATGAGTATTGAGAATAATGTCAAGTTCTACTCCTGTGGTCATTGTTGTTGCTGTTGTTTCCTTTCCTCTGCCATTTTTTTTTTTACAATGCATATTTTCCTGTGGTTGATTCCCATCTTATTGTCCTCAGACAAGTCCAACCCAATCCAACGCATTTATTCTTTCCCTGGAGAGCTCCTCACCATTCTGCAAACTCTTCCTTGGTTTGGTTTTTCCCTCTTTCCAAATGCATAACAGTGTCTCCTAATTCACAGCTACCCATCACTCTCAATTTCCTCATCATTTTTACCACATGCCATACTCACCAGCAGGCTGGAATAGCTACCTCGGGCACTTGGTATTAAATCTTAAAGTCTGGGGCAATTCAGTGTTTGTCCCAGTTTGAAAACAATCAGAAATCCTCTTTACTCAGTTAACAATAACAAGACAATGGTGAATGGACCATTGATCATGTTATTTATCCACTCCTTTATTTATATGAATAAAACATTACTTTTGTTATGCCAAATTATTGTAGAATTTTGCCCAAGGTGGAAATGAATTTTGATATTTTTCTAAAATGTCAGTATAGGCACTAATTCCATTATCATGAATATAATTTTATTATGCATCCAAAGGCGTGTAAATTATCAGGGCCAGTGGGTTGTTTGGCTCTCTGTTTAGAATTTCAAGGCAGAAACACAACACAACTTCTTTCCAAGAATCAGTAGGTAATGACTTTTAAATACAGTCAAATCTGATAGCTCGTCTGGCCCAGGAGAGTCTTGTTGCCTTTTAGAAGGTTGAGCATAGAGCAGATAAAAGATATCTGTTCATTCACCTGCATAACCTCAGAAACCTGAGAATGTCTGCTAAGATTCCCATGGATGTGTAATCTCAACACCCAGCTGAGGAGATGAAGATAGAGACACAGAGAGAGACAGAGAGAGGACAGAGAGAGAGAAAGAAACAGAGAGAGAAACAGAGAGACAGAGAGGGAGAGAAGCAGAGAGAGAAAAAGACAGAGACAGAGAAAGGAAATTAGGGGAGAAGGAGGGATAAAGGAAGGAAGATAGAGGAAAACAGAGAGATACAAGAGAGAGACAGAGGGAGAGATGGACCAAGTGACACCAGCTGGGCCCTGAAGTCCAGGTGCTGCACTACTCTGTGACCTCCCCACAGTGCTGGCAGGCATGTGGCCTCAGACAAGGAACATCCAACACACATCCAATTGATGGCCCCAATGAAGTAAAACAAAACAATGGGACAGAACAAATATTTAAAACTATAATTCAAGGAAATTTTCCTGATACAGAAGATTTGTAGATACAAGTTGATCCATATTTTAAGGGTACATTATGTACCTAAAAAATTTGATCCAATAGAGTCAACATGGAGAGAAAGCGTAGTAAACATTTTGGAATCTATACATACTCTTTCCATGAAAAAATAATCTGTTGTCCCATTGTTATAACTAACAGCACCCTATTTCACTGTTTTTTACCATAGGCTTAATAAAGATAATAGTAGCATCAGACTCCTGTACAGCAACATTTTATAGCAGAAATCACATGGATATCTTAAAAATGTTAAAGGATATAAAATTTAAGCCATGAATTTTAACATATGGCAAAAATGTTTTAATTATTAACGTTGACAAGTAATGAGTCCAAAAATGGAAGGAACAAAGAGACCACTTTTCCCATGAGGCCTTCTTATAAAACCTATTAGAGAACTAGCTTCAGAATCAAAAAAAAAAAAAAAAAATTGAAGAAACTTACAATAAGGTCTAGGGTGACGACTGAGTATATTTATTTGTAGAACTGAGACTAAAACCTCTGGAAATGGGTAGACAATATTATATAAGATTGGATGCACTGACAATGCAAACAAATACAATTAACAAAAATGAAAGGGAAATGGGGAGAATAGGCTGAAAGAAGAGTAGACTTGGGACTTCCCTGTTGGTCCAGTGGTTAAGAATCCACCTCTCAATGCAGGGGACATGGGTTCGATCCATGGTTGGGGAGCTAAGATCCCACATGCTGAAGGACAATTAAGCCCGTGCACAACTACTGAGCCTGCACACCTCAACTAGAGAGCCCACATGCTGCAAACTACAGAGCCCATGGTCTCTGGAGCCCATGTACCACAACTAGAGAGAAGCCTACACTCTGCAACAAAGAGCCCACGTGCTGCAACTAAGACCTGAAACAGGCAAAATAAATAAGCTTATTTTTAACATTAAAAAAAAAAGAGTAGATTCATTGGCTAACTCAACAATATTAGCTAAAATTAAAAGGAACCAGAATCAGAGGAGAAAAGTGAATAAAGATAACTTCAGTATCTAAGTCCACTATCACTCACAGTAGAAAAGCAATAAAGAATGCACAATGGAATGGAATTCCCTGGTGGTGGTACAGTGGCTAGGATTCAGTGCTTTCACTGCTGTGGCCTGGGTTCAATCTCTGGCCAGGGAAGTAAGATCCCACACAGCATGGCCAAAAAGAGAGAGAGAGAGAGAGAGAGAGAGAGAATACCAAAAAGAAAGCACTAAGAATTTCATAAATTCATTGATTTAGAGGGATACATGCCTTAGCATGGGTTGCCCCAGAAACAGACCACCTTGAGTCAAGATTGGAGAGTGCATAGTTTGAGAGGAGGAGATCCTAAGACCCAGTATGGGAGTGAGGAAGTAATACAGGGAAGGGAAAGACACCAACATGAGGAGTATTGACTAGTATGTAAATGCTGCAGGCAATTTGGACTCAATGCAATTGGCACCTTTGGAAGATTATGTAGATCATACCTCAGAACTGACCTACAAAAATGGTAAGGCAGCTGGAGGATGTATCCATACACTTCCACACCTTCTATGTTGAGGGCTGTTCTCCAGGGCATTTGTACAGCAGTGTCTCTACCCTTCTTTGCTTGCGCCAAGCATGTCTTCTGATTAGAGAAAGCCCTCAGGAACAGAAACCAGCAGGAAGCAGCCAATTAATTGTATGGAATGTGAAAAAAAATCTGCCATGTAATTCTGAAACATACAAAGAAATGGATGCCAAGAACTAAAAAAAAAGAGAAAGAGACAGACATCCACACAATAAAAAGACATCGTACACATAGTAAATCTAATCAGAAAATTATATTACAACAGGTGCTTCTGCCCCTAGAAAGATGTAGAAGACTTTTCCTCATTCCTCCTGCAAAGCACAGGTAAAAGCCAGTGGACACTATACACGCAAGAAGCATGAGAAGACTCTGTAGGGTGAAGACAAGGTAGACCAGCAGGAATGCTCCTAGGAAAAACACATCAGGCACATGCCTGGGTTTCCTTTCTGCATCTCATGTCCTAGATCAATGCTGGAGAAGATGCCAACTGAGAAATTCCAAGACACACAATAACCAGCTTGCTCTATACAAAAGAAAAAGAGAGAGTCAGCCTAACAAGACAGAAAATTTTAGATGATAATTCTCCATTCCAGCCAAACTCCACAGAAAAAAACTGTGGTCCCGGGGGGGACTCTACATGCAAGGAGGCATCCACTCCCAACTGGGTGGTGTCAGAGGAGGGAGAGTGGAAGCCAGGTCCCTCCAGCATAACACTGTCCCTCCCCTCGCAACAGTCAGTGAGAACCACAGGGAGAGACTGGACTTCCACTCCCACAGACTCCTACCCTTCCTGCTGCGGTGGTGTCAGAGAATGCTTGGTGGTAATCAGGACTTTATCCATGCCACCCACAGTGTTGGAGGAGCCTACACGGGGAGCAGTAAGAACACATCCCATCTCTCCTGGTCAGGGTTGTATCAGCATAGGGCTACTGGGGAGCCAGAGCCCCACCCCAAGCTATGAGCTGTGAAGAGTCCTTCTTAGAAAGTCAAAGAGGTCCCATGGGAGACCTGAACCCCTGCCCCAAAGGGTATCCCAAAGGCAATAATCTTCTTCATTCACAGGAATGGTGTCAGGGAGACCTGCTATGACAAAAGATGTAAGTAAGATCAAGATCCTCAGAACCTAATACCCAAGTGCTCAGGTTTCAACTGAGAATCACTAATTTTACCAACACCCAAGAAAATCACAACTTGAAGAAAAACAGATATCAACAGACACCAAAACCAAGATGTCAAAAGTTTTAAAAGTATCTGACAAGGATTTAAAAATGCCCATAATAAAAATGTCTCAATGAGCAATTACAAATATACTTGAAATGAAGGAAAAAATAAACAAATCTCACCAAAGAGAAGGAATGTCTCAGCTAGTAAATAAGAGATATAAAAAAGAATCAAATAGAAATTTTAGAACTGAAAAATGTAATAACCAAAATAAACAACTCAACAGATGGGGTTAGTGGAATAGGAAGGACAGAGAAAAAATAGTGAATTTAAAATACAACAATAGAAGTTACCCATTCTGAACAGCAGAGAGAAAATGATTTTTTAAAAAAATGAACAGTCTCCAGTACCTGTGAGAAGGTGACAAAATATCTGACATTTGTGTCATCCAAGTCCCAAAAAGAGAGGTGGAAGGGATGGGACTGAAAATACTATTTGAAGAAATTATAGCTGGAAATTCCATGTTTGGCAAAAGATAGAAATCTATGTATCCAGAAAGAAGAAAAATCCCCAAGCAGGATAAATTCAAGAAATCCACAGCAAGGTACATAATCTTCTGAAAACGAAAGGCAAAGAAAAAATCTTGAAAGAAGCAAGAAACAACTTAACATTTGCTATTAGAATGACACCAAATTTCTCTTGAGAAAACAAAGGCCAGAGGCACACAATTTTCAATGTGGCAAAGCACTTTGGAAGACAATGTGGCACTTTCTTACAGATCTAAACACAGTCTTACCATCAGCTCCAGGAATTGGGCTTGTAAGTACTCACTCAACTTTTTAAAAACTTAAGTCAGTACAACTACCTGAATCTTGACTGTTTACAGCAGTTTTATTCGAATCACCCAAAACTGAAAGCAACCTAGATGTCCTTCAATAGGTGAATAGACAAAGAAACTGCACTATATCTATACCATGGGCTATTTTGGGGTGATTAGAAAAGCTATCAAACCATGAAAAAACATAGATGAGCTTTAAATCCATATTGCTACATGAAGAAAAGTCAGTCTGAAAAGGCTACATATTGTATGATTCCCATTATAGGATGTTCTGTAAAAGGCAAAACTATAGCCATGGTATGTGATCAGAGGTTTCCAGGAGTCGAAAGAAAGTTGTGGTGGGTAAATAGGGGGAGTGCAGGAGATTCTAAGATTTTCAGGTCACAGTGCTCTATATGATACTGTAATTGTGAATGCATGACACAATTCATTTGTCAAAACACACATGATATTAAAACACGGAGGAAACCTTACTATATGTAAATTAAAAATTCTTTAAAAGATCAGTGGCTTTTAAGATAAATGCCGACTGTGACAGAACAATCTAACTCTATCATGAGTGTGTGAAACAACCTCACAGGAGGGGTTGGGGAAGGTGCTGGCCTACATGACTTTAGAAATGAGTGGAGATTATTAAACTTGATGCAGAAGGTATTGTACAGTATCACTGTACTCCATTTATATATTTTTACCCCATGGGGGTACTGGCTAGCAGTTTCTATAACACATACACACACACTGGAATTGAACAACTAGGTAGATGGATGATGGGTAGTGAGAGAAAGCATGTTTTTCACTATTGGAGTGGAAGGCTACACATTGGCAAGGGAAGGAGGCTAGAAAGGTCTATGGGTTAATGAATTAGAGTTGGATACATCAGTATGAACAATATTTAGCTTAATATAGATACAGATGTTCTTATACAGTAATATTTAGATGTATATTAACAGGTTAGCATACACACATATATTTTCTTGCTCCATCAGCCAAGATGGCCTAGAAGCAAGGACACTCCAGTAGCAGCTAACCCACCCTTCTGGCACCCAGATCTTGGTTTCTAATCCCGTTCTCCAGTAAAACGTACCAGGGCTCCTTGGAGAATGGCTGATTCTAGGGCAGAGACAGGAAACATACAAGATGAGCCTGAAGCATCTTGTATTTCTAGAAAAGGAAGTATTCACACACACATATCACAATGATAAGAGGATCTCAAATGGACACAGGAGCCAACTGAAAGAGCCCCAATGGCCAAAACTGAAACAATTTGACCACAAAGTAAGCAAAGTAGCATTGGATTATAACCCAAAGTATAAAATAAATAACCATGAGTTCATACTGATATAAATAAATGATTGAATAAATAAATAAAATGTAGAAGAGACAAATCTCCCATGCAGAAGAATTACAAATAATTCATGTCAATATTCCATGAGCTTTTGAAGCATCACTCTCCACCACTCAAGTGTGGGCTGTGTATGCTGACATCCTCCGAAAACTACAGTACAAAACAGAGGGAAAAATGAGTAATTTTGGAATGGAGAAATCTAACAAACACACCTCAGCCAGGGAATCGTGGTCAACATCAACAGTGATAAATCATGTTAGTATGTACATATTGTATAATAAAGAATTTGGCTGGTCTGTGTTCATGGTTTCTGGGAGGATCTTCCAAACCCTTGGACATTCCAGAGTGATAAAAGTGTCTTGTCATTTGTGGTGGGCTCCTGGTGTCACACCTGAGTTTATGTTGATGAGGTGACACAATGGGTCCCTAAAGAAATTCAGGATGGGGGCTGGTCAAGTTGAGTTAGAAACTCCAACCCTGAGATTAGAGGGTATAGGCTTTGAGCCCTGTAATATCAACCTGACCTCTGCGGATGGACAGGGAGCTGGACACTGAGTTCAGTCTGGTGGTTAATTATTCAATCAATTATGCCTTTGTAATAAAACCTCAATAAAGACCCTG
The DNA here is from genome assembly GCF_008692025.1 of Phocoena sinus. NCBI lineage: Eukaryota > Metazoa > Chordata > Mammalia > Artiodactyla > Phocoenidae > Phocoena > Phocoena sinus. The sequence goes on from NC_045771.1 coordinate 99,083,528, forward strand.
GAACCAGCTCAGGTAAACTTCTTGGTTGGTGAAACATGTCAATGTGCCTGGAGGGGGATGTGACCTAAAGACATGGAAATTTCACGTTTGGGACGCCACAAGAGGCCAAGTGGGTCTCTTCTTTTCACTGATCCTGATTTTATGTCTTTGTAATAAAACTGTGATAGCAAGTACAGTGTCTGAGTTTTGTGAATCATTCTAACAAATAATAGTGTGTACCCTCAAATTTGTAGCCAGATGGTCAGAAGAAAGGGTGACCTGGGAGCCCTAGAGCTTAAGGTAGTGTCTGAAGTGAGGGAGTCTTGTGGACACTGTGCCTTTAACCAATGAAGTATTACCTGACTTCCTGTGGTTAAGGTCAGAATTGCACTGCTGTTCCCTGAGATGATGTAATAAAAATGGCACTTTATTTCTATGATCATCCTTCCAAAAAACCATATCTCCAGTCTAACCATGAGAAAAATATGACAAATCCCAACAGAAAAATATTCTATAAAACACTAGGGCAGCACTCCTTAAAATTGTCATCAAAACAAGGTAAGTCTGAGAAACTGTCACAGCCAAGAGGAGCCTAAGGAGATATGATGACTAAGTGTGGATCATGGATGGGATCCTGCAACAGAAAAAAAAATGTTTGGTAAAAACTTGAGGAAACCTGGGGACTTCCCTGGTGGCACAGTGGTTAAGAATCCACCTGCCAATGCAGGGGACACAGGTTCGATCCCTGGTCCGGGAAGATCTCACATGCTGTGGAGCAACTAAGCCTGTGTGCCACAACTACTGAAGCCTGCACACCTAGAGCCCGTGCTCCACAACAAGAGAAGCCACCGCAATGAGAAGCCCGCACACCTCAAAGAAGAGTAACCCCTGCTCGCTGCAGCTAGAGAAAGCCCGCGTGCAGCAAAGAAAACCGAATGCAGCCAAATAAATCTTAAAAAAATAAAACTTGAGGAAACCTGAATATAGTATAGACTTCAATTAGTAATGATGTATTAGTATCAGTTCGTTTAATTGTGACAAATGTACTAACATAGATGTTAATAATAAGAAAAAGTATGTATGGGTACATAGAAAGTTCCTGTATTATCTTCATACCTTTTCTGTAAATCTAAAACTGTTCTAAAAATTGAAGTTTATTTTTTAAAAGACAAGCTATAGATAGGGAGAAAATATCTGCGACTTTTATGCCTGACAAGATCTCATATCTTGAATATATAATAAACCCACAAATTTCAACAGTAAATTTTAAAAACTCAGATTAGAAAATGTGCAAAATACATGAACAAGTATTTCACAGAGGAAATATATGAATTTAAACAAGTACATGAAAAGATGTTCAAGGTCAGTAGCTATTAGGAAAATACAAATTAATACTATGGTGAGATATTATATAGCTATTAGAACACCTGCATTAAAAAAATGTCAACAATACCAAATATGGCAAGGATGTCTGGAATCTGTATGTCTGATTCTCTGGTAGGAATGTAAAATGACACAGCTACCCTGGAAAATAGTCTGGCATTTTCTTACAAAACTAAACATATACTTACATACGACACAGCAAAGTGCACTCATGGGTGTTTAACCCAGAGAAATGAAAACTTAAGTCCATATGGAAACCTGTATGACCATTAATTTGTAATATCCAAAACAGGAAAGAACCAAAATGTTTTTCAATACAGTAGTCCTCCCTTATTTACGGTTTCACTTTTCATGATTTCAGTTATCTGTGGTCAACTGCTGTCCAAAAATATTAAGTGAAAAATTCCAGAAATAAACAATTCATAAGATTTAAATTGCACACCATTCTGAGTAGTGTGATGAACTCTCACACTGTTAAGCTCTAACCCACGGAAAACATAAATCAGCAGCACGGTGCTAGTGTTCAAGTGACCCTTATTTTCCTTAGTAATGGCTCCAAACTGCAAGAGTTGTGATGCTGGCAATTCAAATATGCCAAAGAGAAGTTGTAAAGTGCTTCCTTTAAGTGAAAAGCTGAAAGTTGTTGACTTCATAAGAAAAAACAATCTGTATGCTGAGATTGCTAAGATGTACAGTAAGAACAAATTTTCTATGAAATTGTGAAGAAGGGAAATGAAATTATTGTTAGTGGCACTTATAGTTATACCTCAAGCTACAAAAATTTCAGCCACAGTGAATAAGTGATTGGTTAAGATGAAAAAAGCATTCAATTTGTACAATAAGATATTCTGAGCAAGAGAAACCACATTCACACAACTTTTATTATAGTATATTTTTATAATTGTTCTATTTTATTATTAGTTATTATTGTTAATCTCTTACTGTGTCTAATTTATAAATTAAACTTTATCACAAATATATATGTATAGAAAAACCCATAATATATTTAGGGTTGGGTACTATTCATGGTTTTAGGCATCTGCTGGGGGTCATGGTACGTACCTCCCGTGGATAAGAGGGGACAATTCTGTGAACAGTTAAACAAACTACAGTAGATAAAAACTACTTAATATAACTCAGCTACAAGAACAAATGTATCATTAATATATACAATAATTTTACTAGATCTCAAGGGCATTTTGCTGAGTGGAAAAAAAGATTATCAAAAGGATGTATAGCATGTGATTCCACATATATAACATTCTTAAAGCGTAAAATTAGAAGGATGAGGGACCAGTGGTTGCCATGGGTTAGGGATGGTTGCAGGGAGGGGGTGGGTGTGACTCTAAAGCGATAGCAGGAGACAGATCTTTGTGGTGACAGAATAATTCTGTGTCTCAATTGGGGTAGTGGCTACATAAATCTACACATGTGACAAAATGACCTAGCACCAACCACATACACACATTGTATTGATGTCAAATTCCTGATGTCAACAGTGTACTAGATTTACTATGGAGAAAACTTGGTGAAGGGTATGTGGGGCTCCTCTGTAGTATCTTTTCAACTTCCAGTAGATCTATAATTACTACAAAAAAAAAGTGCCAAAAAGAAGAGAAAATAAATGAAACTATTCATTCTAAAGAGTATAATTCACAATGAAGATGGAAGTTTTTAAGATCAACCTAATAAAGAGTAAAAAGTAGAGATTTCAGGGACTGCCCTGGCAGTCCAGTGGTTAAGACTCCACACTTCTGATGCAGGGAGCAGGGGTTTGATCCGTGGTTAGGGAACTAAGATCCCCCTTCACAATGGGGCCAAATAAATAAAATGTTAAAAAAGATAATAAAAGTAGAGATTTCAAGTGAAATAAGTAGAATGAAACAGGATACACTAATAATAGGAAATTTTAACTCAACACACTTCTCTTAATCTTAGAAAGATAAAATGAACCAAAGAAATATTTTAAATGAGTATAAAGAAGAGACACAAAAATTATGTCCTACCTTAATTAATAAGGTAGGTCTAACAGATATTTACTAAAATCTAAAACTTGGGTAGCACATATCGTGGATACTCTCACCCATACCACCCTGGCCTGCACAGGAGGTCACCAGCAGACAGGTGTCCCATGTGCCTCAGGTTTTCCTCATCTTTCTTCTTGAAGCCTTCACTGGAGGAGAGAGATTCCTCTGCCAGCAGACAGGGCAGGCTGCAAGTTGGGAGGAACCTTCAACCACTGAGGAGCTAACAAGTGGTAAATTAATATCCCAGTTTCCTCAACTCCATGACAGGAGGAGACAAGGGGCCATTCTGAAGCATGTTCTCCTGAGTCTTGCATAGGGTGCACAGTGGAATGGAACCTCATTGCTTGGAATAGTAACATACTCATCCTGTGCCACCTCCTCAGTCCTTCATTGTGCTTCCTGGGATCACCTCCCCAATATATAACTTTCACCTAAATCCCTTGTTTCAGAGTCTGCTTCAGAGGAAACCAAAACTAAGATAACTAGAAATCAATAGCACACACACACACACACACACACACACACACACACAATGTTCCCTTTACTTTGAAATTAAAAACTCTCTATTAAAAACTCATGGGTCAAAGAGAAAATACAATGAATAGAATGAAACTGCAGAATTTCTAGAGAATATGCATATTGAAAAAAGACAAATCAAAAATCTATCAGAAACAGCTAAAGCAGTGCTAAGAGGAAAATTCATTGCATTAAATGCCTATATTGATAAGAATGAAAATGTTCAGTTCAAAAATCTAATAAAAAGTAACAAACCAAATAAAGAAGAAAATACCCATAAAAAGTTGAAAAATACTAAATGTAGGGATTTGTAAAAAAAATCAGCAAAATAAAATAATAATTAGCTGAAATTTTTATAAAAGGGAGAACACAAATTCCTACATTTAGAAATGATGAAGGGGAAGGAACCACTGAGTCTATTTTGTGCAAGTCTATAATAATAGAAGTGACTAGTTTCAGGATCTAGGAAGGACAGATTCAAACCGGTACATCTGATCCTGGGACATCTTTTGTGGTAGAAAACTGGGGAGCTATCCAGCTTACAGGGAACAAAGAACAAAGGAATCAGCTTGAAGGGACTCGCATATTCCCTGTGATTGTTAATTTTATGTGTCAGTTTGATTGAAACACAGGATGCTCAGACATTTGGTCAAACATTATTCTGGGTGTGTCTATGAGGGTGTTTCTATGAGATTAGCATTTGAATAAGTAAAGTGAATAAAGCAGATTTTCCTCCTCAATGTGAGTGAGGCTCATCCAAGCTTTACAAGGCCTGAATAGAATAAAAAGCTGAGTTAAAAAGAATTCTTTCTCTCTGCCTGACTGTTTTCAAGCTGAGACAGTGATCTTCTGACTTTGGGCTCAGGTCTGAGACTTGGGCCATCTGCTCTTCTGGTTCACAAGTGGCTAGACTCAGACTAGAACTATGCCACTGGCTCTCCTGGGTCTCCAGCTGGACTACAGATCTTGGACTTCTCAGCCTCCATAAATGTGTGAGCCCATTCCTTAAAGTAAATATATATATATATATATATATATATATATATATATATATATATATATATACACGTATAATTTACATTTGCATTGTAATATATACACATAAATATATAATATCCTGTTGATTCTGTTTCTCTGGAGAACCCAGGCTAAAACATCCTCAAAATGAGTGTGTGTGTATCAATTTGAGCAATTGATATGACTAAAACATATCAAGTATATAAAAATCCATGAATGCATAATAATATAAAATAAAAGCGTAACCCACTGAATACCTTTGGAGGTCATCGAGCCTCAAAAAACTAATAGAGAAAAAGGATCAGGCATCTTTCCTCTCTATCTGATATAGACTGTATTTCAGGATATTCCAGTAACCGTAGTGGATGAGGGAAGATTTTTTAATAGAGAAAAATTCCATCTAAATAATACAGAAGACTGAATTAGGAAATTACCATTTTGCAGCCCCAAATGAAATAACTGATTCAGTTAATGATCTCATATCATAGGAAATCTAACTGCCAGGCAACAAGAAATGGGAGATAAATGAACAAGTTAAAATGATACCAGGAGGGAGACAGTAGTTACCTTAGAATGTGGGACCTTCTGCAGAACAACTGCTTGGGATTCTTCAACAAGCTAATGTCAAGAGCGGGAGGGATTTTGACTTGAACAAACCAATTATAAAAAGCCATTTTAGACTCAGAGAAACATGAGTATAGACTGTGTACTTGATGACATTAAAATTTACCATTAAACTTGTAAGGTGTGGTAGTTGTTTTGTGGTTCAGAAAACATCCTTATCATTTTGTAAATGCGTTTTGAGGATCTTGTAGGCAAAACCAAATGGTACTCCAGTTATAAAATGGAGAAGAGCAATCTATAAAAATATGGCAAATTATTGATGACATTTGACAATGGATGATGGGTATATGGGGGGTTGTTATAGTAAAAAAAAAAATATATATATATATAGCTCCTTATGTATCTGGCTCCTATTATTTGTTGGTGGTGGCCCACAGGTCAGTGAACAAGACAGAGGACTCTAGGGACTCAGCTCACTGGTGTGGTCCCTCCCAGACCAACCCTTTACTCCCACATGGAAGATTATTATGGCACAAGGGACCAAGACTGCTGTAGATTAGTGCAAACCCACTGTCCTCACGCCTGGATAGAAGTTCCTCTATCATACACCCATACAAACAAGCATTGGTTACAGACAGATGATGAAAAACTAGATCCTCAGAAACAGAATGTAGGAGTTTAATTATCCCCTACCCTTACACATTAATGGGAAAACTAAGGTTCAAGAAAGGACTTTCCCAAAGCTATGTATGAAATTAGTGAAGAACAGGGCAGTTCACTTCAGGAGAGTCACACTTCCTTGCATAGCAGCTATTCATTTATGGGTGAAAATAGACATGCAAGCAACCTTGGGGGTTCCCAGGAGAATTGGGGGGACATATTGCAGGGTTCTGAAGGCCTGCATCAGCAAACGAGGGCAAGTTCCAATTTGAGTAATTGCTAAGGCTGAGCCCACAGCCCAGAGAAGAGCCTGCACCCTGCTCATAGCACAAACGAGAGAGAGAACACAGATTTCCTCCCAGAGGCCTCCACCTTCAGGTACCTCTGAAGAGGAGGCCCAATGCTACATGCTGGCCCTTCTTTATCACTCCTCTGTTAGGCAACAGGCCCCAGTTGTTCCCTAGAGCATTGAAAGGAGAAAGAAATGTCATGCAGGGAGAGAGCATTTTACGTGCAGCATTTCTTTTCATTCTTGTGAGAACCACACTTGGAAACAAACCAAGGCCAGGAAGTCATTAGTTGAGATCAGCCATGCACTGGCTGAGCTGAGCTCTCACCACTTGCCATGTCCAAAGTTCACGCTGTTCCCCTCCAGTGAATTACCAGGGGCCAAGTTACAGTAATGAGAGCTGAGAGAGAAACATCCTTCTCTTCAAGACATCACGTGGGACGCTTTTATCAAAATAAAGGCCCAATAACTCACCAGTCAGTGTACATGCAACTCTACTCACTGAGAAACAACGTCATCTAGCAAGCCAAAGAGAAACCAGCCAACTTGTGGAAATAAAAATATTTCCAAAGTTGGTCAATAAACAAGACACGTCTCTTTCCTGCCTCTCCTTCAGTCATATGCTGTCCATAAAGGACTTCCAGCTCTCCTTCCCCAACATGAACCTCCACACATTGTCAGGCTGAGAATTCCCCATGACACCAAACCACATAGCTTGCTGCAGAGGGTAAACCATGCCCATCTGTCTCTTGAAAGAATAAAGAAACTGAGGCGATACTGAGTCAGTTTATTCACATGTTATATTTCATTCACAAACAACAGTAAAAGGCAGGGAAGTGACTTCTGAGATGAACATGTCTACCTTGATGCTTTTCAATAAGAAAGAAGTGAAAGTCACACAAAGGCAGAGGGAAGTACCAATCTGCTCCTGCTGACACTCTGACTGAAGGTGAACCCTGGTATTGGCATTCCTAACCAGGGAGTTTGGAGAAAGCTGTAGGTCTCATAACCATTACTATCTGATAAAAGGCAAGGCAGACAATTCTTGAGAAGAAATAACATTTTCTAGTATTTAATTCTAAGGGAAACTTATCACAAGGGACCTTCTACAAGGATGTTAGTTTTATAACAAATGGAAAAGCAATATTCAGATGTACAGTAAGTCTCCTACATACGAACCTTCAAGTTGCGAACTTTCAAAGATGCAAACGTGCGTTCACATGTCCAATCACATAAGTTAGTTCATGTGTCTGGTGTACATTGTCACATATGTGCATCCTCTATGAGTGGTTGTGCTTTTGTGTACTTTACTGTACAGTACTGTATAGAGTACAGTAGTACAGTATCTTTATTTCAAGCACAGGATGTCTGGAAGCAAGTGTAAAAGCAGCAGTGATGTAGCTGGTACTGCTAAGAAGTGCCGAGCAATAACGTTGGAAACAAAAGTGAAAATAATTGAGAGAGCAGGCCGAGGTAAAAAGATGGTAGGTGTCACTCATTCTTATAACATGAATCATTTAAACATCCACACGACTCTAAAGAACAAGGACAAGATCATGTAACATATGAAGTCGGCTGTGCCGATGATGTTGACAATAATATTGAAGAAGTGTGGAGAAGTGATGGAGGAGATGGAGAAACTTCTCAGTGTGTGGATGCGGGACCAGCATCAGCATCGAGTCCCACTCAGCTTAATGCTGATTCAAAAGAAAGCTAAAGTCCTTTATGAAGACTTGAAGAAGAAACACTGCGGACAATCAGAGGGCAGATCTTTTAATGCCAGCCATGGCTGGTTTCATCAGTTCAAGGCTAGAGCCAACATTCACAATGTCAAAGTAAGTGGTGAGGCAGTGAGTGCAGATACAGTACTTTCCTGAAATGTTCAGGAAAATGCTTCGAGAAATTATTGATGAAGGTGTGTATTTACCTGAACAGGTTATTAATGTGGATAAGACAGGACTGTACTGGAAGAGGATGCCAGACAAAAGGTACATCAGTAACGAGGAAAAGTTGATGCCAGGCTACAAAGCAACAAAGGATACGCTAACTCTGTTGTTTGGTGGCAATGCTTCCAGTGATGTGAAACTGAAGCCTCTCTTAGTTTATCATTCAGAGAACTCAAGAACCCTTAAAAACATAGCCAAGTGCTCTCTTCCTGCCGTGTGGAAGAGTAACTCCAAAGCCTGAGATACACAGGCCATTTTCCAAGACTGGTTTTTCCACCACTTTATCCCAGAGGTAGAGAAATGTTACTTGGAGAAGGACATCCCATTAAACATTCTTTTGCTGCTCAACAATGCTCTGGGCCACCCCCCATTCATGGACGACTTTCATCCCAACATCAAAGTAGTGCATCTGCCACCGAATACTATGTCACTCATCCAACCTATGGACCAGGGAGTTATAGCAACTTTCAAGAAATATAAAACACTTTCAAGCCCATAAAAAACATTGACTTTTCTTGGTGTGAGCTTATGGTTGTCACCATGAATGGGGTTTGGGAGAACCTTCGCCCATAGTTTGTGCACGGTTTTCATGGATTTGAGAAGGTGGATGAGGAGTCCAAAGAGATCTTCAGCAACTTAGTGACCTTCAGCTAGAAGCTGGACCTAGATCTGCAACAGGAAGACTTCATTGAACTCCTTGCTGTGCAACATGAGGAGCTTACTAATGAAGACCTGATGGAATTGGAGGCTCAGAGAAAGGACAAGAGGATGAAGAAGTAACTGAAGAACCGAAGAGATTCACGACACAACATCACTGGATTGTTTCTTCAAGAGGGTAGGTAGAATTGTATACAGCAAGGAACCAGAACCTGTGCCATCAACGTCAGGCATGAGTGAAATTGTACCTTGCTCTCTGTCTCCTATTGTTGGTGATCTTTCAGCTCTACCATCTCCCTCCTCCTCTCCCTCCTCCAGTCAGTAATTCTTCTTGCTTGTTCACTCGATGCCAGCCCCTGGATGCCAGCTGTTGTACTGGACCACTGTACTTTTCAAGGTACTGTCCTGTAAGACTAAAAAGGTTTCCTTTATTTTTGTGTTTGTTTTTTATGTATTATTTGTGTGAAAAGTATTATGAACCTATTACAGTTCAGCACTATATAGCCGATTGTGTTAGTTGGGGACTTAGGCTAACTTTGTTGGACTTACGAGCAAATTGGACTTATGAATGTGTTCTTGGAATGGAACTTGTTCATATGTAGGGGACACTATATACAGGATGATCCTTGAACACAGACCAGGGCCTCACACCCACTAAAATTCAGTGAGGGTGATTCTGAGGCAGCTAAAGTTACAAGGCCCTGATGTGCAGTTTCCCGAGCTCTAAACTCTACATGAATGCCAATGAATGCCATGCTTGCAGGAGGACACGGGGAGGACCCCTCCTTATCTGTCTTCTGTGAGCCTCACCTGTCAGGTGGGTTTTCAGTGTATACTGTGTAGAAGACCACAAAAGCCATGCTCTCTTCAACTTAAAACCCCAGGTCTACACTGCTCTGTATGCCAGAGGTCAGGCAAGAGGCTGATGTGCTGCTGGCAGACTGCTCTTCCCACTTGCTATAACAAAGTACCACAAATTGGGCGTCTTAGACAAACAGACATTTATTGTCTCACAGTCATGGAGGCCATGAGTCCAAGATGGTGGTGTTGCAAGACAATCCTTCTGAAGGCGCTGTGGAGGATCCTTTCCAGGCTTCTCTCCTGCCTTCTGGAGAGTCGCTAGGTCTGCATGGGATTCTGAATTATTTGGTATAAGGTGGGCCTGAGCATTTCTCCAGGTGATTCTCTCCTCATCTCGAGGTTTAGACCAGCAAGGATACACCTAGTATTACCCTGCCCTGAGATAAGACAGGAAGGAGCAAATCCCTGAACTAATCTGAGCCAAAGGTGGTGAGAAACAGACTCTTGCTAAGTGCAGTTTTCTTATCTTTGAAATGGGAAGAAGAATCAAGATGCTAATTTCCCCACAAGAACACGGGGGCCAGTGCTTGTCAAATGTGCTTTTTCATTTTAAAGTATAGCACAACATTGAAACCTATCTCGGCACCATCAACAGTGGACAAGGTCCTGGGGTAATACTGGAAGCCTCTCCTCTGCCTCTACCTCCTGCTGCTTCTGACAACCACTGTCAGGACTTCCAATGCTTTTTCTCTTCCCCTGAGCCCCACCTTCTCCCCCAGGGCATCAGAGACCATTAGCACATGTGAAAGTTGCAAACAAATTGTTTTTTTTGTTTTTTTTTTTATAGATTTTTTTACTTACTTTTTTTTCATTTATTTATTTTTGGCTGCATTGGGTCTTCATTGCTGCATGCAGGCTTTCTCCAGTTACGGCGAGTGGGGGCTACTCTTCGTTGCGATGCATGGGCTTCTCATTGTGGTGGCTTCTCTTGTTGTAGAGCACCAGCTCTAGGCATGCGGGCTCAGTAGTTGTGGCTCACAGGCTTCATTGCTCCGCGGCATGTGGGATCTTCCTGGTCCAGGGATCAAACCCGTGTCTCCTGCACTGGCACGTGGATTCTTAACCACTGTGCCACCAGGGAAGTCCCAAACAAATTGTTTTAATTGATGATTTGAATACTGGCTTGGTGGGATTGGTCTAAAACTAACCAAATGTAATAAGTTTAATTGTTTTTAAGAGTTTCTTTTCATAAACCATAATAAACTCTGGTTCTGCGTTTGTCTAGTTAACATGGTTTCTGTTGAAACTGCTTAGATGTGTCTGTCTTAAATATTTAAAACATATGATTTGCATTGGCTATAAATATGTGCATATGAAATAGTTAAAAAGTGATTGGCCCCTCCTGCCATTCCTCTGGGAGAAATATGTGTGGTTAATTACAAGGTAGTGGTTAATTCTTATGTGTCTCTGTAACATCGTCATTTTCCCAAAGCAGAACGTGGGTAGGCTGGTTAGGAGTTCCTGCCTCTGTTGGTAAATTCTTGTTGAAAGCTTTCCAGTCCTCTGCACTTGACCTGATCCCATGGACCATCATTATAATCCTGCCCTATCCTGTCCCCACCTCTATGAGACTGGGTACCTTAGGTTTCAGTAGTGTTGAAAGTAAAATGTGAATATATCATATATTGAGTCATCCCCAGGCATGTGCTCTTTCATGGAGAATAAAAGACTTGGTAGATGAAAATAAAAATAAATAGGACTGCCCCATTTAGAGCTTAAAAGTCTACAAGCTGATGTTAATCAATTACCTAATATGGTCTCTAAGAGGTCTGGCTAAAACATGCTGTGAATGCGGTGACTGGTGATTTTTCTAGACCCAAGGTGGTCTTCAAGGGCTCTCGGGAGATTAACTCCAAGTCATTCCTTAAGACAGTTTTCAGCTAAAATAATCTTACCCATAGATGCTTCTGCGGCCTATTATAATGGCAGATGAAAATTGGGTGGACCTCCAGTGGAGAATGTGTCTGTGATGGGGGAGTCCATGTGGGTACAGATTAAGTGGGAGGGAATCACTTCCATTCTCACATGAATTGAATATACTCTGTTCTCAAACTGAAGTGTTTTTTAGGCCTGTGATTCCACCCTTGTTTGATATTAGAATTACCTGCAGAGCTTTTAAAATCTGCCATGGCCTGGGTCCCATCTGAGAATATGTAATCAAAATCTGGAAAGCACTCACAGAACCAGAGGCCTATAGAGCAATAGAGGACTCGGAGAACTCAGCCGGAGGAAAGCAAGAGCAGTGATGGCTTTGTCCAGCGTCTGAGCTTGACCAGGAGAGCAGACACTCATAAAAGTTCTTCCCATGCATCAGGATTTGTTCTAAGAGCTAAACATTAATCCTCACAACAACCCCATCAATAATGGAGAAAACAGGTGTGTGCAGCTTGAAAGCACAGAGCAGGGACCCACCTCACTCACTGGGTACCTCTTTATAAACACCAAACACTTTCATTTTAACTTTCACCATGTATAAAATCAAAGACTGTATCATGAGATTCTTGATACAAAGACATGGGACATGAGCTGCCAGGACTCTGATGATCAGTAAAATCTCCAGTAAAACAGGGTCTGCAGCTGGAGAAGGAATGTCTCCTGGCTAAGAGCCCATCAGTATCCCCAGAGAGAGAAATGGAGATTTATCAGATTCCCACATTATCTGTCATTTCACGTAAACATGGATGTTTAGATCAATGGTACATGGCAAACAGCATATGTTCTTGTGAGCTCAGAGAGTAGGTTCAGTCACTCTCAGCTAAGACTTGTGTCCTTGTCAGCCTGTCCTAGTCCCAGAACTGCTCTGGGCCCTGTTGTGTGGCCACTGCTGGTGGAATCTACATCTCTAAGAGAACCCAACACCTACAAGCCTTGTTTCTTGTCTCAGTTTGCTACACCTTACACTACCTTACACACTTCAGACTGTGGTGGACACACATGCACCCATGCACACCACACAGACACACTCCACACATACCACACACTCCACACATACACAAAAGTAGCTCTCAATTTGGGTATGCAAACTCTCATGGCCATGGTGGCATTTGGGAGTCCTGCAGTTTATGTAGCCACTGTCCATTTTAGTTGGGATATTCACACAGATCCTTTGCACTCGGTTTAAACCTCTGACCCAGACCTGGGCTGGCCTTTGCTTCACCTCATCCATAACAGTAGGGTTGCCTGATAAAACACAGGACACCCAGTTACATTTGAATTTCAGACAAGAACAACAACAACAAAATTGATGTATGTCACAAATATTGCATGGGACATACTTCTACTAAAAATTATTTGCTCTTGATCTGAAATTCAAATTTAACTGGGAACTCTGTAGTTTTACTTGCTACATCTGACAACCTTATCTAGAAGGGCAGTGATTGCTATGGCTGGGCACCACTCTCTGGGTTTATAACACTAGTGCCTCAAAGGAGGTGGAGGTGTCCAAGGTGGTAAAGGTCTGAAGGTCTCTGGGACTATTTGGTGCCCTCTGAATTATGAAGCAAGTTAAAGCTAATTAAAAACAGATGTGCCCCCGAATGTACCACTACTTGTTTGTAATTACCATGATCCTTAAAAGCTCTTTATTGAGACTCAAATTGAAGTTTAGTGAACAACTGCCAAAAATGTGGGGTTTCCCACATTCCATGTCACAAGGGAAACTGCATGGAGGCTGAGTCTCACAGGCCTAGTCCTGTGCCTACAACATCCTGCAATTAGATGACACAGTAAGTTGCTGTATTTATCTTAAGGAGTTTATAACCTTTTGGAGGAAATTATAAACTTCCTTTTTATTCCAAGTCTTACTTGGTATAAGCAAAAACATAGATGTCTTAGTTTATAGTGAAGAGAAAACTGCATATCTAGAAGCTTTGTAACTGTACATACATCCTCACAGCTCTTCTTATTTATGTAGAAATTAATTATAAAAACAACTTGAAAACATGCCCAACTTTTTCACACTTAAACTTTGAGAATATTGACATTTGCTGTATTCATTATATCCTTCCTTCATATAAAATGTTGAGATAAGATTGTTCTAACTCTAATGCCATAGTGCTATTGTTTTCTAGTCCTCATTTTCTATTTTTTTTATTTTCTAGTCTCTATTCTATTTTCTGTTCTATGGGAGATATTGATTTAAGTGATCTATCCAATGTCATTGTTCCAATAAGTAGACATGATAGTCCTGTTTTCACTGTAATTGATTTTTATATTCTAATAATTAATGGTAATATATTTGGTGACCATGGTGTACCAGGCCTTGTGTCAAGTGGTTAGACACAGCCTTCATTCAATTCTCATAATAGTTCTGTAATTTAGAAACTATAGTGAACCCAATTTCACAGCTGGGTAAACTAAAGCACAGTGCATAATAATGCCTAACTACAGTGCAAACCATCTTCCTTAAGTAGAAGTGAAAAATGTAAACATCAAATCATAAGTCAAATAATTCTTTAGAAATAATTTTTAACTATACACATATAAACCTCCTAGATCAACAGTTTCAAGTGAACTGAGAGTTTCAAACAACCAAAGCATGTGGCTGGTTTATATCATGTAGAGAAACATGCATGTAAAATGTCAACTCTTACCTGACATTTTAAAATCACTTGCAAGTAGGATAAGGTAAAACTTTTGAAAATGTGTTGAAGAAGATAGTTTTCTGGGATATTGGTAACTTCCACTTGATATGGGGGATCTATGGTCAAAAGGGTATGCCTGGTAAAACAAAATTAAATGGCTTTTTTCTTTTTTGCTCTAAGACTTTAGAATTTTTCCTCTGTGTGTGTATGTTCTAGTTATCAAAGCTGCATAACAAGCATTCCCAAACTCAGTTGCATTAAACAACACTATTTGATCATAAGCATAGGTTTGCCAATTAGGAATGGAGACCAGTAGAGCAGAAATGGCTATCTCTGTTCCATGATGGGTAGGAATTGGTAGGAAGACTCATGATTTATAGGGATGCAATGGTTGGGGGCTGGAGTCATCTGAAGGCTCCTGTGTTCCTCATATGTGAGCTTGGAGGAGTGAAGACTAGGATTTTTATCAGGAGCACCTATGCCTTACCAACACTTGTTATTTTCGCTTTGCTTGTTTTTGATAGCAGCTATCCTAATGAGTATGAATTGATATCTCATTGTGTGTGTTTTTTTAATTTTTATTGACATATATTTGATTTACAATGTTGTGTTAGTTTCAGTTGTATCTCATTGTGTTTTTGATTTGCATTTCCCTAACGTTTATTGATGTTGAGCATCTTTTCATGGGTTTATTGGCCATTTGTTGTTTGAGAAATGTCTATTCAAGTCTTCTGTCCATTTTCTAATCAGGTTGTTTGGTTTTGTGGGTGCTGAATTGTAGGAGTTCTTTATACATTCTGGATAGTAATTCCACATCAGATATAAGATTTGTAAATATTTTCTCCCATTCCACCAGTTGCCTTTTCACTCTGTCAGTAGTGTTCTTTGATGTATCAAAGTTTTTATTTTTGATCAAGTTCAATTTATCCATTTGTTTGTTGTTGCCTGTGTTTTTGGTGTCACCCCAAAATTTAGAAAAAATAATCATTGCCAAATCCAATGTCATGAAGCTTTTCCCTTTTCCCCGATGTTTTCTCTTACCTAAAACTAAGAGCTAAAGTTTTATAATTTTAACTCTTACATTTAGGTCTTTGATCCATTTTGAGTAAATTTTTGTATATGGTGTAAGATAATGATCCAACTTCAGTCTTTTGCATGTGGATATCCAGTTTTCCCAACATCATTTGTGAAAGAGCCAGTAAACTCTTAACCACACAATTTAACTATGGCCAGAGGCTATTTTTTTTTTTTTTTTTTTTTTTTTTTTTTTTTTTTTTTTTTTTTGCGGTATGCGGGCCTCTCACAGTTGTGGCCTCTCCCGTTGCGGAGCACTGGCTCCGGACACGCAGGCTCAGCGGCCATGGCTCACGGGCCCAGCCGCTCCACGGCATGTGGGATCTTCCCAGACCGGGGCATGAACCTGTGTCCCCTGCATCGGCAGGCGGACTCTCAACCACAGCGCCACCAGGGAAGCCCTGGAGGCTATTATTTTATTCCAACCTTCCTTTGAAAAAGAATCCCAACTTTTTCTCTAGGATTACTATCCAGAACACTCTTTTGTAAGTAGACATTGCCATGTAAGTAAAATCAGGCCAGTAAGAGATAAGAAAAAGTATGGTATGAATTTCTAGGAAAGCAGAGAGTATATTTGGTGTAAGGAAAACCTTTTTAGCATTCTCCCTGTTTTCTGCTGCCAGCCTGGAACATGAATGTGGAGGCTAGAGTTATAGTAGGCACTTTGAACAAAGAAATGGTCAGGGGTCAAACCATCAAGACCAAAAGGTAGGAGACCAGATCTCTGAAGATATCCTAGAGTCACCAGATCAGCCTTGGATCACCTTGTGAAAGAATTTTAGATTAAAGAAATAAACTTCTTACAGCAACTCTCTTATCTATTCCTGTTTTTCAGATGATCCTACTCTTTTCTAAGGTATAATTCATGTATTCTTTATAATACATTAATTTAAAATACACAATTGTATGAGTTTTGTCAGGTGTATATTCCAATGAAACTATTGTGACAATCAAGCTACCAAACATTTCCATCATGTCCAGAAGATTCTCTGTTCCCATTTGCAGTCCATCTCTTCATCTGACTCAGGCCCCAGGCAACCACTGGTCTTCTGTTTTTTATCACTATAAATTAGATTGCCTTTTATAGAATTTTTCATAGGTGGAATCCTACAGTACTCTTTTGTGTCTGGTTTCTTTCACCCAGCCTAATGATTTTGATGTTCATCTGTGCTGTTGTGTGAATCATAGTTTGTTCCTTTTTTTGTTCAGAGTTGTCCACCCTATGGGTACACCACAACTTATCCATATACTTCTTTTTTTTTTTTTTTTTTGCGGTACGTGGGTCTCTCACTGTTGTGGCCTCTCCCGTTGCGGAGCACAGGCTCCGGACGCACAGGCTCAGCGGCCATGGCTCACAGGCCCAGCCACTCCACGGCACGTGGGATCTTCCTGGACCGGGGCACAAACCTGTGTCCCCTGCATCGGCAGGCGGACTCTCAACCACTGCGCCACCAGGGAAGCTGCCATATACTTCTTGATGAACATTTGGGTTGTTGTAAGTTTCTGGATGTTGTGAGTAGAGCTTTTGTGAATGATTGAATAAAAATCTTTGCATGAATGTGTGTTCATTCCTCTTAGAAAATAGCTAGGAATGAAGTGGCTGATCATATGCTAGGTATACGCTTAAACTTTTGAGTTTTCCAGAGTGGTACCACTTTACATTTCCACCGACAATTCTAGGTGCACCATAACCTTGTCAATAACTGGTTTTGTCAGTCTTTTTAATTTAGCCATTCTAATTCCTACAATAATAACTTTTATGGTTTTGATATACATTTCACTGATAATTGATGATGTTGGGTATCTTTTCATGTGATTTTTGAGCATCTTATATCTTCTTTGATGAAGCATATTTTCAAATGTTTTGTACTTTTATTATTGTGTTGGTTGCCTACTTATTACTGAGTTGTAAGAATTCCTTGTATATCCTGGGTCAATTCTTTTTTAGGCATGTGTATTGAATAGATTTTCACTTATTCTGTGGCTTGGGTTTTATTTTTTGTAACAGTGTCTTTTGAAGAGCAAAAAAAAATTTTAATTTTTGTAGAGTCCAATTTATGAATCATTTTCCCTTTTACAGTTCATGCTTTTGTTTTGCAAATATTTTCTCCTATTTGTTTTTCTACAAATGTTATAGTTTCAGCTTTTATATAAGTCTCTGATCCACCTTGGGTTGGTAGCTTCTTTCTGAAGTTACTAATTCTAACTTGAGGAATGATACTATTTCAGCATTTCCTCTTTGCTTGTTCAGTCCTCTGACACCTGTTTATCCAATTTCCTACATCAAATTCTTTTATTAAAACTAACTAATGTGGGTTTATTTTCTTGTCTGGATTCTTATGGATGTAACATTTTAAGGGTGAGTTGAATCAGTTTCCTATCAGCATTAATGTCTGAACAAGCACGTTCTCCAAATAACCATCTTGGTTATTTTCTTCCCTATTACTCCTGGGAAAACAGACACCACCAACCAAGCTGGGGTCTCCATGTTTATGCAGCACATCAACAGAAGAACAGGGAACAGTCAGTACTATGGAAATGAACTCATTACCTTGCATAACACTAACATCTTACATTTGTTGATGTCCCAGGCGTTGTGCTCATATGACATAGTTATTTCTGCAATGCTCATTTTACAGATGAGGAAAGTGATACTTAGAGTGTCACTTAATATGTCAATTCTCTAAGCTTAAGATTTTGTGGGTGTATAGAGAAGATGGATAAACAACAAGGTCCTACTGTATAGCACAGGGAACTATATCCAACACCCTGTGATAAACCATAATGGAAAAGAATATGAAAAAGAATATATATATATGTAAATCTGAGTCATTTTGCTGTACAACAGAAATTAACACAACATTGTAAATCAACTATACTTCAATAAAATTTTTTAAAAAGTTTTCCTAGTCAGATTTTTATCAATTTTTAGGCATAAGTTCTGAAATTGCAGCTTGTTTATCACTTGAATGATTCCAGTTGTGAGAGCTATCAGAATGGTCATATATTTTCAAAAATTGACTTCATAAAAAGTGAAAAGAAAAAATGTTATGCTCTGATAAAAAAAGATTTTGTGGGTGAATTATATATTTTATAGTCTATTTTGTCTGATATGAGAATTGCTACTCCAACTTTATTTTGATTTCCATTTGCATGGAATATCTTTTTCCATCCCCTCACTTTCAGTCTGTATGCGTCCCTAGGTCTGAAGTCAGTCTCTTGTAGGCAGCATATATACGGGTCTTGTTTTTGTATCCATTCAGCCAGTCTGTGTCTTTTGGTTGGAGAATTTAATCAACTTACATTTAAGTTAATTATCGATATGTATGTTCCTACCATTTTCTTAATTGTTTTGGGTTTGTTTTTGTAGGTCCTTTTTCTTCCATTCCTCTTTTGTTCTCTTCTCTTGTGTTTCCCATCTAGAGAAGTTCCTTTAACATTTGTTGTAAAGCTGGTTTGGTGGTGCTGAATTCTCTTAGCTTTTGCTTGTCTGTAAAGTTTTTGATTTCTCCACTGAATCTGAATGAGAGCCTTCCTGGATAGAGTAATCTTGGTTGTAAGTTTTTCCTTTTCATTATTTTAAGGATATCATGCCACTGCCTTCTGGCCTACAGAGTTTCTGCTGAAAAATCAGCTGATAACCATATGGAGATTCCTTTGTATGTTGTTTGTTGCTTTTCCCTTGTTGCTGTTAATATCTTTTCTTTGTATTTTTTTTTGTTAGTTTGTTTAATATGTGTCTTGGCATGTTCCTCCTTGGATTTATCCTGTATAGGACTCTCTGCAGTTCCTGGACTTGGGTAATTATTTCCTTTCCCATGTTAGGGAACTTTTTTACTATAATCTCTTCAAGTATTTTTTCAGGCCCTTTCTCTTTTTCTTCTTCTTCTGGGACTCGTATAATTCAAATGTTTTTTTGTTTAATGTTGTTGCAGAGGTCTCTAAGACTGTTCTCATTTCTTTTCATTCTTTTTTCTTTATTCTGTTCTGTGGCAGAGATTTCCACCATTCCATCTTCCAGGGCACTTATCCCTTCCTCTGCCTCAGTTGTTCTGCTATTGATTCCTTCTAGTGTATTTTTCATTTCAGTTATTGTCTTGCTCATCTCTGTTTGTTTGTTTTTTAGTTCTTCTAGGTCTTCGTTAAACTTTTCTTGTATCTTCTCAATCCATGCCTCCATTCTTTTCTGGGATCTTAGGTCACCTTTACTATCATTACTCTGAATTCTTTTTCAGTTAGGTTGTTATCTCCTCTTCAGTTAGTTGTTCATGGAGGTTTTTATCTTGCTCCTTCAACTGCAACATATTTCTTTGTCATCTCATTTTGTCAAACTTACTGTGCTTGTGGTCTCCTTTCTGCTGGCGGCAGGGTCATAGTTCCTCCTGCTTCTGGTGTCTGCCCCTCATGGGGGAGGTTGGTCCAGAGGCATGTGCCATTATCCCCTTGATAGGGGGTTTGATTGGTGTTGTGGTGATCAGAGCCTGCCCTAGATATTGAGGCCTCCCTATTACTCTGTGTTGTCACTGCCACATCAGGGGCAGGGTCTGTTCCCTAGTTGTTGCTGTAGAGGCCCTGAGATCTGTTTCTTGGCTATGATTCTGATCTGCATTGTGAGGTAGGCAGAATTGGAGCACACCCACTGAGAAAGAAGTCACTGTATTCCTCCTCTGGAGCTGTTCACCTGTGAATGTGCTCTGTTGTGGCCCCTTTGGCCTGTTGTGCAGGCTCACAAAGTATACTGTTGTTAGCACTGCTCTTGGTCCCACCTGAACTGTGGGTGTGCTGACAATTGGCCCTGGTGACTCTCAGACATTGTGTTCACCTGGCCACCAGTGCAGATCCACTGAGGTCAGGTCTCAGGACTACAGCTGTCATGTACCTGGACCCACAGTGGGAGCTGTGGAGATGGCTCGGACTCTGGTCTGGCCCAACCCCACATGTACATGTCCACAGAGCCCACAGCTGCTGGAGTCAGACCCATCCCAGCTGCAAGAGCACTTGTTGTCCTTTCGGATTTTTGCAGGTGCTGAATTTAGGAAGCCATCAGCGGAGGTGTAACCCCACATTTTGTACAGCCACGAGGAGAGATTTCAGCTTTTGTTTCTAAGTCACACAGCCCCTGGGGCTCAGTTGTGGTTTCTGCCCCTCCTCTGGGCAGCTTTCCTAGTAGGGGGAGCTATCTGCACCTTCCCGGGACAACAGGGCAGGTCCTGGCAGCTTCTGATGGATTTCCTTGTGGGAGGAGTTATCTGCACCCTCCCAAGATAGCAGGGCGGGTTCTGGCACCCACTGGCAGATTTCTTAGTAGCAAGAGGTTTCCACGTGCTCCGGGGACAGTGGGGGCAAGTCCTGAGGCCAGCTGGAGCTGTCCGTGCCCTTCTGGGTTGGATGGGGTTGTGTCCTGGGGTCCGCTGGTGGAATTCCTAGTGGCTGGAGCTGTCCGCACCCTTCCAGGTCAGCACGGGTGGGGCCTGACATCTGCCTGGGGGTCTGGAAGAGTTGGTCAGTGCCAGCCTCTGGAGCCCAAGATGGTGGTGGTGACTCTCACCCACCCACTGAGTTCCTGTAGGAAGTGCCCTGTTGCCTGGGAGCGCTCACAGGAAAAGAAGTTCTTATGGTGGTCCTGCCCCTCTCCTCGTGCACCTCCCAGTAATGGTGCCTTGCCTCTCTGGCAGGCCCAGGCTTCTCTCTAGTACACCCTCCATTGCCATGGCCCATCCTCTTCAGGCTGTTTCCATACCTGACCCTGGTTCTGAGCTCTGAAGTCTGAGCTTCAGCACCTGACCCCCACCTTCACTGACGGAGGAGTGTCTCAGGTAGGAGAGCACAGTGTGGAGGTGCTGACCTTTGTGCATATTACTCTCCATTTTTCCTTCCACAAACTGGTTGCTACTCTCCCCTCTCAGGCTCCCAAACTCCCCCTCCATCCAGTCTAATCTCTCTGTTGTTGAGGAGCCTTCCCAAGGTGTGGGAACATTTCCTCCATCACAGTTCCCTCCCCAAGGTTCAGGCCCTATCCTAATTCTTTTTTGGTTACCTCTTTTAAATATAGCAGTGTGTATATGTCAATCCCAAACTCCCAATCTTACACCTTTTTAAGAAGTATTAAAATAATCTGTTAGGAATATAATTTTTAAAAATGCATACATTTTTTTCTAATGAAGACTCATAGATCTACAGATCATTTACAGCTTTTAAGAATGGAAAGTTTCTTCAGATTCTGAAACACTCAAGCTGATTTAAACTTTCTGTTACCATGTGGATACAGAAAAATGTCATAAGTAAGGAAAATGTAGAGAGAAAATAATTTTTCCTCAAAAGTCACCATTCTATTTTCATTTGAAAAAAGAACTAAAAATACCGAAATTCCAAAAGAAAGCTCTTTTCCATGCTACACTCGGAAGAGGCAGCAAATTTGGCCTTGCAAAATGTCCACACAGACCAGGATGTCTGGTGGCCCTTGGCCCCTTGAAGCTCCCTCCAGGGCACTTGTTCTGGACAGTCCTTTCCTCATCAGATTCCTCAAGAATCCATGCATTCCCAACTTTATCCTGGACCACAGAGAACACAGGTCAGAAGTTGGATGCAAAATATTTCCAAAAAGCGATTTCAACATTTCTTCTTCAAGAAAAGCTAATTTCTATTCGTAGGACAAAACGTTTTCTAAAAATAGAGACTGGTTGGCAGGGTTACAACACTCATTATGATGATGGCTTTTGATCTTTTACTGCTGCTCTGATGTGGTTCATCATTGAATTCAACAGACATCCACTGAACAGATTCTGAGCCCCAGTCCCTCTGCAAGGTGCTGTGGATTTAAAGTTTACTAATTTTATAGTTCCTGTCCTTGGGGAGCTTCACGGTTCATTGGATGAATCTGAGATTTAAATAGAGCACAAAGCAATAGGACAAAGCTGAGTAACGTTTGTTCCTTCATTTTGATAACAGTTTTGGGGACAAGGGGGCAGTGATTGGAATAAGGAGAGTGTGGTTATGGACCTTTGCGGCTGATGACTCTAGTGTCCCTCAGGAACCATCCCCTGAGGCCCACCTTTCTGTAGACAGTGATGATGGGTAGGTTTCCTTGGTGACCTTTTGAGGTGTGCCTGTTACGTTGGGCTGGGATTGGCTTTGAGCATGCTGGTCATCCCCATGGTCCACTCCAGGACAGCAGCACTGTTCCACTGCATGGGGCTTCTTGCCCTTGGTGCCAGCACATTACCTTCTAAACTGCCTCCCCATTTTTTCCTTGAAAGATGCTCACAGGCATTCTGGTGCTAGCCAAGCACCTCTAAGCCCATCTGGCTTCAGCCAAGATCTGCTGAGGACTTAGAATAAGGCAGCCCAGGTGCAGAAAGAGAAGCTACAGCGCTGAACCAGGCTGACCTGGGCCCCTTTCTCATACGTCACTTACCAGCTCTGCTACCAAATATTTTTGAGACAGAATTTTCTTTTTAATAAAATGAGGAATATAAAGTTCACTTTAGAGCGATTTAGAGGATTTAGAAGATTGACTTAAGTGGTTAATGAAGAGTATCTAGAATACATTTGCAAGGCAACTAAGGCTGTTTTATAGATACTACCTCTTTGAGAAGCTGTTTAACCTTAGCAAGTCAGAAGACAGAACTTCTCCTCTGGGTTTATATACACTCTGAGTTTCGCCCTCCATTTAAGATACTCTACTGTCGTTAGCTTACTCTGCCGTTTTCTCTTCCATCGGACTGTATAAACTCTTGGCAAGGATCTTGCCACATCATGTCTTCAGCACCTGACAAAAGTCCCCTCGCAGAGTAGATACTCTATACGCTTTTGCAGACCTAACATATACCAAAACTTCTAGCCTAGCCTTGACCGCTTGTCAAGCCAGAATGAGTCAGGACACTGGGCCCCTTCATTTCCGTCACGGTCCATTTTCACATCCTTGGTACATGTGTTTCATCATTTGCTACCACGTGTTGGTGATTCTGTCATCGACAGCTAGTGTGCTAGAGGGTATATGATATCTCCCACATTCACACACATAAAAGCAGGCATCATGATAAGCAGTTGTCTTATGATAACAGTTAAATGAAAGTTTTCATACGGCTCATGTATAAAACAAACATATACTCTGTTCTACATTAGGTAAAATATTCCAATATAGATACTTACCCCTCTAGAGTTACATAAAATACTTTTGAGTTTTGAACCACATTGATGCTCCCCCAAACACTTCCTGATAGAGGCTAGACTCCTGGGAAAATAGCTTTAAGCTTTCTAGAACATCTTTTCACTCCCATCTGCCCTCTGCCCTTTTTGAGGTACTTCAGTTTTCTAAAAAGTGTCTGCATTGGGATTCTTTCATTCACTGTTGCCTCAAATGTTCTAACATATTCCTACAAAACATCTCATGGACCCAAGATTTAAAACCATCTGATGTAGAAAACTCTCCAAAGTCCAGCTTGGCAATACTTCAGATGAATTTTAAATATTCTTTAAACATTTTGGAAAAATGTAAAAATTTCTCATCAGATGTTTTTCTTTTGGGAAAAAAAGATTGGAGAAAACGTTATTTGCAATTTCCATCCAAAAGGATGTTAATGGAAAAAATTAAAATAAGGAATAAAAATATATGGCACAACTCATTACTCATGGATGTGAAATCCAATTAACAAAGCATGCTGTCTGCCAGACTCGCACTGCAGCTGTTAATGACTTGATTTAAGCAACTCATTCCCTGGGAAGCTGTCTTCTGTGACAGATTTCAGTCCCTTTTCAGTGCAGTGACCCACCTACATCCTGCCTTTCACAGACCCCTACTCCCCCACTCACCTGGCTGCCCACCTGCCACTCTCCCCCGCTCTCCTTTTCAACAGTGCCATCTGTGCCCTCTCTTTAGGGTTCCAGGCATCCCCTTCAATGGCATCCCTCTCTTTCCAAATCAGCCAACCCACCTCTATATTCCTCATGCACTGCACCCTTGCAGACCCTTTCCTGGCCTCTGACTTCCTCTGAACCACACGTGTTCTCCCCATATTTCTGTCTTCAGGACCTTCCCTTTCCTCCTTTCCTTCTGATCCTACAGCCTTCCTTGTGCCCTTTGCTTTTTTCCCTCTTGACTCTCATCCCCCTGCCTCTCTCACCTGTGGCCCCTCACACTCCCCACCCTCAGGAAGGCTCTGTCTTCGTTTGTAATTCTGTTTATTGCTCTGTTTTTCAAGTTTCTTTCCACATTCACCTTCCCACCCCACCCTTTCCACATACTCAACTCTTCCCCCATTCCTGCCAGGTCACCACTCTTTTTTTTTTTTTTTTTACCTTTTTCTATTGAAGTATAGATAATTTACAACGTTGTTTTAGTTTCAAGTATACAGCAAAGTGATTCAGTTATATAGATATAGATGTAGATATTCTTTTTCAGATTCTTTTCCATTATAGGTTATTACAAGATATCGAGTCTAGTTCCCTGTGCTATACAGTAGGTCCTTGTTGGTTATCTATTTTATATATAGTAGTATGTATATGTTAATCCCAAACTCCTAATTTATCTCCCCTCCCCTCCCCACTAACCCCTTTGGTAACCATAAATTTGTTTCCTATGTCTGTGAATCTGTTTCTGTTTTATAAATAAGTTCATTTGTATCATTTTTTTAAGATTTCACATATAAGTGATATCATAAGGTATTTGTCTTTCTCTGTCTGGCTTTCTTCACTTAGTATGATAATCTCTAGGTCCATCCATGTTGCTGCAAATGCCATTATTTCATTCTTGTTTATGGCTGAGTAGTATTCCATTGTATATATGTGCCACAT
Organism: Phocoena sinus; assembly: GCF_008692025.1. Classification (NCBI taxonomy): domain Eukaryota; kingdom Metazoa; phylum Chordata; class Mammalia; order Artiodactyla; family Phocoenidae; genus Phocoena; species Phocoena sinus. The sequence goes on from NC_045771.1 coordinate 99,108,876, forward strand.
CTTCTTTATCCATTCATCTGTTGATGGACACTTAGGTTGCTTCCATGTCTTGCCTCTTGTAAATAGTGCTGCTGTGAACATTGACCACCGCTCTTGATTTCTTTCCAAACTTCTTCTGTTCTCTCTATCTGAATTTGACAAATGGGTGCCTGGGGCTTTGCATTTGAACAAAGCCTTTCCCTTGATCACCTTATCTAAGCCTCAGAACCACGGGTGAGTGAGGTGCTACCATGATCCCCATTCTGAAGTGCAGGCTGCTGTGGTTCCCAGAGTTAGTTAACAGGAGCAGCTGGGGCCCCATCCCGCTGCCAAAGCCTTCACCCAGTTTCCCTTCCTACCTGCTCCAATGTCTTTCCTCACCACCTGGTGACAGGGCTCAGGCTTCAAGGCTCTCAAGATGGGTGGGCTCACTTGCGGGGGGTTTCATTCTCCAACTCTACCCCCACAGAGCTCCCCCTAGATACACCTCATCCTTTCCTACCTCTGCCCCAACCTCTCCTCTATTTGTTTTATTTTCCTTCCCTTCATTGTCAGCAAAGAAAAAATATTGCATAAGATATGCCTTTGCTCTTATTGTTTTCCCGAAGTGGACTTCCAGATCTCAGCAGGATTGCATGTGGGGTCTCCTGATTCTTTGCTGTTGGGACTGCCCTGTGCATGCCAGGACGTTTAGTAGCATCCCTGGCTTCCACCCACTAGATGCCAGCAGCACCCACACTCCCCTACCTCCCAGGTAGGACAGGGCCATTTGTCCAGGGCGTGAAAACCACTGTCCCAGAGTAACACGTGAATTAAAAGTGGCTCTGTTCCACAGCAGAGATTAGATGACAGGTTTATAACTATTTCAGAGCAATTCCAGGAGAAAGTAAGTTGACAGGGGAGCACCACGAGAAAGACAAGCGTCCAGCAGCCTGGCTGAAGAAGACGGGGAGCCCCGTGTTGCTCGTCAAGCAGCCTGGGCTCTTGATTTGCAGGGTGCTAACTGCCCCATTCTATTTGTTCTCTGAGAAAGAATGGCCAAAGGGGCCTGTACCTGGAGAGTGACATCACCAAGGTGAAGGGAAAGGAAGTTCTAAGGGGGAAGTGGTGTCAAAGCCATGGAGTGAGCTAGGACCATGGACCAGGAACAGTCTGCCAGGTGGGGGAACCAAGGCCAGGCTCTGAGGAGGGAGACAGAAGATGTGGCAGCAGAGGGAGCAGGGCCAGCTGAGAGGGCACAGGTGACCACATGGCGTGGCCACACTTGTTCCTGGAGAGGAGGAGGCCTGCCGAGGCCAGGAAGCCCAGCCCTGCCATCAGACTGCTTGGTCAGGAAAAGGGTCCTTCGTTTTCTGGGATTGAGGAGGAAGAGGAAAGACAGAGGGGGCAGAAGAAAATGTGGTTGTGTGATGCACATAGCAGGAACTGGTCACTGACAAACCTCACTTTTCCATATGAACCAAGATGCTCAGCCCCTCCCACGTGTTAAGAGGCTCACAGAAGTTTGGGGTCTTTAGGCCAGGAGGGAAGTTTGGATCTCCCCCTGAGGGAGATGAGACAGGCCATAGACTGGGGTCCTGAGGGGCTCCCGGGTGGTTCAGATCTCCAAAGCTGCAGCATCTCCTCCCTGAGCGGCCTGCCTTAGGGTCTCTCCGACGGCCCCATCTGGTTTATCCATGTCTGGTTCGTGTCTCAAATGTAGTTTCCTACTCCAGAAAAAAAACCAGTACAGAATTACCAAGCTACTCGATGTGGTCTTTTCAGCTCCACAAAACCAAGAGAAAAACAACTTCAGACCAGAGGCATAGTTTTGTGTTTTTTGGTAACCATTGGAATTTCTAAATGTGGATTGATGCCGGACCTATTTCAATGGCAGGGTTTAGAACGCCAAGATGAGATTTTCTTGCATATAGCTGATTCTACTTTTATACAATGCAATCAAACATAGACGGTAGTAGTGGAGAAAAGTAAGAGGTAGTTAAACCACATATAAACAGAGACCTTGACATTTTTACTGGTAGCTCAACATATGTCCTTGCAAAATAAGTGGAACTCCTTTGACTCCCAATTTCCCCATAGCACAATTATCACAGTGAAAAACAGAGTGAAAATACCTCTAAATTCCTGTGGATTATACACAATATAGTATTTATAATGTTTATATGCACATCCTAGTCATATAGTCACCACACACATACAGGATCTGAACCCCCACCCACAGACCTACATGGTCACCCCCTGCACGTGTAAATAATAACCTTTACTCACACATAGGAATGCCCCACCGCATACACGTATTCACTCACACACGTACCTGCCCCACTCTTTCTTTAGACACTCAGAAGTACATGCCCACTGCACATCTCTCAGCCACCAAACCCTAACTTTCTCTACTCCTCATGCTTTCTCACATTATCTCTCTCTTTCTACATGTTTCTCTCTCAAACACGTACACACACTCACCTGCTCACTGAACACCTGCTCACTGAACACCCCTCCATGTAGCCCCATTCTCACACACAGGTTCCAGCACACAGCTCCCCAACGTGCCCCCACATAATGCATCATCTAAAGTACCCACCTCCCTCTTGCACACACTCCTGTCCCCATGCATGCACGATCCCCTCTCTCATATGTACACATAGCCCTCTTCACTCACACACACATACTCCCTCACTCACCCACATCTACATTTTTATTCAGCATAGTAACACGGGTGTAATTAAGACAAAAATGTATAATAAAATGTGTGATGGGGCTTCCCTGGTGGCGCAGTGGTTGAGAATCTGCCTGCTAATGCAGGAGACACGGGTTCGAGCCCTGGTCTGGGAGGATCCCACGTGCCACAGAGCAACTAAGCCCGTGCACCACAACTGCTAAGCCTGCACGTCTGGAGCCTGTGCTCCGCAACAGGAGAGGCCGTGATAGTGAGAGGCCCGCACACCGCGATGAAGAGTGTCCCCTGCTTGCCACAACCAGAGAGAGCCCTCTTGCAGAAACAAAGACCCAACACAGCAAAAATTAATTAATTAATTAATTAACTCCTACCCCCAACATCTAAAAAAAAAAAAAGTGTGAGACCTCCAACCTTGTTACATGCATTTATCTTAATCTTACATTCCATGTTTTTTTGCATTGTTTTGTTGTTTTAATGAAGTGAAATGAAAATTGAAGCCAAAATACTGTGGAATTGCATTATAGACAAATTAATTTATGAGACCGTATCAAGGGAATTTAGCTATAAGACTTTGCTATGGAGTAAAAACAGGAAGAGAAGGACAAAAATATAGATGGATGATGAGGAGATGGAGGAGGGAGAAAGGGAAAAGGAGAGGAAGAGGAAACGAGGTAAATAGTGGAAGTCATCACTACCAGGGTTGCGTGAGTGTGTACCCAGGTTGAACAGCACCTAAGGAGTGAGAACTTGACCAATCTGAGACAGTATCCTTTCCTGGTCACCTGGATTCACAAATAGCTCTTTGAAGAAACTTCCAAATGTAACTTTCACTATCGGCAACTTTTTCACTGAGTGCTGCCATTAGAACTCACAAAACACTTTACTGTTTAAATTAAACTTGGTGACAGTACCGTACACTACTTCCTAAGTTGTCCCACTCACTACAAAGAATATATGCTAATTAAAAACAATGTGTAAACACTGGACATCTGCTTCTGGAAAGATGGAGTAGACTCCATTTTCCCTGTTCCTATCACTGAATACAGTTAAAATCCCTGGATACGATATACTGACAAGAAACCTTAAGAAAACTCTAAAAGGCAGAGAGAAGGCAGACGGACCAGGGAGCTATGGACTCAAAGCAAGAACTCTCCTCAGGATTTCTTATCACCTTGTCTCAGATGTGGAGCTGGAGAACTCAGGGACTTGGAAACACCAGTGGGCACAAAAAACAAAACCCTAACAAAGCTACTCTCTCAGATGAAAGGACAGGAGAGGGACAGCCTGACAGGACAGAAAACTTACACACAATAACCACTGTATTGTAGCCAAACACCACAGGAAACAGTGCGACACCAACCCCGCCCAGGTCAGCAAAGATCCAGTGGGTGGCCCAGACATCCACCCTCAGGAGGCTGTAAGGAGGTGCCCCATCAGGGGTGTCAGAGAAAACCATTTAGGGAGTTGGACTTTCATCCATGCCATCTGGTAGTGAGACCCCCCCCCCCACCCTCATGGTATCAGAGAAGACCACATGGGAAGCCTGGGTGTCCACTGCCACCTGACAGAGCCAGGGCCCACTTCTCCCTGCTGGGATGGCTTCAGGGGAGGCATAATGGAGAGTCAGGACCTTTCCCAGTGTTTAGAAATCACAAGATCATTCCCCACTTCCTGCATCAGTGAAGGTCATGTGGGAAACAGCAATGAGGTGCCTCCACCCCTCCCAATCAGGGAGATATCAGCAGTGAGGAGCCAGCACTCCCGCCCCTACCCAGCAGTAACAAGGAACCCCAGAGGGGAGCCTGGATTTCCACCCCTACCTGGCAGTATGAGGTGCTGCCCCCACTTTCCAACATCAGCAGAGTCCTGATAAAACACAAGACTTAAATAAGATTCAGAATCTCACAGCATAATACCCAAATTGTCTATGTTTCAACAGAAAATAATTGGTCATAGCAAGAAACAAGGAAATCACAACTTGAGTGAGAAAAGATGATCTACAAACAACAAAATTGAGTTGGCAGTGTTGTTAGAATTACCTGACAAGCACATAAAAGTAACCATCATAAAGATGCTTCAAGAAGGAGCTTCCCTGGTAGAGCAGTGGTTAAGAATCTGCCTGCCAATGCAGGGAGCCCTGGTCTGGGAAGATTCCCACATGCTGTGGAGCAACTAAGCCCACATGCCACAGCTACTGAAGCCCATGTGCCTAGAGCCTGTGCTCTGCAACAAGAGAAGCCACTGCAATGAGAAGTCCGTGCACCACAAAGAAGAGTAGCCCCCGCTCGCCACAACAAGAGAAAGCTCGCGTGCAGCAATGAAGACCCAAAGCAGCCAAAAATAAATAAATAAATAAATAAGCAATTAAAAACATGCCTGAAACAAATGAAAAAATAAAAGTATGAGAAAATATAAAGAAGGACTAATAGCAATTTCAGAACTGAAAAATACAATAATGAAATAAAACACACAATGAATGAAGTCAACAGAAAAAGAGAGAGGACGAGGGAAATCACGAGTGACCTTGGTGATGGAACAATAGAACTTACCCGGTCTGAACAACAGAGAGACTACAGACTGAAAAATAAGGATAAACAGAGCCTCAGGGATGTGTGGGACTGTACAAAAGGTCTAACATTCATGTCACTGAGGTCCCAAAAGAGAGGAGAGAAAGGACTGGCAAATTATTTGGTAAACTATTGGCTGAAAATTTCCCAAATTTGACAAAAGATATATAAACTTACAGATCTAAGAAGATGAGTGAACTCCAAACAGGATAAACCCAAGAAGTCCATGCCAAAGTTCATTATAATCAAGCTTATAAAAACTAAAGATGATGAAAAAAATCTTAAACTTATTTATAGGGTAAAACTATTTGGTGACAATGGCTTTCTCGTCAAAAATGATAGAGGCCAAAAGGAAGTGGCACAAGTTTTTCATGAGCTGAAAGAAAAGAACTGTCACTCAGAATCCTCTATCCACAAAAATACTCTTCAGGGATGAGGGGTAATCAAGACTTTCTCTAACAAAGGAAAACTGCAAGACTCTGTCCACAGCAGATCTACCCAGACCTACCCTAACACAATGGCTAACAGAAGTTCTCTAACAGAAAGGAAATGATAAAAGAAAAGAACATAGGAAGAAAAATAATAATATTCGAGGAGCAAAGAACGGGTAAATGAAATAGACTTTTCTTTCTGAATTTTCTAAATTATTTTGGATTTCCTAATTTTCTAAACAAAAATTATAAAACTGCCTGATCTCAATATTTGTAAAGGACCTATTTAAGACAACTTTATTGTAAAGAAGGGAAATTAAAGTAATGTAGAGGAAGGTAGTTTCTCAGCTTTACTAGAACTGTTCAAATGATGAGCCAGTACACTGTGATAAGCTGTGTATATAGAATGTAATACCTCAAGCAAACACTAGAAAAGCTATTCAAAGAGATATACCTAAAATTGCTATAGATACAACAAAATGAAATTCTAAATAATGTTCAAGTAACACATAGGAAGGAAGACAAAGGAAAAGGAGAAACAAAACACAGAGAAAAAGAAAATATAAGCATTAGAAAGGAAGAAAAAAATCCTGTTTTCAACAGTAAAGTAGAATTAATAAATGGATTAAGCAAGGACACTAGGTAAGAGGATAATATAAAGAAAAATCTATTTTCTTTTTATATACCATCAAGAAATTAAAAATGAGACTTAAATAAAGATACAATTTACCATAGCATTAAAAATATCAAATCTCTAGGAGTAAATGTAATGAGAAATGTAAGATGTACACCAAGAAAGAATAAAGTGATTTATGGATTAAAAAGTAAAGAAGACCTACATAAATGACGGCATATATCATATCGTGTTTTAAAAGGCCCAATGTTGAGAAGATGGCAAATGGCCCCAAACTGATCTATATATCTAACACAATCACAATTAAACTCCTGACGGGAGCTCTCCCCACCCCAGCGTCAATGAGTGAGCCACTCCCTCCTACCCAGAAGGAAGGTACACAACCTGCAGACTGCTAAAGGAGAAGCAGGCAGACACAAGAATGCATTCTGCATGATTCCATTTGTATATAGTTCAAAACAGGCAGCACTAAAGAAGTCAGAATAAGCAGCACTTTCTAATAATCGACTGGGTGGTACAGTTATTTTTGTGTATTTTCTATGAGTATTTCCTATGTCACATTAGAAAGGAAAATCAAACCAAATAAAAATAAAGATTTTAACCTGTTTCTCAAAATCTAAGGGGCAGTTAATGTACTGCCCATATAACCCTCAAAAAAGTCATTATTTCATGATCTAGGAGAGCATAATTTAGATGATAAAGTAATTGCTTTGATAATTAAAAAAATAAACTCCAATAAGTATTTATGAGTACCTATTTTCTTCCAAGCACATGATTTAATAATAAAAATAATAATAATAAAACCTACTAGTGTCTTATGGTTGCACAATGTGGTTTTCACGTTTTGCTTATTTATAAATTTGAGCTTTATTGTGCCCATTTTAGAGATGAGATACTAAGATCGTGAGTGAGAAAGTGACTTGCCCAAGACGCCTTTGTCTGTGAGTAGCAGGTTGGGACCTGCAGCAGTGGGGCACCTGAGTAATAATGAGAAAGAGCCCTAAGTTCATTTCACTCTTTGCGCTAGTCACAGTGTACGACGCTTTTTGTTCCCTTTAATGCTTAGGATAATCCTCTTAGTTTCATAATATTTTAATAGACCTTATTTTTTAGAACAGTATTATGTTCACAACTAAATTGAGGGAAAGGGACAGAGATTTCCCATATGTACCCTGCCCCAACACATGCATAACATCCCCCTTTATGGGCCTTCCCCCCCGACCCCAGATTGGTACATTTGTTACAGTTAACAAACCTACATTAACATCGTTATCACCCAAAGTCCACAGTTACATTAAGGTTTACTCTTGATATTGTACATTCATTCTACGTGTTTTGACAAATGTATAATGACCTGTATCTACCATTGCAGTATCTTACAGAGTAGTTTCACTGCCCTAAAAATTCAACGTCCTCCATCTATTCATCCCTCTTCCCCAAACCCTTGGCAACCACTGATCTTATTACTGTCTCCATAGTTTTGTGTTTTCCAGAATGTCATAGAGTTGGAATCACACGATATGCAAACTTTTCAGATTGGCTTCTTTCACTTAATAATATGAATTTAACGTTCCTCTGTGTCTTTTAATGGCTTAATAGTTCATATGTTTTGGGCACTGAATAATATTCCATTGTCTGGTTGTACCACAATTTAATTATCTATTCACCTGTTGAAGGATAACTTAGTTGCTTCCAAGTTTGGGCAATTATGAATAAAGCTACTATGAATATCTGTGTGCAGGTTTTTTGTGGACATAAGTTTTCAGCACCTTTGGGTCCATACCAGGGAACCTGATTGCTAGATTCTACAGTAAGAGTGTGTCACTTTTACGAGAAACTGCCAAGCTCTCTTCCAGAGCAGCTGCCCCATTTTGCGTTCCCACCAGCAACGAGTGAGAGTCCCCGTTTCTCCACAGCCTCACCAGCATTGGGTCAGGTCAGTGTTCTGGATTTTGGCCGTTCTAATAGGTGTGGAGAAGTATGTCACTGCTGTTTCTGTTTGCAATTCCCTAATGACATAAAATGTGGAGCATCTTTTCCTATGCTTACTTGCCATCTATATATCTTCCTTGGTAAGATGTCTGTTCAAGTCTTTTGTCCAGTTTTTAATAGGGTTGTTATCTTATTGTTGAATTTTAAGAGTTCTTCTATATTTAGGATAGACAGTCCTTTATCTGATATGTCTTTGGCAAATATGTTTCCCCATCTGTGGCTTGTCTTTTCATTCTCTTGACAGTGTTTTGTACAGAGCAGAACTTGTTTAATTTTAATGAAGTCTAGTTTATCAGTTCTTTCTTTCATGGATCCTGCCTTTGGAATTTTATCAAAAAAGTCATCACCAAACACAATATCACCTAGGTTTTCTCTTGTGTGATCTTCTAGGTGTTTTATAGATTTTCAATTTACTTTTATGTCTATGTTCTATTTTGAGATAATTTTTGTGAAGACTAAGGTCTGTGTCTAGATTCAATATTTTGCATGTGGATGTTCAGCTTTTCCAACATCATTTGTTGAAGAGACTATCTTTGCTTCATTGGCAGTGTTGCTATTGCCATTTGTCAAAAATCAATTAACTGTATTTATGAGGGTTTATTTCTGGGCTCTCTATTCTGTTCCATTGATCTATTATTTCATCAATACCACACTCTCTTGATTACTGTAGCTTTATAGTAACTCTTGAAATCAGGTATTGTCAGTCCTCCCACTTTGTTCTTTCCTTCAACATTGTGTTGGCTATTCTATGTCTATTTTATGATTTCCATTTTATAGATGGAAACAGGAACTGAGACTCAGAGAAATGACCTCATTTTCTTCTTGTCGTCCAGCTGAGAAATGACGGATCTGCCTTTACTCTTCCTCCAGACTTGAGTAGGACTCATTTTGAATCAAAACAAGACATGAGAATGTATCTCACCTTGTAAATGCACATCTTTCAACCTCTTCAAATTGTTCATTTTACCTTCTCTGTAATTTTGTAGTAGTAGAGGCAAAAGTTTCTTGACCTGAATTTGAGGAATACAGAATGTTCTAAAACATCAACTATTCTGAGTATTTCTACATTTCACAACTCTTAACCAAAATGTGCTGTTGTTTGTACATATTTCTGCCCTATACTATCCCAAAGGAATATCTAGAAGCAAAAGAACAGACCACCCCAAGTATTAATCTTCTAAAGGAGAGAAAAAACTGAAACCTGAAAAACAGCATGTACTAAAATTTCGCCAAAATAAAGGAAACATAAATTAGAGAAATGAACAGTAAACTTTATTGGGCTTTCAAATAACTCATAATTCTTCACTTTTGATCACAAAATCTTAGCCACTTCAGAAAACCCAGTAAGCCAGGACCAGCCCCGTCTCAAGGCACAGACATTGACATACAAACACACCTTAAACTTACCAACAAATAGACTTTTGAATATATGACAATGATCTATGCTTTTTTGCTGCCAACTAGAAACCATGTCAATCTGTAGATTTTAAAATGTCTTCATTTCAGTCATCAGCCTTTACTGAGTTTATGTCATGTGTCCTTGTGGTTGACCTTGAGAAGAGAAGATGAATCAGGCATGGTGATTGCTCTCAGGACATTCACCTCTATGAGGACTCAGGCACACAAAAACATCATGGTAAACACCAGAAGCTACCACGGAAGCATGATGAGACATGAACATGGCACAAGAAACAGACTCACAGACTTTGAAAACAAATTTATGGTCACCAAAGGGGAAAAGTTGGGGGGAAGATAATAGGAGTTTGGGATTAACATATACACACTACTGTATATAAAATAGATAATCAACAAGGACCTACTGTATAATACAGGGAACTTTACTCAGTATTCTGCTGATGTGGAAGTTTTGTTTTGTTTTGTTTTGTTTGTTTTTTGGCTGCGTTGGGTCTTCATTGCTGCACGTGGGCTTTCTCTAGTTGCAGTGAGCAGGGGCTACTCTTCGTTTTGGTGCATGAGCTTCTCATTGCAGTGGCTTCACTTATTGCGGAGCACAGGCTTTAGGCTTGCGGGCTTCAGTAGTTGCAGCACGGGGGCTCAGTAGTTGTGGCGCATGGACTTAGTTGCTCCACGGCATGTGGGATCTTCCCAGCCCAGGTATCAAACCCGTATCCCCTGCATTGGCAGGCAGATTCTTAACCACTGCACCACCAGGGAAGTCCCGATGTGGAAGATTTGAACCCACAGACTTAGCTCCACCATATGCTGAGACAGCCCAGGTCAAGGAAAGACTCATACTAGGAATTTTATTGCCGGAAGCTGGGACTTGGAATTAGTCTGTGGCCACAGCCCCAGTCCCTGTACCAGCACTTTTGTCTTTGTTTCCTCTCAGCCTAAAGCCCCAAGTGCAAGCCTCATACTGGGGGGTCAGGATGGAACTGTTTGCTCTCTCTCCCTCTTAATAAATCCTCTTCCCCCATTCCAAATGCCCCAGCCATTGGCTGTCATCTGACCCCATACCTTTACCCACAATAGAGCTTGACCCTCCCTGGGGACTTCCCACAGGATTCTAGGAGATGAATTCTTACTCTCAGGCTGTTGATTCACTCCAGATCCAAGCCAGGCAGCTCCCTTTTCAAGCACTGCCATCCCTGATACCTGTGTTTCTTCACGCTGCTTCAATTCTGGACAGCTACAGATTCCTGTTAGTTGCCATCCTTCCCAGCCTGGACTTCCTAGCAGACTGGTAGACCACCAGCCTCCAGGTGAATGTCCCAGGTCATGGACAATTTTTCAGCTTTGCTACTTTGTTAAGTTGGCCCTTGGTGCAGCTGAGGATAAGTTGTCCTCCCATCTATTGAGGAAGTTGGGGTGAACAGAATTTCTATACTGCTTCTCACCTCACCACTGGCTTTATTCCTTTATTCCATTTATTCACTAAGCAACTGTGAAGACACTTGGATGCCAGGCCCTGGGCCAAGTACCAAGTGCACAGTGGTGAACATCACACATACCTTCCCCAAATAGACTTCTCTCCAGGCTTCCACTGCCCTACCTCACACAGTGGACCAGACACCTAGACTCCTTCAGATAGGAGCTGAAAGAGAAAGAGCCAGAACTCAGCAGGCGCTGTGGATGCTGGAGTTGGACTGGTGGCTGGACATCTGGAGAGTGCAGCTCTAACCATCATTGAGTTCTCCCCCAGCACTCCCCTAAGATGCCTGCAGCTCAGTGGCCTCTGTCTCCCTTTGTTATGCCTGGCGAGGTTTAGTTCTGCATTTCAAAGGATGAGGAGGAGATCCCAGAAATAAGGGAAAAGCATCTTCCAGGCAGAGGAAACATCCAGGAAGAGCAAGATGGTGCTCCATAAATACAAATGGCGGGTCCACACTTGTCACTCCCACTGCTTATAATGAGGACCACACCAGCACCTTCAGCACTGCCATTAAAACAAGTGACTGTGCTGATTGCAGCGGTAGGAAAAATGGTCGTGTCTAATGCCTTTCTCCAGCGTGAGTGCGCTTGTTTCCTATTGTTGCCTTAGCGCATCACCACGAACTTGGTTACTTAAAAGAACACAAATTTATTATTTTACTGTTGACTTGTATTCACAGTTCATCATTTAGCACCGTAGCTTAGACATATAGCATGAGTATCACTGGGCTAAAAGCAAGGTGTGGGCAGGGCTGCATACAATTCTGGAGGCTCCAGGGGAGAATCCTTTTTCTTCAGCTTCTGGAGACCACCCATACTTCTTGGTTCATGTTCCCTTCCTTCATCTTTAAGGCCAACAACACAGCATCCCTTTAAACTTTCTTTGTAGTCACACCACTGCTGACCACAGCTGGGAAAGTTTCTCTGCTTTCAGGATTCATGTGATTAGGTGAGCCCACACGGATAATGTGGGATTCTCTCTCCATCTCAAGGCCCTTAACTTTAATCATATCTGCAAAGTCCCTTTCTCCATTTAAACTAACATTTAACAGCATCCAGGGTCTAGGTTATAGACATCTTGAGGGTGGAGGGATGGTTCCACTGACCACAGTAGTGATAAAAGTCAGGTTCAAATTTATATTCTTTTTCTATACTGGTTTTTGTTACAATTTCAAACTAAAGCGTACCCTGAATTTAACTGATTCGATCTGGATAGCTCTATAAAATACTACCTTTCTTAGGTTGAAAACTCTAGCTAGTGCCTTTGCTAGTTTCTGAAGTTACTGACAGCCTCACCATTCACTTTTACATGATTAAAGTTGGTAGGAGATTTAAAAGTTTTTACCTCTTATGAAAATGTGTGTACTTGAGAGCTTCAGAGGTACCCAGCCATGGTTTGAAAGACCACATTGTAGTCATAACTCAAGGACAATAAAAGTGAACACTAATACAAATAACCCTCAATTATGCAAACTGATGGAGAAGATGCTCCACAGGGCAGAGTAACAGAAATTTCAGAAACACTGAAAGAATTACCATTTGAGGTGGTGTCGGCCAGCCTGGTCTTCCCACAAGCTAGATTGCTTGCTCTTGAGTACGGAAAACAACTTTCCTTAGCTATATGACATGCTGCCGTGCCTCAGGGACAGGAAACAACAACCTGACTAATCTTGCTGAGCCAAGTTGTGTTGAAGGAACTCCACTTGTACTTGACAAGCTCCCACACCCAGGAATGGGCCAGGTGCCATGTGGGTCTGTCCATTAATACCTCACGTTCATGTCTGTCCTCCAAGAAGCTGTGCACATGACAATTATCTTGTCTCCATAGGTGCAGCTGAAACTCAAGCTCAGCTACAAGCCCACTGTGCGCTCTCAGGCAACTTGCTTAACTGCTCTGAGCACTATTTTCTCCTTTGCAACCGGTAATCCTGACATCTCTCTCTCTTTTAGTTGCTAGAATGAGCAGGACAATGCTAACATACACACTTGGCATTCAGTAGATAGATACTCAATAAATGGTTAATGAATTGAATTGTATATATATGTTTTTAATTTCTACATGTTAAATACATTCTTAGGCCTTTCAGATAAAATGACACAGGGAAAAACTAAAGCAGCAATTATATGATTTCACATAAGCATAATTGTCAGTGTTAAGCTTGTCACAACTGACTGCCATGTCATATTAGTATCTAATTTTTTACAAGATGACATTGAAATATAGGTGCTCAAATAAATTAAGATTTTAATTTTGATGGCCAAAGTTAATCAGTTAATCCAAGGTGTAGCTTGGACCACTTGACCTCACAGTGCAAAGAAAAGAATGAACTTCGTGCTTCTCTGCTAAAAATTTTGAAGAGGTCTTTTTTTCTTCTTCTCTATGACTTGTTTTGAAAGATAAATTATTTGACCCAAACCAGGCATCATGCCTTATGACTGAATCAGTAGATTAACAGGGGGAAATATAGAGAAAGAAATGTCTGAGGATTCAAAACAGAGTCCAAATACATGAAGATAATCATTTGACAGATAATTTATTTACACTTGTAAATGTTTTATTCAAGGATAAAATAGCTCTAAAAAGTGCACAGGTAATTTGCAGGGAGCTCAATATTTTTTTTGTAAACATTCCCATTAACCTACACTCCAGCGACCTCCCACATGCCCCATCCCAGCCATGAATCCCCCTCCCACAATGGTAAGAACTAATATAATTGCCATCACCATAGGTTAGTTTTCCTGCATTGGGGCGTTACATAAGTGGAGTCATTCGGGGTGTGGCCTTTATGTCTAACTATTTCAGTCTGTTTTCATCTGTGTGATTAATTCTCATTGGATGTTGCAAGTAGCAGTTCTTTCTTTTCCATTAATTATATAGTATTACATAGAATTAAATACACCACAATTTATATATCCAGTCTAAAGGAACATTAGGCTTGCTTTCAATTTGGAACTATTATAAGTTCCAGCCGTAAGTAAAGCTGCTATGAACATCCTTATACCTGTCTCTTGTTCATATTTGTACCCTGTTTTGAAGGTTTTATCTAGAGTAGCATTGGTGGGTAAAGGGCTAAGTTTATGTTCTGCATCAGTAAATACCGATAAACTGTTTTTCAAAGTGGCTGTACCACGTTACACTCTCCCACTTAGAGTTTGTGGAAGTTTCTGTTGCATTGTACCTTTGTCAACACTTTATACTAGTTTTTATTAAACTTAATCATCCCAGGGTGAGTGTAATGGTAACTCATTGTGGTTGAGCCTAACTGAATTTGTATGGGTTTATTTCTGGGATCACTTTTTGGTTCCATTATCCATATTTCTTTCCTTACACCAATATCAGGATGTCTTAATTACTGTAGTTTTATAGCATGTTTTGAAATATGGTTAAAGTCTCCCCCCGTTCTTCAGGATTTTCTTGACTATTATTGGTATTTCTCTATATATGTTTTAGAATTACCTTGTCAAATTCTCTCTCTCTCTCTCACTCTCTCTCACATACACACACACACACACACACACACACACACACACACACACACAGGGTGGGTAATTGAATCAATAAATCAATTTGGAGAAACTTACAATGTTGAGTCTTTTAACTTGTAAGCATGGGAAACTCCTCTATTTATTTAGGCCTTCTTTGCACATCTTTCTTTTTATTTATTCCTAGAAATCTGATTGATTTTAGATGATATTGTAAGTTGTATGATTTTTTTAAATTTTATTTTCTAATTTTTGTCACAAGTGTATAGCAATATAATTGATTATATTTTATTATTTCTCATTTATCCAGTGACATTGCTCAACTAAATAAATCTGAAAGTTTACTTAAGCCATTATTCTGTATTTTTTACACTTACAATCATGCCACCTAGAATATGATAGTTTTCCTTCTTCATTAAATCCTTATAGATCATATTTCTTTTTCTTTATGTATTGCACTGCTTGGCACATTCAGTGCAATGATAAAAAGAAGTTGAAATTGCAAGATAGCTTTGTCTTGTTCCCAATTTCAAGGTAAATGTTTCATTTTTTTCATCACTTAAGTATGATATTCACTGTAGTGTCTTTGAAGCCATATTTAATTAGATTAAATAATATTGCTTTTCTTCTCTAGGTTGGAAATATTTTTATATGAAGAGGTATTTTGTTGGTTTTAATTGTATTAAAATTCTTTTCTACACCTATCAAGATTCATATAGTTTCTACTGTTTTATTCTGCTGTGTGGTAAATTATATATATTTTGTGTACGTGCTTTTGTTATTTTATATAACAGTTTTATTGAGATTTAACACACACATTATAAAGTTCACCTTCTTGGAATGTGCAATTCTGTAGTTTATGGAGTTGTGCAATCACCACCACAGTCAATTTTAAAATAATTTTTATCACCCCAATAAAAAATCTCATACCTATTAGTAGTCACTGCACATTTTCCTCCAACCCCTATAGACCTAAGCAACCACTGATTCACTTTCTGTCTCTATGGATTAGTCTATTCTAAACATTCCATTTCAGATGGAATCATATAATAGATAGTCTTTGGTGACTGGTTCATGCATGCTGTAGAGCATATATCAGAACTTCAGTCTTTTTTATTACTGAAAAATATTCCATTATATTTATGTACTTTGTTTTGTTTATCCATTTACCTGTTGAGATAGACTTCGGGGTGTTTTCACTTTTTCGACATTGTGAGTAATGCAGATATGAACATTGGTGGAAAAGTATCCAAATTCCTGTTTTTATTTATTTTGTGTGTCTATATAGAAGTCAGATTATTGGATCATCTGATAACTTTATGTATCTTTTTGAAGATCTGCCAGTTTGTTTTCTAAGGGAGCTTCACTGTTTTATACAAGTAATGTATGAGGGTTACAATTTCTCCACATTCTCACCAACACTTTTTATTCACTCTTTTCAATGATAACAATCATAGTAAGTGTGTAGTAAGTATGAAGTGTCTCATTGTGTTTTGATTTGCATCTCCCTAAGTGCTAATGATGCTGAGCAACTATCCCTATGCTTATTATCCATTTGCATGTCTTCTTTGAAGAAATTTCTATTTGAATCCTTTGCGTATTTTTAATTGGATTACTTGCCTTCCTACTGTTGCTGTTGTTCTTTATATATTCTAGATATAGATCTCTTATCAGACATATGATTTGCAAATAATTTTCTCCCATTGCAGGTTGTATTTCCCCTTTATTAATAGTGCCCTCTGAAACACAAAAGAATGTTTTGCCTAACCCAATTTCATGAAGTTTGTTCCTGTTTTCTCCTGAGAGTTTTATGATATTTGTTCTTACAGTTAGGTCTATGATGCCTTTTGAGTTAATTTTTATGTATGGGTTGAGGAAGGGATTCGAGTTCCTTTAAAATGAATTGACTGTAAATGTACTGACTTATTTATAGACTCTCAATTCTATAATATTGATCTATATGTCTATCCTTATGCCAACAATGATTGGTGTTTGAACATAAAACAAACCTTGCATTCCTGGGGTAAACCTAGATGCCAGGTGGTGTGCAACTATCTCACTGTATTTGATTTACCAATATTTTACTTAAGATTGTTTCACCTGTAATCAGAATAGAGATACACATGTACTTTATTTTCTTATGTTACTGTCATATTTGTTTGCATGATTTTTTAAACAAATGTTGGGATGAGGTTTCCTCTTTCTCTATACTCTAGAAGAATTTGTGTAGATTTGTGATATATTTTCCTTAGGTATTTGGAAGAATTTACTAGTGAAATATATCAGGACATAATTTCTCCCCTTTTTTAATTTTTAAGATTGGTATTTTGGGTCTTGCATTAGTTGGGTTCTCCAGAGAAACAGAACTAATCAGGTATATCTATCTCTCTACCTATCGATATTGAAAGAGAGAGATTTTAAGGAGTTGGCTCATGCTATCATGGGAATGGGCAAGTCCAAAATCTGCAACATGGGCCAATAGGCTGGAGACCCAGGGAAGAGTTGATGCTGCAGTGGCAAGTCCAAAGGTCATCTGGAGGCAGAATACCTTCTCCCTGGGGAAACCTCAGTCTTTTCTCTCAAGCCTTCAACTGGTTGGATGAGGCCCACTCACATTACAGAGGGTAGCATGCTTTACTCAAAGTCCACTAAATGTTAATCTCATCTTAAAAATACCTTCACAGCGACATCTAGAATTGACCAGATATCTGGGTACCATGGCCTAGCCAAGTTGACATATAAAATCAACCATCACAGGTTATTCCTTTTTTACTTCATCAGTGTTGACAGGAGTTTAATAATACAGTAAGTCCCCTACATATGAACGAGTTCCATTCCAAGAGCGAGTTCGTAAGTCCAATTTGTTTGTGAGTCCAACAAAGTTAGCCTAGGTACATAGTACTGTACTGTATTGTAATAAGTTTATAATACTTTTCACACAAATAATACATACATAAAAAACAAACACAAAAAATAAAGAAAACATTTTTAATTTTAATCTTATAGTACTGTACCTTGAAAAGTACAGTAGTCCAGTACAACAGCTAGCATACAAGGGCTGGCATCGAGCGAACAGGCAAGAGTTACTGACTGGAGGAGGGAGAGGAGGTGGGAGATGGTAGACCTGAAGGACCATCAGCAATAGGAGATGGAGGGCAAGCTGCAATACACTCACTGCTGACGTGGATGGCACAGGTTCTGGTTCCTTGCTGGATTCAATTCTACCTACCCTCTTGAAAAAATGATCCAGTGATGTCTGGGTAGTAGTTCTTTTTTTCTCATCATAGATGACATGGTAGCACTGGATTGCCTTCTTAATAGCTGTTGCAACCTTTGTGTACCTTTCTAGATTTGGGTCCTGTGCCTCAAAAACTAACGGTGCCTCCTCAAATAAAGAAAATCCCCTCACCATTTCCATCGTGAATCTCTTCGGTTCTTCAGTTACTTCTTCTTCCTCTTATCTCTCTTCGTCCTTTCTCTGGGCCTCCAATTCCATCAGGTTTTCATTAGTAAGCTCCTTGTGTTGCATGGCAAGGATTTCAATGTTATAAGAATGAGCAACATCTACCATCTTTTCCCCTCACTCCACTCTCTCAATTATTTTCACGTTTGTTTCCATTGTTATCGCTTGGCACTTCTTAGCAGTACCAGCTACATCACTGTTGCTTTTATGCTTGCTTCTGGACATCCTGGGCTTGAAATAAAGACACTGTACTACTGTACTGTATACAGTACTGTACAGTAAAGTACACAAAAGCACAACCACTTGTAGAGGATGCACGCACACGACAATGTACGTCAGACACGTGAGCTAACTTACGCGATTGGACGTGTGAACACATCTTAGCGTCTTTGAAAGTTCACAACTTGAAGGTTCATATGTAGGGAACTTACTGTATTTTGTTCTTTTCAAAGCAACTCTTCATTTTGTCAGGCCAGTTTTTATATTTGTTTCTATTTTGTTTATTTCTATCCTCTTTTTTGCCCATTTCTTTTCTCCTACTTTCTTTGAACTTAATTTGCTAGTATTCCTCTAACTTTGATATATATATATATATTCTTGGAACATAAATTTTTAGTATTTCTTCTTTCTAATACTATATGCATTTAGTGCTATACATTTCCCTCTAATCACAGCTTTGCGTACATCCCACAAGTTTAATATATACAATTTTAAATGATATTTAGTTCGAAATATTTTCTTATTGCCACTGAGATATCTTTTTTAGCCCACAGATTATTTCGAATTACATGGCTCAACTTCCAAACATTGATGGTAATCTCATCTTAGGTTTTTAACTGCATTTTTTTTATATCACTAGCATTTAAAATTTGAACTGCTGATAATGCCTACAGACTGCAGCCATCACAGGAAACCCTGGGTGGAAATAATGGCCTCTGTGTGATGAACGAAGAGTCCAGGACTACACTGGTGCTTACTCATAAGTGGCATAGAAAAGCTAACAATGTCTCAAATAGTGACATGGGATTCTCCCATTTTGAAATTAAAACACACACACGCACACACACACACACACACACACACACAAATACAGGAAAATATATTAAATTTAGTTTCAGGCCAAGAAGACTTAAACTGGACTTTTTGCTTCTCTTACAAACAGTGGTCCTGTTTGTCTTTGAAATATCATGTTTGGATGGTGGCTCACTCAGGGATAGCCAGACCTCAGAATTTTAATTCACTCATGAGGGCATCAGAATAGTTCTTAGGAGTACTTCCCTGCCTTGTCAAGAAATACAATTAGCTTTGTTAGCACATTAAAAGACCCCAAATAGCCAAAACGATCTTGAGAAAGAAGAACAGAGCTAGAAGAATCAAGCTCACTAACTTAAGACTATACTACAAGGCTACAGTAATCAAAACACTATGGTACTGGCACAAAAACACACACATAGATCAATGGAACAGAATAGAAAGCCTAGAAATAAACCCACACACATGGTTAATTAATCTATGACAAAGGAGGCAAAAATATACAATGAAGAAAAGAGAATCTCTTCAATAAGTGGTGCTGGGGAAACTGGACAACTACATGTAAAAGAATGAAATTAGAACATTCTCTAATATTATATACAAAAATAAACTCAAAATGGATTAAAGACCTAAATGTAAGACCAGATACTATAAAACTCCTAGAGGAAAACATTTGCAGAGCACTCTTTGACATAAATCACAGCAATATTTTTTTGGCTCTGTCTCCTAAAGCAAAAGACAAAAAGCAAAAATAAACAAATGGGACCTAATTAAACCTAAAAGCTTTTGCACAGCAAAGAAAACCATTGACAAAATGAAAAGAAAACCTACTGAATGGGAGAAAACATTTGTAAATGATATGACTGACAAGGGGTTAATATCCAACATATATAAACAGCTCATACAACTCAACATAAAAAAAAAATACAACAGAATTAAAAAATGCACAGAACTGAATAGACATTTTTCCAAAGAAGAAATGCAGATGGCCAATAGGCACATGAAAAGATGCTCAACATCAGGGAAATGCAAATCAAAACCACAATAAGATATAACCTCACACTGGTCAGAATGGCCATCAGGAAAAAGAACACAGATAACAAACATTGGCAAGTATGTGGAGAAAAGGAAACACTTGTACACTGTTAGTGGGAATGTAAATTGGTGTAGCCACTATTGAAAACAGTATGGAAGTTTCTGAAAAAACTAAAAATAGAACTACCATATGACCCAGCAATTCTACTCCTAGATATATACCTGAAAAAAAAAGCACACTAATTCGAAAAGATATACGCACCCCAATGTTTACAGCAGCATTATTTACAATAGACAAGATATGGAAGCAACCTAAGTGTCCATCAACAGATGAATGGATAAAGAAGATGTGGTGTATATATGACATGGAATACTACTCAGCCGTTAAAAAAATGAAATGTTGTCATTTCCAGCAACATGGGTGGACGTGGAGGGCATTGTGCTAAGTGAAATAAGTCAGACAGAGAAAGACAAATACTGTATGATACCACTTATATGGAGAATCTAAAAATACAACAAACTAGTGAATAAAGCAACAACAAAAAAATAGACTCACAGCTATAGGAAACAAACTAGTGTTACCAGTGGGTAGAGGGAATTGGGAGGGGCAATTTAGGGGTTGGGGGAAAGAAAGGGTTATTATGGGACTGTTTGAAATCATGTGTATGAAACTTTTGAAAATTGTAATGCACTGTAGAATTTGAAGAATCTTTCATTCAATTAGAAAAAATAGACATAGACCAAAATAATATAATCCAGCATTGCATCACTTATTCAAATAGAGCCCATGAATGACATTTCTTAGAGAGATAGTTTGGCAGGTGACTTGGCAGGAGAAAAACTCACTGATTTCCTAAGATAAATGTTAGAGAGTTGGATCTTCTATTGTATTAGAAAGCTCTTACCATTTTGGGTGATGGAACAACTCCTGCCTGGGAAGGAGAACAAGTTTCTGTGACAGAGCTTTGGACAGATTCCTAAACTTCCCCTAATCATGTGTGTCTTAGACAGGAACCATAGGTCCCTTTTAGCTCTAAACCTCTGTGATATGAAAGACATCTCAACATAGCTTGACACAAGCATGTCTATTCATATGAAGTAGAAACAGAAATCATAAATTTGCCATGCTTAGGCATTGATTTCAAAGGGCTCACATTCTGATGGAAAATAGTTTTTGAGATTCTAGTATATGCAGGTATAGCAGACACACATAAGTAAATAGGACACAGTTAAAACAGCCAAATTCTCACATGTATCTTCCATGGGAAATGCTAGTAAGAAGAACCAACCTGCAGCTAGAGTTGCGATGATTGCTCCGGACGCGCAGGCTCAGTGGCCATGGCTTGCGGGCCCAGCCGCTCTGCAGCATGTGGGATCTTCTTGGACCAGGGCACGAACCCACGTCCCCTGCATCGGCAGGCGGACTCTCAACCACTGTGCCACCAGGGAAGCCCTGCAATGACTTTTGATAAATCAGAAAAAATTTCTGAGATTGCCTTAGCATAAGATAACATGGAGAAAATAAGTTCTTAGTACTGTGCATGAGCAGATGCAATGGAGATTTCACCTCCAGTCCTGTGATTCATGTTTGTGTTAGTAAGCATTAGGTCAATACTGCAGACACGGAACTGATTACGTATTTACCTAGAATTAGGAATGCCACTAATTGCTGACAGAAAAAAGAATGATCAGCCATTAATACATTAGCTTTGGTTTAAGAAAGCCAACCAATCAACATAAATCAGCATGAATTACAGTGTGATGTAGGAAAAGACCAGGTGACATGAAACCAGGAAGAGAGGGCTAGAAATCAGACGAGGGTGGCTGATTGCCTCATGGACAAGACTAACTAAGAGTTCCATCCATGCTTGGGCAGAGGAGCATATTGTATGCATAATAATATTAATAATTGCAAATAGCTGGGCTCATATACTCACAGTTAAGGATGTGTGTATATCCACATTTCTCTCCAGATCTCTCCATAACCCATCTCTATATTTATGGCTCAATAGATAAATTGATGTTTTCAGAAATCATCTTCATCTAGGCCATCAAGAGGCATCAACTGTTCCCAAATAATTCCTTTGATATGTATTTTTAAGTTGGTAGTTAAAGGACCACTTCGGATGCCGTTAATGAGAGGAACTTTTCTGATGAAAACCAGAGTCAAAATTTGTACTCAAGATTGTTATACCTGTAGTGGGCAGAGCAGGTAAGCTCCCCGTTATGGACAAAGGTCTGTCTGCAGAGGGCAGTTCCTATCTAGAAACCCACATACATAAGTCATATTAGCCTCCACTAGTACGGAGGTGGATCTCAACCTCTGATCTCTGAAGATTTTTATACAAATGTCAAATTGCTTCTAAAAGGCTCTGACAATTTGTGATGCCATTGGCTGTGTATAAGCTGCTTTTTTAAAGATTATCCACTTAGAAAATTTCTTTTCTGTTTTAAAATAATTTTATCTGTGCAAATACTTTTTCTCCAACATTTGTGTCCTTTGTAACAGTTTACCCACTGACAAATTTTTTAATTCCTAAATATTCTTTAATTAAAATAAGGCATTTTTGTCATGTAAGTTGTATATCTAAAGGAACAGTAATTTTTTTGATTAAAAACATTGATTCAAAGTTATAGTCAGGCAACGTCACAGTAGTAGTGAAACTGTCCTGCATGATGAACTCATAAAGTACCTTGTGCATATACTATTTGAACACTCTCTAACAAACCAAAATCGAGACTCCTTCACCAAGAAAAACTGCAAAATGCCATCTCTGTTTCCTTTCTAGGCTTTGGAGTTTGAGGGATTGCAGAGCTCTGTGGGTCTCTAAACATTTGGGAAGAATTGATAATTTTTTCAATATTTTGCCAATATTACTCTTACTCTTAAAAAGTTATGCTGTAAAATATTAAAAATAGAACATTTACAATTCAGTTTTGAATATTTCCTGCTTAAAGATCAGTATAAAAATGGTCTATAATGTATAAAAATATGACTATGAAGAAATATTCACATGAAATATAGCAGATAAAATACCAGTGGCTACCATATTTAATGAGGATATGAAATGTATAAAACCATGAAGACTTCATTAGACAAATAAGCAAAAGATATCAATTCAGCAAACAACTTTAAACTATTTGGAAATGTTTAAAGTCACTAATAATACAATAGTTTCAAATTAGTAAATTTTACTTTTTTAATTTTGTGGCTTAGTAAGACCTAATTACAAAAAAAAGGATTATTCATGATAGCACTTAAATGCTGGCAAGACATGGTGACATCGATAAATGTTTCTGATGGCAGTTTAATTTGTTCACTGTTTTTTGAAAGATATAATAATAAAAATAAGAATCCTCCATATTTTTTAGATTTCCAGTTCTTCTGCCTCTGCGATCCTATGCCTGGACATTTTTCTTAAAAGTCTAACACAAAGTAAAGCGTATTTTAGTATCATCTAAGCAGGACAAAAGAAATAGAAAATCTTATATATTCTGGAATTAAGTCTAGTAACCTGATGAAATACAAGATATTTATAGTCTCCCAGGCATTCCATGCTAATGAGGTAAAATCTGTCTACTCTAAATGTACAGTTTTGAAACTTTATTTGCATCTACATAAGAGAATATAAAAAGAAATGTTTGTTAAGACAGTGGTAGAATATGTTTTATTTTTTCCACAAATCCCAATATATTTCCCAGTGTGGAAAATATGCCAGAAGTATTTACCCTGTTGAGGTGTGTGTTATTCAGGTAACGTTACCTGCCTCTACACCAAAAGTGAAACCCTGTTAGGCTGAAAGGTCACAGCAGAGTTGGTGGCTTTCCTTGGAAGGAGGACTGTTTCCCTTTGAACCTGCAGAAATTCTTGGGTCAAGTGCTTTAATGAGTGCTTGCTTTTCCCAAATTGCTTGTGCAGAAATCCACAAACTTTATAATGCAAGCCAGGAAATTGATTCAAACACAGATTATTCTGGTAGGCGCCAATAAAAGTTCCTGTCCCAGCCACAAGATTTAAACGTTATAGAGATGTGGTGCCACAGAGTCTGAGAAAAGTCAGCCCCGTTTTATTAGTATGATTAAGGATACCACCCTACCTTTATTTAAAGTGCTACTGTATGTTGTAGATAAACATGATAAACTGGGACTAATAGCCCAGCTTTATTGCCAGGCCAATAATGGGAAGTAGGAAACCCATGGATCCTTTTCCTAGAACAAACTTGAAAATTAGTTTTCTAACTCAAAAACATGTATATACCTTTATTTTGAGATCCCACTATGCCAAAATGATCACTTTGTGCTTGCTCTGCTTCTAAAGCCTTAATTGTATTTTCAAGAGTGGTTTTGGATGGATTTTCCTGTTTGGGTCTTGTGTTTACCGGTTGCTATGGGTTATTCAAATATGGAGTTTAACAGTTAATGAGCAGGCACCGCTCCCTCTGCGGCACTGCTCCCTCTGAGGCGATGCTCCGAGCATGGTGCTGTTGGGAAAGGTAAGGGCAGCCCCAGAAGGCAGACTGTCAGTGGCCATCACTTAGTTACATGTGACTTCCCTTTTCTGGAATTGGGTCAGAAACCTGTATCATATGAGCGTCTAAGGCGTTGAGAACCACTCATTTGGTGTATCAAGGACCACAAGGCTGAAAGAACAAAAAGAACATAATATCTGAATTCAGACTACCTGACAGAGCACCTGAAGCCTCCTTGGTAAGCTGCGTGTTCCACCCCAAGTCACAACCTCTCTGAGCCTACTTACTCACCTATAAATGAGAATGACTACGTGTGACTTCAAGGCATTGCTTTTAAGAATAAATTAAACTCTACATGTAGATATGTGTTTTGTGTGCAGAGTATTATTCTCTGCTTCTTTGTAACCCTACAACTCAAATTATTTGAAGTCAGTGACCATCCATTAGATGACCATCCATTAGATTTTTTTTCCAGCATTTTGTTTTGGTATCACAATAACGCAGTGTGCTCAGGGTCTCGACTCCAACCTTTACAACTGCCCACCTCGACTGTACACATTGGGGAGCAGGGCATCTACAGTCTATTTATACCTCTGGGGGTTGACCAGTCTGAAAGGAGTCAGACACCGTGGTTAAGCAGACACTTACTTTTGTTTGGCTTTTTGGCTGCCTGTTTGCTGTGTGCCCGATACACCTTATGTTTCCTAAAGCACAGAAGTGTTGGCTTGCAACTTAAGTGATAAAAACAGAGAATTCTCACCTCCCCAGGTGCTCTTTCTGGTCGACAATCCAGGCTCAGCCAGGCAGACATTGGAAAGTGAGAGAGTGGGAGGGAGGCCAGAGGGAAGAATCTGGAAGAGCAGAGGTGGCCTCCAGGGTAATAGCAGCTGCCTCAATGATGACACTGCTCGTACGAGACAAACCTGGTACTCAAATGGATCGACAACCTTCCAAGCTGTAGTGCAAACTCTTTGGCATCCTGATACATTAAGTATTTTTTCCTGTTCAATTTGTACAATATCATTTTCTTTTCTGAGTAATGATTTTAATTAGTTTTTATTGTCATATAGTTTGCATAGCTTACAATTCACAAATGTACTATTGGGTATAGTTTTTTGTATATTCATAAAATTTTGTAACCGTCACCACTGCCTAATTTCAGATTATTAGGTATTCTGAAAAATATCTATAAAAACACCATATCCATTAGCAGTCATTCCCCACCTCTGTTAATTTTGTTTCATTCCTTTTTCTTTCTGTTCCTCAGGCTGAATTATCTCAATTGAACTCTCTTCATTTTCACTGATTTTTTTTTCTTTGTCAGCTCAAATCTGGCTTTGAGAACCTCAAGTGAATTGTTCATTTCATTTATTGTGCTTTTCAAATCCATAAATTTGATTCTTTTTTTAATAATATGTGTCAAGACACTGCTCTCCTAGTTTCCATTAGTTGTTTAAATGTGGCTCCCTTTAGTTCTTTAAACACATCTATAACAGATGACTTAAAGTCTGCTTAGTAAGTCCAATAGCTGGACTTCCTCAGGGACAGTGTTTGCTGCCTGCCTTTTTTTCCGCTGTATGTGCCATACTTTCCTGTTTCTTTGCATTTATATATATATATATTTGAAAACTGACTTTCCTGAGTTAATTCTATAAAATCTGTATACTTTGTCATGTGTGGTCACTGAATTCTCTGATCAATTACCTTTTACCCCAGTAATCATGATTGAACAGAGATTTCCTTAAATAGTTTGAACCAGTAAGTCTTCCAGCCTTTGCTGAGGGGTTCCCTGTGTGTGCTGTAGCATGCCTTCAATGGTCTGGCAGGCAGATTATATCTGTGACTTAATTTAAATGTCCTTCTTTACCCAGAGCCTCATGGTCAGTCAGAAGTGAGAAATTAGGGACTTCTCAGTTCTTTCCTCAGCATATACTCAGTCCTGCATGCATGTGTGTCTTTCTTAATTCCCAGGAACATGTTAAGGCTTTGCAAATCTCCCGGGTTTTTGCCCCACCTGTTAATGATGCCTCAAGCTGATGCAACATTAAACAATTGCTACTGATTGTTTTCTACAATTGCCCCAGGGAAACGGCTATTCACAAAGAGTAGACTCTGAGTCAGATAAAATTCAGATAAACTCTGACTGAAGGTTTCCATGGAACAACCACACAGGTTATATATCAGCTGTCCTTTCCAAAGCTACCTCTTTCTTCCAGTGTCTGCTAAGCTGCTTATTTTCGTAGCTGGTATGATTGTGAGTCTGATGCTTTTAAATATTCTCACAGAGCTTAGAGGTGGGCATGTTTAAATGCCACAAAACATTGTAAATCAACTATACTTCAATTTAAAATTTTTTAGATATAAAAATAAAAAAAGTGAAATGCCACAAATTTTACCTTTTTTTTTTTGCTGGGATTCATACACTTTTCTTGAATATACACCCCATGGGTTATTGCAAGTTTAATTTCCAAAGTTCTGAAAAACTGAATTTGTCTATTTTGCAGTATTCTTTTCGCTTTGGTTAGAAGAGCAAAATTTTAGAGGCCCTTACTCTGCTACTCTGGAAATGCTCACAAAATTATTTTCTGATGCTTCAAAATAAGAATCCTGCCAAGTCATCAGATTGGTACAAATATTTAACCGATTGATTTGACCCCAGATAACTATTTCCAGAAAGCCACAATCCCTCTCCCAACACAAAGCAAGAGCTTTAAATAAACTTCGACTTGTATATATAGTTAGGGGTCATTTTGGGAAATTTGTTTTTGTTTTTATGAAGGAGAATTCTGTACCATTTATTATATATCCTTACATATAGCAAAATGTAGAAAACAGATATTGTCTGAAATTAGACCAACTCCTCCTTGCAAAAGAAATGATAATAACCGTGAAACATTGTGTTAACTTTCATAGCACTCATCAAAAAATTTAATTATATTAATTGAATCATATGAATTTATTGCATTTAAAAGTCAAAAGTGATTGAGTGTTGGCATTTTCATGTAATTCAACATAATATACATACGTGTATGTATTAATTGCAGGTTTATCCTCTAGATTCTGTGCAGCCCTTCACTGTTTCCCTCACCACTGTGTTCAAGGAGTGTAACAGATTCTTACAAATTATAATCAGTCAAAAAAAAAAAGAATGAATCTACAATATACGAGAGATTAAGCAGCAGCAAAGCTGGAAAAGAGATAGCGGGACTAGAATGGGAAAAGCTCTATATGCCACATTAAAGAATTTATCATTTATTCTTACATGATAATGACTTTGTTTCTTGCTTTATTTTGGGAATTAAATGCTTGTAAACTTAATAATGATCATTTTCTTAATTTTAGGAAAATAAAAGGTGAAAGGGGGAAAGAATCAGTAGTGTAAAAGCCCTTTTAAATCAAAGGAGAAGTAAGTGGACAAAACACCCAACCACAGAGACAGAGAATGAGGAAAACTGGAACAGAGAATTTATGACAGGCTGCTGTGAACACTGTCAGATGACACAGAGGACAGATGGGATCGTCATTGAAAGGAGTACGTTAGATTGAGCAATTACTGGGACCTTGGATGAAAATAGATTCAACACAGTAACAGGAGCAGACCCTTAGTACTTAAGCAGGTGATTCTTGGGTATGTATGTAGCCAGGAGCCTCTTGGGTCTTGCACTAATAAGAAACAGTACAGAGAACAGTGAACTGAAGGAAGTCTGTGGATTCTTCTGTTTCTAGAACATTCTATGATAAACCTCTTGGTTAAATGGCTTCCCCTTAGTTGTGGAATTATATCAATGATTCTTCTGCTCTCCTGCACCTTTTTCCTTTGAAGAATGTTCACTTCAGAGTTTCATAAGAGCTAGGGAACCTCATTGCCCTCAAGTGTACATATCTGTAGACAACCATAGACCACAGGATAAAAACTGATGGAATAAAAAACTGACAAATATGGTGATTACTTGATGGCCATTGCTGTTATGGGAGATCCCTCCTTTCATCTGCTCATCTTTTATTGGTTGTGGGGTCAATGCTAAAGGAAAATCCTTATTTTTAGGTTCAATCAGGTAAAAATCATACCTTAGAACTTGTATTAATACTTTTATATCACTCTCTTTATATCTTTCAACCTTCTTTATGTTGTCTCTTTACTTTGCTTCTCCATAAGACTTTAACCTTTAAACTATTAGCTCCAATGTTTATTTGATCACACTGTTTCTGGTTCCCTTATTTTCTCAGCTTGCATTAAACTTTCAATAATTTTCCCATAAATCCCTGCCTACAGCAACTTTTTAAAACTTTCTTCTTGATAACTCAGCTGGAAGTATATTAAATGGTTTATTAAAACAGTATCTCTGCTTTAACTCTAGTTTCTTAGGAGATTTCCACATAAGTTATCATTTACAATATATAGGGGATTGCCTAATGGTTTAATTCAATATAAACAATTTATTTATTTATAATGAATATATCAAAGATTAGAAGATGTTAATACATAGATAATACATGGATTAGGATGAGGCTAAAGGGGCTCCTATAAATACACTGTCAACAATTAATATATAAAGAAATCCCTAAAATAAGCAACACTTTAAACAATTAATTTTTCATAG
The DNA here is from genome assembly GCF_008692025.1 of Phocoena sinus. Classification (NCBI taxonomy): domain Eukaryota; kingdom Metazoa; phylum Chordata; class Mammalia; order Artiodactyla; family Phocoenidae; genus Phocoena; species Phocoena sinus. Next base: position 99,138,131 of record NC_045771.1, read on the forward strand.
TAATGAAGCAAATGCTAATTGAAGAAAGATCAAGGCAACTTTTATAGCCACTAAATGAAAGATATAAATTATTGAAACTAGGAAAGTTGGTAAACTTATGAACTGTTGGAAACATTATAACAGCACAAACATTCTGAGAAGTATTAAGAGCTTACATTTGTGGTTAACTTCTTACATTTGTCGTAAATCCACATACCAGCCACTGTGCTACTTGCTGATTCATACTTTTTAACACAGTTAATCTCCTCTGTAATTAGCTTATCCTAGGGTAATTCCATCAAAGGAGCCAACCACATGTCTAAAGATCTTTACTATAGTGTTATTTATATAAGCAGAAAACATAGTTTAGTTACATCAGGTTTTGAAAATTTAGTAAATTAGATGAATATATTATACAAACATTGCAATAGTTATGGAGATCAACCAAAATATTTACTGTAAAAGATGAATTGAAGATAAATACTACTGCTAAGCTAAGTTTTAAATACTTAAAAATTTAATGGAAAAAAATGAATTCTAATCTTTTACTTTGGAGTGGTATTGAATAATATATTTCACAGATTTACAACAGCAAAACCCACAGGGAAGTTTCTTCCTTAACTAGTATGATCTCTGCTATAGGTTTTGTAGATCTGGACATCTCCCCAAATCAAGACGACTGGCTATGTCTGGCTGGGTCTTGAACCATTTTGATGAGTTGTCAGTTGTCGATACTAAACTGAATATTGCTAGAAAAAGGGAGGGGATGTAGCCTGACAAAATGGTCCATTCTTTTAAATATAGACATAAATACAGGCATTTACATTTTCTGCTTCCTCTGGATGGAAATCCTGACCCTTGTCTTCCCTAAGTCCTCAATGGCATCTAGGTTTCAGTAGACCAGAGTCTCCAGCAAGACAAGCTCAACCCTTGACAAAGTTCCTCTGTTAGTTATAGCATATGTTATGCAAATAATGTCTATGTTGGATGGTGTGTGACCATATATTCCTCAGGCTAATATAGGCTTTTTATTATTCTTCATGTTCCAATAAAGACTTTTCATTCTTCATCTTTCCACAACCTCCTGCCCTCTTCACATACCTTTGTAGCATTTCTAACTAAATCCACTCTGCTGTTTTGCACAGTTAAAGCAGTCCCATTAGATTTCTGATCTCAATGTCCTAACAGCCAAAAGATGGTCAGAACACTGTCCAGAAGAACCTGGAGCACAGAACGCAGTGATTGGTTGTGCCAGTTCAGTCACTCAGCTTTTTTACCACGTGCCTACCCGGTCTTCATGTGGGCGAGGCCCTGCATAAAGAAAGCACTGAATGTCACTAAGCAGAAGTGAGGCAAGGGCTGGAAGGTTGTTAGGTGAGGGGGAATCCAGGGACAGGAAGAAAAGATCTTCACTGCACCAGGGATCGAGGCAGAGGGGCTGGGGGTGAGGCGAGGGGGTGAGTGCTCTGTGAGGAGGTGTAGTCAGCAGGACCTGGAGACTAGTAAGATGTGTGGGTGAAGGAAGCAAGTTGGAATTACCCAGGAGTCTAGGAAGCTCGTCCAGGTGGAAGCTGACTGCAGTAACCAAGAGCATGAACCCAGAGGAGGCAGGACATGCTGGAGCGACAGGATTCGAGAAGCTGGGATGTGTTGTACATGATTAAATGTTGACACTGTACTTTCTACATCATTCTATCAGTAGCAATGAGATATTCAGAGGGCTTAAATGAAAATCAAGGAGTCCAGTTAGGAAACAGCTGCAGGCTGTCTGGTCCCGAAGCTGGCCCTAGTTTCCACTGTGAAACGCTGAGTTTAGTGGCATTGCTTAGTCTCTCTGGGGGGCACCGGCTGAAGGCTGACGGATTAGGCTGTGGGCAATGGCTCTGCCCAAGAACAAATGCGTAGAAGGGGCCTCGCTGAGATCTCACAGGGCGTCTACATAAATGGCTCCATGAATTTAAGGTGCAATTACAGTGACTTCGCTCCTATTTCCCAGCCCTTTCCTGTCTGAGACACTGTGTAGGCTGAGGTGTCTTACCAGAGGGGATGCCCGCACCCCCTGCTAGCTCAGCCTCCCGGGACCCTCTGGGTCCACAGGCTCCTGCTCTCACTGCTCCCCTCACTGCACCTGCTCTGCCCTGGCTGCATCCAGGAGCACAGGTCAGGGCTGTTTCTGGCCCAGGCCCTTCGTGGATCAGAGACACCATCTCCTGCCCTCCCTCCCCACGGTCCACGGGTCCACCGGCACTTTCTCTCCTAGACCAAGTCATCTGTATTTGGTTGTGGAAGGGAGTCTGCAATTCAGGAATAGGCCTCAGGAGCCAGCTCTCTGTGTAGCTTTCTCAGTTTTATGAACTTGGGAAACTTTCCTGTCCCTCTGGACCTTAGATTCTTCCTCTGCAACATGGAAATGATAGCAACACCTCCCTCTATCACATATTTGTGTTTAGGGTTAGATGAGTTAGTATCTTTAAAACACTTAAAACCTGGCACACAGTAAGTGCCAAATAAGTATTTGTGAAAAGAAAGAAGGAAGGAAGGAAGGAAGGGAGGGAGGGAGGGAGGCCCACTTTTAAATTTTTAATGGGCTACTAAACAGTAAAGAATCAAACATTCACTTGGTCTTATGACATTAGAACGAAATTATATTCTTAAAAAGAAATCTAACCAGACTTTTAGTTGTTAAGAAAAAGACTTAATTTGGTTGAAAAAATCTAAATATTTTTTAAAGACTCACCTAAAAAAAGTGGCACAGAATGGTTAAAAGAATAGATTGGCTAACCTTAGTCTACCAGACCGGCCATAACAAATTATCACAGGCTGGGTAGCTCAAAACAACATTGAGTTCTCACAGTCCTTGAGCTGGAAGCCCAAGGTCAAGGTGCTGGTTGAGTTGGTTTCTGGTGAGAGTTCTCTCCTTGGCTTGCAGAGGGCTGTTTCCTCTGTGAGTACGTGCATCTCTGGTGTCATTTCCTGTTCTTACAAGGACACCAGTCCTATTGGATTACAACCTCACCCTTATGACCTCATTTAAACTTAATTACCTCTTTAAAGGCCCTATCTCCAAAAAAGTTCACATTGGAAATTAGGGCTTCAATGTATGAATTTTGTGGAGGACACAATTCAGTCTATAACACCGATGTAAAGGGAGATAGATATACCGGGCCAATTCAAGTAAAAACAAAAGAGAGGTAAGATTTTTTATTTTAGACACAGTGAAATGTAGGGTAAAACATATTACCTACGATAGAGCTGCCAATGTTTTTTTATTATTGAAGTTCAATAATGAAGTTTTATAATGAAATTATTATGACTCAATTCTTTTGCTGGTGAAAAACACAGCATTGAAATCGCCAAGTAAAGAAAGTCACTCTCCATCTTGTTCTAAGAGAATAAAGCTACTAGCCACTGCAGTCCTGACCTTTAACATACCCTAAAAGGAGTTCAGGGCAGAGATCAGGAATGAGGTGTCGACTGAAAAAAAATTCATAATCTAAAATTTGAGAGTTATGTTCTATTCGGTTGACATTCTTAGGACTTCAAGCCTGGGGAACAGCCTCCCAAATAACTCTGAGAAACTGCTCCAAAGAGGAAGTGGGGGAGCCAGGATATAGAAGAGTTTTCTCAACAAACCCAAGTAGCTGGAACAAAAGATTGCTATTAGTAAAAGAAGTAGATATCTCAAGTTAAGGAACTTAGCACTTTTCTGGGTATGGGAAGATGCAAGAGTCTGGGCTCACTGAAATCATTCCATTGATATACACCTCAGTTATCTGGGGCCAGTATCCTGTGTTTTCTCATCCTGAGTTTCCTCAAGCTGCACCATCAGGGGTGGCTGCAGTGTGATGGCAGGCATTCATTGTTTCCGTCCTGAGTTCTCTCGGGGCTCACCATGGGGTTGACTCTAACGTGGTGACTAGATCATTTGTTTACTGATATGTCAGGCAGTATTTTAGTTCTCAGGGGCACTCTGTGCTCTGGGAAAAACTAGCAGAACAGGTCTTCAGGTAGTTAGCCATTTTCAGGAGAAAATTTTATGAATCCAATTTCTTGCATCATCTCAGACCTAGAAAAGCACTAAAGTCATTAATGGTGACATCTGCTCCTCCTGACTAGCAGCAACCTTCTACTGAGATGTGTGCTTGATTTCATGTACCCCTTCGCCAATATCACATATATACTGACCTCTTTGGAACTGTCCTTGAGATG